>NC_053389.1:669004550-669331634 GCF_905171765.1 Bufo bufo | reverse complement strand
GGCCAGTGGGCCCCCCCTCCCTCCCCTGTAGTTAACTCTTTGTTGTCCAGTGCGGCCGGCCCCCCTCCCTCCCCTGTAGTTAACTCATTGCTGGCCAGTGGGCCCCCCCTCCCTCCCCTGTAGTTAACTCTTTGTTGTCCAATGCGGCCGGCCCCCCCCTCCCTCCCCTGTAGTTAACTCATTGGTGGCCAGTGGGCCCTCCCCCTCCCTCCCCCTCCTAATTAAAATCTCCCCCCCTATCATTGGTGGCAGCGGAGAGTACCGATCGGAGTCCCAGTTTAATCGCTGGGGCTCCGATCGGTAACCATGGCAACCAGGACGCTACTGCAGTCCCGGTTGCCATGGTTACTTAGCAATTTGTAGAAGCATTCTACTTACCTGCGAGCTGCGATGTCTGTGTCCGGCCGGGAGCTCCTCCTACTGGTAAGTGACAGGTCTGTGCGGCGCATTGCTTAATGACCTGTCACTTACCAGTAGGAGGAGCTCCCGGCCGGACACAGACATCGCAGCTCGCAGGTAAGGATAATGCTTCTACAAATTGCTAAGTAACCATGGCAACCGGGACTGCAGTAGCGTCCTGGTTGCCATGGTTACCGATCGGAGCCCCAGCGGGACTCCGATCGGTACTCTCCGCTGCCACCAATGATAGGGGGGGAGATTTTAATTAGGAGGGGGAGGGAGGGGAGAGGGCCCACTGGCCACCAACGAGTTAACTACAGGGGAGGGAGGGGGGGCCGGCCGCACTGGACAACAAAGAGTTAACTACAGGGGAGGGAGGGGGGCCAGCCGCACTGGACAACAAAGAGTTAACTACAGGGGAGGGAGGGGGGCCCACTGGCCACCAATGAGTTAACTACAGGGGAGGGAGGGGGGGGGGCGGCCGCACTGGCCACCAATGTGTTAGAATATACTGTCGGATCTGAGTTTTCACGAAGTGAAAACTCAGCTCTGAAAAAGCTTTTATGCAGACTGATCCGAAGATCCGTCTGTATGAAAGTAACCTACGGCCACGGATCACGGACACGGATGCCAATCTTGTGTGCATCCGTGTTCTTTCACGGACCAATTGACTTGAATGGGTCCGTGAACCGTTGTCCGTCAAAAAAATAGGATAGGTCATATTTTTTTGACGGACAGGATACACGGATCACGGTCTCGGCTGCAAAACGGTGCATTCTCCGATTTTTCCATGGACCCATTGAAAGTCAATGGGTCCGCGAAAAAAAACGGAAAACGGCACAACGGCCACGGATGCACACAACGGTCATGTGCATGAGGCCTAAGGAGAGACTAAAACATGATTTTGTTTTTTAGTTTAAAAAATTATATCATTGTGTAAAACTTAAATAAAAAAAGTATACATATTAGGTATTGCCACGTCCGTAACAACCTGCTCTATAAAAATACCACATGACCTAAACCCTCAGGTGAACACTATAAAAAAATAAAAACAGTGCCAAAAAAAGCTATTTTTTGTCATCTTACATCACATAAATTGCAACACCAAGCGATCAAAAAGGCGTATGCCCCCCAAAATAGTACAAATCAAACCGTCACCCTCATCCCGCAAAAAATGAGACCCTACCTAAGACAATAGGTCAAAAAATAAAAAAGCTATGCCTCTCAGACAATGGAGACACTAAAATATGTTTTTTTTTTGCTTCAAAACTGCTATTATTGTGCTAAAGTGAAATAAAAAAATAATAAAGCATACATATTAGGTATTGCCACGTCCGTTACAACCTGCTCTATAAAAATATCCCATGACCTAACCACTCAGGTGAACACCATAAAAAATAAATAAATAAATTGTGTCAAAAAAGCCATTTTTGGTCACCTTACATCACAAAAAGTGTAGTACCAAGCAATCAAAAAGTTATATGCACCCTAAAATAGTACCAATACAACAGTCATCTCATACTGAAAAAAATTAGCCCCTATATAAGACAGTCGCGCACAATTTAAAAAAAACTATGGCTTTCAGAATATGGAGACACTAAAAAATATTTTTTTCAAAAATGCTTTATTATGTAAAACTAAAACAAACAACCAAAAAAAGTCATATTTGGTATTGTTACAAATCTCAATATTTTTTGCCCTGATTCTGTCGTTTGCAGAAACATCCCATATGTGGTCGTAAACTGTTGTATGGGCACACGGCAGGGCGCCATATAGTTTTTGGAAGGCAGATTTTGCTGGACTGGTTTTTTGACACCATGTACCATTTGAAGACCCCCTGATGCACCCCTAGAGTATAAACTTCAAAAAAGACCCCATTTTGGAAACTACGGGGTAAGGTGGCAGTTTTTTTGGTATTATTTTAGGGTACATATGATTTTTTGTTGCTCTATATTTTTTGTGAGGCAAGGTAACAAAAATAGCTGTTTTGGAACCGTTTTTTTAAAATGTTATTTACAGTGTAAAAATAACACATGATCTAACCTGTCAGATGAACACTGTAAATAACATTTAAAAAAAACGGTTCCAAAACAGCTATTTTTGTTACCTTGCCTCACAAAAAATATAGAGCAACAAAAAATCATATGTACCCTAAAATAATACCAAAAAAACTGCCACCTTACCCCGTAGTTTCCAAAATGGGGTCTTTTTTTGAAGTTTATACTCTAGGCGTGCATCAGGGGGTCTTCAAATGGTACATGGTGTCAAAAAACCAGTCCAGCAAAATCTGCCTTCCAAAAACTATATGGCGTTCCTTTCCCTATGCGCCCTGCCGTGTGCCCATACAGCAGTTTACAACCACATATGGGATGTTTCTGCAAACGACAGAATCAGGGCAAAAAATATTGAGATTTGTTTGGCTGTTAACCCTTGCTTTGTTACTGGAAAAAATTGATTAAAATGGCAAATCTGCCTAAAAAGTGAAATTCTGAAATCTCCTCTCCCTTTTCCATTAATTCTTGTGGAACACCTAAAGGGTTAACAAAGTTTGTAAGATCAGTTTTGAATACCTTGAGGGGTATATTTTCCAAAATGGGTCACTTTTTTGATGTTTCTACTCTAGGGGTGCGTCAGGGGGTCTTCAAATGGGACATAGTGTCAAAAAACCAGCCCTGCAAAATCTGCCTTCCAAAAACCATATGGTGTTCCTTTCCTTATGCGCCCTGCCGTGTGCCCATACAGCAGTTTACGCCCACATATGGAGTGTTTCTGCAAACTACAGAATCAGGGCAAAAATATTGAGTTTTGTTTGGCTGTTAACCCTTACTTTGTTAGCGGGAATTTTTTTTATTAAAATGGAAAATCTGCCAAAAAAGTGAAATTCTGAAATTTCCTCTCCCTTTTCCATTAATTCTTGTCGAACACCTAAAGGGTTCAAAAAAAAGTAAAATCAGTTTTGAATACCTTGAGGGGTGTAGTTTCTAAAATGGGGTCATTTTTGGGTGGTTTCTATTATGTAAGCCTCACAAAGTGACTTCAGACCTGAACTGGTCCTTAAAAAGTGGGTTTTGGAAATTGTCTGAAAAATTTCAAGATTTGCTTCTGAACTTCTAAGCCTTCTAACGTCCAAAATTTTTTTATGGTATTCACAAAATTATCCAAACATGAAGTAGACATATGGGAAATGTAAGGTAATAACTATTTTTGGAGTTATTGCTATCTATTATAAAAGTAGAGAAACGGAAATTGAAAATTTGGAAATTTTTCAAAATTTGGTATTTTTTATAAATAAAAATGAAATTTTTGGACTCAGTTTTACCACTGTCATGAAGTACAATATGTGACGAGAAAACAATCTCAGAATGGCCTGGATAAGTAAAAGTGTTTTAAAGTTATTACCACATAAAGTAACACGTCAGATTTGCAAAAATCGGCCTGGGATTTAAAGGGCTTCTGTCACCCCACTAAACTGTTTTTTTTTTTTTTTGGTTAGTTTTAATCCCTATACTGCGATTTTTGCATACATACTGTAATTAATCATTTCAGTTCAGCAGATTTTGTTAAAAACCTCCGCATGTTGATTGACAGGGCCAACGCACGGGATCGTCCTCTGGCTGGTCCTGTCTGCTATCAAGATCTCGCGCCTGCGCCATAACGGTATTGTCGGCGCAGGCGCACTGAGAGGGGGACGCTCGCTCGGCCGCTCCATCCTCAATGCGCCTGCGCCGATGACGTCATCAAGTACACCCGGAAGAGAAGACGCCGGCATCGCTGGAAGGAGGCGGAGAGTCTGGTGACGTCGCTGGATGCTCGAATCAGGTAAGTATGTACGTAATAAGCATGCTGCCACAAAAACCACCAACGAAATGGAAATAAATAATTTTATAAAAATGACAGTTATTAACACTATACCACCAACGATTATTAATAATAAATCTCTTCCGGGTGTACTTGATGACGTCATCGGCGCAGGTGCATTGAGGATGGAGCGCCGAGCGAGCGTCCGCCTCTCAGTGCGCCTGCACCGACTGAATACCGTTACGGCGCAGGCGCGAGATCTTGATAGCAGACAGGACCAGCCAGAGGACGATGCGGAGGGGGCGTCTTTAGGATAGGAGGATGCGGCTGCTACCAGCAAGTAGCCGCCCTAGTTGCTGGTAGCAAGGTAATTTGCATATTTTAAAAGTACGTTTTTAACATAATCTGCTGAACCGAAATGATTAATTACAGTATGTATGCAAAAATCGCAGTATAGGGATTAAAACTAACCCAAAAAAATAATAACAGTTTAGTGGGGTGACAGAAGCCCTTTAAGGTGAAAAGTGGCTCGGTAGTGAAGGGGTTAAAGTGTACCTAACCTTTCAACAGACTTTGGATTAAACAATAGTACAGTGTGTTCATGAGAAATAACACTATTACAGGCCATTTATATCACTTGTATGTGGTATTTTTATTAGTTTTTCTCCAAGCATGTACTATTGTCTAGTTTGCAGTTCTCTCAGAGATGGTAAAGACTAGCTGTCATTCACTGCACACACACAAAGTAGAGGAGAATTTGCTTCCTAGCCTTCTCTTATGCACACAATCTGCCCCAGAATCATGGAGGACATTACTGAGAGGTACTGACCTGTATGATTGTGAATAAAGACAATAGGCAGTCAGTTTTTCTGTCTGTGCTCCTGCTCACTCCCCCCTCTCCATAGACTTGCATTGACATGTGTAATATGATCTTCTTGTGGTGCTCCTCCTGTCTTGGAGGTGATCAAGGAATTTTTTTAAATTGAAAAGAAATTAGCAAGTGGGAGGGGATGGACAGGTAATCAGCTGATGATATGGGAACTTGACATTTGTCACTTATAAGATATATTACAATGTTTCTTGTGATCATTTGTACTATTGATTTATGTAAAGTTGTGTGAAAAGTTAGTGTCCATTTACAGTAAATAAACCCTTGAGATAATAAAAAGAAAGAGGGGAAACCCATAGGTTGCAGTTATATATATATATATATATATATATATAAAATGAAGAAAGACACCGCGGCACATCCGTTTAGTGAAAAAAGTGGGACCCTTTATTCACCCATGCGACGTTTCGGTCCGCTTGCTGGGACCATTTTCAAGCAATACAATAATGTGAGAATTCTGGGTATTTATGCAGTCATGATCAATTCACATTCATAATTGACAATTAGCTAAACTTTACAAAAAACAGAGTATCGATACATATCATAAAAATAAAGATGTGACCAACCCGGAAGGTAGCAAGAATCAAAGCCGTGATTGGTATATGCAAAGCTTCCAGGTACGTATATACATTAATATTACAGTGAAATACATAAGTGACAATCAATAGTGAATCAATATCACCTGTACATGTGTGAGGATAACAGGACCGAGCGTGGAATCAGGCGTGCTCAATGGAGGGAGGATACAATGTAGCGAGTTGCACCACATGGAAACGGCGTCCCGGAACTGCAACTGCGCATGTCCGTGACGTCACTGGAACGTCTCACGTGACCTCTCAGAGAGACGTCACATGACAAGCAGCAGGACGTAACACTGTCATATAAAGAAGTATAGAAACAAGCGTCCTAACAGTAAACTCAATGGGTAATACAGCGATACAAGGATGAAACACCTAGGGTATGGTGTCAGGTGACGTGCTATCCTGCGATGCACCGTCACCAGGCATCTACGGGCAAAAAGGGGGAGGGGACAGCTGCAGCCATCGCCCTCCCACAATGCTCGTCACAATTTAACCCCTTATCAGGTGAAAAAATCCTCCACAGTAGCAGATACGCTTGTAGCAGTAATAAATGTGTAATGTAATACGCAGTAATCAGGGAATGAGCCGCACAAGTCCAAACAATGAGCATCTCGCCTCCCGTTGAGCTGAGCCCATCCAGCAGAAGGTCCTGAAAGTGAAACAATAAAAGAATTATATTATCCAAATATATTCATTAAAAACAGAACAATTTTTTTCAACACGTACACCGACAGGAACAGAACCGGGGGAAGTCATATGAAGAGCCATGGCCTATATTCTACATTCAAGCCCATCGGTCGAATGGTTTGTAGCTTAAAAATCCATTCAGACTCGCGTTTTTTGAGCATTTTGATGCGGTCACCACCAGTCCGCGGTAACGGAACATGATCAAGGATCTCCCTCTACATGGTCCATGTCCGCGAAGTGGTGTGAAACAGGCAGGTCCTTACGCTTTTTACGTATGGAAAACCTGTGTTGATTAAACCGGGACTTAAAGTCACAGGTGGTTTCACCGACGTATAAAAGTTTACAGGGGCACCATAAAACATAAATCACAAAACACGAGTCACAGGTCAAATAAAATTTAAGGGGGTAAGAGATCCCAGTTTGTGGGTGGATGAATTCACGTCCCTTCACCATGTATTTGCAGTTTACACAGTGAAGGCACGGGTAACTGCCACAATTTTTAGGGGCCAAAAGTAATTGACGGGTACTTTTTTGTGAGCCTATATCGTTTTTGACTAATTTGTCTTTTATGTTACGGGCTCTCTTGTAAGAGATGAGCGGTCTACTGCAGAATTCAGAAATATTTTTGTGTTCAGTTTTGAGAACTGGCCAGTGTTTATTGAGAATTTTGTTGACGTATGGACTCGCTTCACAAAAAGTGGAAACGAAGGGTATTCTCTGGAATTGCTTCCGTTGAGTACCCTGAAATAATTTGCTTCTTTCTTTTTGTTTAATGCGTTTTAGTTGTTGCTGCAATACAGCGGCTGGATACTGTCTTTGTCTAAAACTTTGTGTCATAGTTTCCAATGTTGTATTAAGCAATGTAGTATCACTGACTATACGTTTAGCTCTGATGAACTGGCTATAAGGTAATGACCGCACCATCGTCCGGGGATGAGCACTGTCAAACCTCAGGACGGTGTTGCGGTCAGTAGGCTTAGTATAAACCTCAGTGCTAAAACGCATTAAACAAAAAGAAAGAAGCAAATTATTTCAGGGTACTCAACGGAAGCAATTCCAGAGAATACCCTTCGTTTCCACTTTTTGTGAAGCGAGTCCATACGTCAACAAAATTCTCAATAAACACTGGCCAGTTCTCAAAACTGAACACAAAAATATTTCTGAATTCTGCAGTAGACCGCTCATCTCTTACAAGAGAGCCCGTAACATAAAAGACAAATTAGTCAAAAACGATATAGGCTCACAAAAAAGTACCCGTCAATTACTTTTGGCCCCTAAAAATTGTGGCAGTTACCCGTGCCTTCACTGTGTAAACTGCAAATACATGGTGAAGGGACGTGAATTCATCCACCCACAAACTGGGATCTCTTACCCCCTTAAATTTTATTTGACCTGTGACTCGTGTTTTGTGATTTATGTTTTATGGTGCTCCTGTAAACTTTTATACGTCGGTGAAACCACCTGTGACTTTAAGTCCCGGTTTAATCAACACAGGTTTTCCATACGTAAAAAGCGTAAGGACCTGCCTGTTTCACACCACTTCGCGGACATGGACCATGTAGAGGGAGATCTCAAGTTCATAATCCTTGATCATGTTCCGTTACCGCGGACTGGTGGTGACCACATCAAAATGCTCAAAAAACGCGAGTCTGAGTGGATTTTTAAGCTACAAACCATTCGACCGATGGGCTTGAATGTAGAATATAGGCCATGGCTCTTCATATGACTTCCCCCGGTTCTGTTCCTGTCGGTGTACGTGTTGAAAAAATTGTTCTGTTTTTAATGAATATATTTGGATAATATAATTCTTTTATTGTTTCACTTTCAGGACCTTCTGCTGGATGGGCTCAGCTCAACGGGAGGCGAGATGCTCATTGTTTGGACTTGTGCGGCTCATTCCCTGATTACTGCGTATTACATTACACATTTATTACTGCTACAAGCGTATCTGCTACTGTGGAGGATTTTTTCACCTGATAAGGGGTTAAATTGTGACGAGCATTGTGGGAGGGCGATGGCTGCAGCTGTCCCCTCCCCCTTTTTGCCCGTAGATGCCTGGTGACGGTGCATCGCAGGATAGCACGTCACCTGACACCATACCCTAGGTGTTTCATCCTTGTATCGCTGTATTACCCATTGAGTTTACTGTTAGGACGCTTGTTTCTATACTTCTTTATATGACAGTGTTACGTCCTGCTGCTTGTCATGTGACGTCTCTCTGAGAGGTCACGTGAGACGTTCCAGTGACGTCACGGACATGCGCAGTTGCAGTTCCGGGACGCCGTTTCCATGTGGTGCAACTCGCTACATTGTATCCTCCCTCCATTGAGCACGCCTGATTCCACGCTCGGTCCTGTTATCCTCACACATGTACAGGTGATATTGATTCACTATTGATTGTCACTTATGTATTTCACTGTAATATTAATGTATATACGTACCTGGAAGCTTTGCATATACCGATCACGGCTTTGATTCTTGCTACCTTCCGGGTTGGTCACATCTTTATTTTTATGATATGTATCGATACTCCGTTTTTTGTAAAGTTTAGCTAATTGTCAATTATGAATGTGAATTGATCATGACTGCATAAATACCCAGAATTCTCACATTATTGTATTGCTTGAAAATGGTCCCAGCAAGCGGACCGAAACGTCGCATGGGTGAATAAAGGGTCCCACTTTTTTCACTAAACGGATGTGCCGCGGTGTCTTTCTTCATTCTACATCACACACCTTGGTAAGGTGTTTTCACTGCTGGCACCCTAACATCCAATACTGAGGAGTGCTGCCTTGAATTTCCATTTCTATATATATATAATATAGAATCGCCAAAAATCCATAATTACTAATCAAATGTGACAAGTGAACAAGTGTGTTAGACATAATATAACAATGAAAAAGTTAAAAACCTTTGAATGAATTACTTGCACTATTTATAAATGTAATTTTGCACATGTTACTCAGCTGGAAAAAGGCTCCATAGACAGAGCTGAAACGTTGCTGATGAGTGAATAAACCGTTCACTTTTTCATTATCATCTGGAGTGCTGCCTTCCTTTACTTCATTATTCATACTTGGGATCTTGGTCGCAGGTCCCTCAGGAGGATTTTTTTGCACCCGCACATTTTCTTTTTGTGTGCTGCTTCTTTCCTTTCTATTTTATATTTTTGGACCCAAGGAAGCCAAGCACCTGTAACATGGATCATACCACTGGATGTACACACTCAGATGTGTTTTCCTATACGCCTGAAGATGAGGAGAGAATATTGCATGATTCGGTGAGAGACGTTACCTTTTTATCTACATTTTCTGCCACTGATATTAAAAGGAAACTGGAAAATGAAACCAAACGCTTAATTAGCCTGGAACTACACCTTGCCACTTTAAGTGAATATCATCTCGCACCTAGGATTCCTAGAGGGATGCGTTCCCACCTGAGACCAGATCTATTCATCAACAATGCCGAATTTTGCGCTAGATTTGTCCAAATTTCAAATAAATACGCATTTGATATTATTCTGCTAAATGTTGAATTTCTACAAAAAGAAAAAGCAACAGTACAAGGGACCTTGGTTGAATTGACAGACAAATTGAAAAATGTGTTGCCTACTGAGGACTTTGAGGCCTACATGTCCAATAGTGCGTTATATCTTGATAAATTTAGGGGAGACCTACAGAGTAAAAAACACCGCAAATGGATGCGGGATGTGGACAATTATGCCACAGGTTTTGTATATAATTGGCAAGGTGACCAAAGGAGAAATCGCAGGACCCCAGGGGAGAAACATGGATCTAGGTCCCCATCCATCACCAAGAAGCCACAGGGACATAACATCCGGGAGAATGCCACAGCGCCACAGTTGGACTCTAATTTTGCTACGTCTTCCACATCTTTTTTAGGGGGAACCCCCTGGTCGGCAGGACTCGCCGAGGGGGGAGGAGACAACATAAACAAAGGAAAAGGGAAAAATATGCAGCCCCAGCAGGGCAGGACTTTAAGACGCAAGATATAGTGGTAAATATCTCCTCAACACCTTTGAGCACTGCACAGTTTTCTGTATTGAACAAGGGCCTGTCATATTGTCCCGTGAATACAACCAAATGGTTTGACCTAGAAATTGATTTGCAGAGATTTCTGCATAACATTAAATTGAAGGTATGGTTCGCGGAACAAGGTGACAGACCCACATCTGAAAATGTAATGGTTAGTGAGTTGACTTTGAAAAATTTGGATTTATATGTCAAAAGTGATTTCACTCCAGCTATTGATCACCCTGCTATTGAGGCTGATCATTGAAATCTCAAACAGGAAACATCTCAACAACCACTCAAATTCGCTAATATGACTAAAGCAGAGATGGCGGCACTTAGTGATCTGGCTTCGGACCGCAACCTCACCATCAAGTCTGCTGACAAGGGTGGTGGGGTTGTGGTCATGGACACCAGATCCTATGTAGCTGAAATCAGACAGCAGCTTGCAGGTACTAAAGTATATGAAAGAATTTATAATGATCCTAAATTTGTGCTATTGAGAGAGCTCAAGGAAATATTAATTGAAGCTAAAGAGAAAGATAGGTGTAGCGATAAGCCGGCTACACCTATCCTATACACTCTACCTAAAATACACAAGTCTTTGACTTCACCCCCGGGACGTCCTATCGTCTCGGGGATGGACTCATTGTTCTGCAGGGCAGCTATTTTCCTTGATAAGATTTTGCGTCCCTTTGCCCCATCTCCAAGATCGTACATTAGAGATACTAGTGACTTTCTGATTAAGATTGATGGTCTTTCCATCCCCAAGGGGGCACTGTTGGTTTCCTTTGATGTGGTAAGCCTGTATACCTCGATAGAACATGAATTGGGCATACAGGCCATTGAACAGGTTCTACAAAAAACACATTACAGTATTAACTGTCAACGATTTTTGAGCACTTTGTTGAGGTTCATCCTGACCAGAAATTATTTTCTGTTTCAGGATGACTTTTTTTTACAGTTGCGTGGGACTGCGATGGGGTCCAACGTGGCGCCGACCTATGCAAATCTTTACATGTCACATCTTGAGGGGTCTGTCATCTATGTGAGCCACCACTTCAGCCATGTGCTGGGGTGGTGGCGTTACATTGATGACATTTTCCTGATTTGGGTCGGCGCCACGGAGGACCTCATCGCCTTCCATAGCTTTTTGAACACTATTAATCCCAGTGTCAAGTTCACATTGACACACTCGGAGGTATCTTTGCAATTTTTGGACACTCAAGTTAGCATCCATAATGACAAGTTAGTGACTGACTTGTATGTGAAACCCACAGATAAAAACACTTTATTGCGTTATGAGAGTCACCACCCAAAATCTATGATAAGGTCCCTTCCTTTTAGTCCGCTCCTTAGGGTCAAAAAAATTGTCCAAGATCCGGTAAAAGCAGAGAATAGATTGCAAGAAATGGGGTCTAAATTCCAAACACGTGGGTACCCCAAAAAATGGATTCAATAACAGGTTAATAGAATTAAACCACTCACTACAGAAACCATTAGAGAGGGACTAGGTGACCACAAGTGCTCCCAGGCCCGAATCCCCTTTGTGTTGGAGTTTAGCACAAATAGTGGTAGGATTGCTGCCATAATTAAAAAACAGTGGCGAATTCTCACTAGCAACTTTGAGAAAGTGCAGGAGTTTAAATTGCCACCCTTATGTTCGTATCGACGCAGTCCCATCTTAGGCGACAGATTAGTGAAATCTGACATTGGTTCTACAAGGGAGACGTGTGAGAGCTATTTTGGTTCGACTCGAAAAGGTTGTTATCCTTTTTACAATTGTATCAATTGCAAATTGATGTTGAGAGGTGACTCTTTTGTGCACCCTATTTCGGGACAGAGGGTTAAGATCAGACAGTATTTAACATGTGATTCGTCCTATGTTATCTATTTGTTGATGTGCCCCTGTGGTCTCCTATACATTGGTGAGACCACATGGGACGTCAAAACTCGTCTCAACCAACACCGGTATTCTATAAGAAAACAAAAAATGGATCTCCCTGTGTCCAAACACTTCACTGAAGCTAAACACACACAAGATGATTTACGCTTTAGAATCTTGGAGCAAATATCCCCCTCAAGGCGAGGTGGCGATCGAATAAAATTATTGAAAAAACGTGAGCTTTACTGGATTTACACACTTGGCACTTTAAGGCCACAGGGTTTAAATGTGGAGTTCAGGGTTGTCTAGTCATTGATCATGTATGTTCTCCTCTGGTTTGATGGCTTATGTGGAAAACAACATGTGCTATATACTAAACTTTTTTCTCTCTTTTTTATAGGACATTACTTTAAAACACAAAATACGAATGTTCACATATGGCGAAGACTGGAGGAACTATGTTGGCGATCCTTCCTCTTTGTATTTTGTAATATGTATAGCCAATGCTTGAGGACAGCCCCTGTCTGTGCGATGGTGCGACTCCAGCCCCCCTGGGGACTTGGGTGGCATCTACACAGACGGGAGTTGCTGTCATATCTAATATAAATAAAATATTAATACATGATGAGCCCCGATGCAGTTTTGTCCATGTCCCCTCAGCGGACTCACATACAGTGGATCCTGCCTACTGTGTGGCTGTGAGTGACATGGAGCGGATTTGCTGTCATTCTGGACAGCGGAATGTTAACGGTGTGAATACTGCATCATCCCGCTGATACAGATATCCTATTGGTGACCGACGTTGACCCGCCAGTCCCCGATGTTTGGATCAGCTTTGTCTGCTATATGCTGCGGCGCTCAGGCACTGTACAAGTGTCTGTCAAATCTACATGGGCGGTTGTATTGGCATGCGCATGCGCCCTAAAGCAATGTTCAAAAGCGGCCATCTTTGATGTGGTTTGTACATCACGTACTACCTCTGTGAAGGTTTTTAACTTTTTCATTGTTATATTATGTCTAACACACTTGTTCACTTGTCACATTTGATTAGTAATTATGGATTTTTGGCGATTCTATATTATATTTATCACACTATGGAATTTTTTTAGTATATTTATATTGCTGCTATATTGAATCACGATGATATACTGATTGTACTTGTAATATGGTTGCAATATTTATGCATTTGCACTTTATTATATGATGTATCAATTTGTACTTTGTTAATCACTTGCACTATTTATAAATGTAATTTTGCACGTTACTCAGCTGGAAAAAAGCTCCATAGAGAGAGCTGAAACGTTGCTGATGAGTGAATAAACCGTCCACTTTTTCATTATCATCTGGAGTGCTGCCTTCCTTTACTTCATTATATATATATATATATATATATATATATACTAGGGATCGACTGATATTGATTTTTTAGGGCCGATACCGATAATTTGTGAACTTTCAGGCCGATAGCCGATAATTTATACCGATATTCTGGGAATTTTCATTTTTGAGAAAAAAATAATTTCCTACACAAATCTGCTGAAAATTTATATGTTTATGTTAACGTGTATTTTTATTTTTTTTGTAAATCTTTTTCATTTATACTTAATATTTTTGTGGTTTTTTTGGTTTTGTTTTACTAACTTTTAGCCCCCTTATGGACTAGAACCCTTGTCCTATTCACCCTGATAGATCTCTATCAGGGTGAATAGGAGCTCACACATCTCCCTGCTGCTCTGTGCTTTGTGCACACAGCAGCATGGAGCTGAACATGGCAGCCAGGGCTTCAATATCGTCCTGGCTGCCATGGTAACCGATCGGAGCCCCAGGATTACACTGCTGGGGCTCCGATCGGAGGAGCAGGGGAGAGGGGATCCTGTGGCCACTGCCACCAATGATTAATACTGGGTGGGGGGGCGCACTGCGCCACCAATGTTTTTACTATTGGGATGGGGGTGGGGGGCGCACTGCGCCACCAATGATTAATACTGGGGGGCTTGGGGGGCGCACTGCGCCACCTATGAAGATAAGTCTCTCATTCATATACAGGAGGCGGGAGCTGGCTGCAGAATCATATAGCCGGCTCCCGACCTCTATGAGCGGTAGCTGCGATCCGCGGCATCTAAGGGGTTAACTACCGCGGACCGCAGCTATTGCTCATAGAGGTCGGGAGCCGGCTATGTGATTCTGCAGCCAGCTCCCGCCTCCTGCATATGAATTAATGAAAGACTCATCTTCATTGGTGGCGCAGCGGCCACAGCCCCTCCCCTCCTCTTGTCCTCTCTCCTCTCATTGGCGGCAGCAGCAGCACAGGGGGAGGGAGACACTGCTTCCTTCTCCCCTGTGCTGCTGAGGGAACGCGGAGAGCGCTGAGAGCAGCGCGTTCTGTGTTCCCCATACGTTATCGGTATATCGGCAAAATAGATGCCGATACCGATAACGTTCAAAATCCTGAATATCGGCCGATTATATCGGTAAAACCGATAATCGGTCGATCCCTAATATATACACACACACACATACTTATCTAATGTCTATTGCCATATTATGTGCAATTCAAGATGTTTAGGATGTGAACTGCAACCTATGGGGGGTTTCCCTAGCCTTCCTTATCTCAACGGTTAATTTAACTTATAGTTCTCTAAGGCTACTTTCACACTAGCGTTCGGAGCGGGTCCGTCTGATGTTTCATCAGACGGATCCGCTCCTATAATGCAGACGTTTACATCCGTTCAGAACGGATCCGTCTGCATTATAACTTAGAAAAATTTCTAAGTGTGAAAGTAGCCTGAACGGATCCGTCCAGACTTTACATTGAAAGTCAATGGGGGCGGATCCGTTTGAAGATTGAGCCATATAGTGTCATCTTCAAACGGATCCGTCCCCATTGACTTACATTGTAAGTCTGGACGGATCCGCTTGCCTCCGCACGGCCAGGCAGCGTTCAGGTGTCCGCTCGCTGAGCGGAGCGGAGGACAAACGGTGCCAGACTGATGCATTCTGAGCGGATCCGCCTCCACTGAGAATGCATTAGGGCTGGACGGCTGAGTTCGGGGCCGCTTGTGAGCCCCTTCAAACGGAGCTCACGAGCGGACACCCGAATGCAGGTGTGAAAGTAGCCTAATTAATGACGTATCAAGAATGTTTGTTCCTTTTGGCTCATGAGCATTTTGAAATGTATTTTAGCATTGTGTGTGAGCTTTTCAATACTAGATGTTGGCAGATTGACTGGGTCAATTAAAGAAAGTGACCCAGCATTTTGCTAAGAGAATCAGTCACTTATTTATGTTGCCCTTAGTTAGGACACCATAAAACTGGTGACAGGTTCCCTTTAAAGCACTAGTGCCTTGCAGCACTGGGGTCCTAGGCTTGAATCTGACCAAGGACAACATCTGCATGGAGTTTGTATGTTCTCCCTGTGTTTGCGTGGATTTCCTCCGGGTACTCCGGTTTCCTCCCACACTCCAAAGACATACTGATAGGGAACTTAGATTGTGAGCTCCATTGGGGACTGCAAATTAAAACATCTGTAAAGCGCTGTGGAATATGTCAGAGCTATATGAGTAAAATAAATTTTAAAAAGTGAAATCCTTCTAATAGCACAACATGCTGCACAAGTGAAAAAAAAACAGTAAGGATCCATTATAATTGGGGGGGGGGGGGCAGTCATGTTAAGGAAATCCTCACTTTTTTCCTTTTTTCAACTCTTGTAAGTAATAAGTTGAGTGCAATTTCATGATATACAGTATTTATTATATATGGTCATATAGACATCAATTTACATTAAGACAACACAAATTTGACACAGATTTACAATGTCGAATTGTGCAACATGTATTAAAATATTCACAGTTAAGAACTGGTGTTTTCTAATTTTCATAAGTGAAATAACATGTTTAAAATACTTTGAAAGGATTTAAGGGAAAAAAATGAAAAAATAGTCAACATACATGCAACAGATATCACATATGATACACTCTCCATACAATGACAAAATAGAATCTTTTTTGCACATCCTTGTAACAGTGTCAATGTTTTCAGAAAAATAAAAATCGATACAAAATAAATACATATAAAAGAGATGACAATAAAATTTAAGTCACTCAATTAGCAAGGCGTTCACAGAATGCCACATCCAAAAGGCTTCAAGAGTCTCTTTGTCAATTATATATGGTCTCCGAAGTGTTAGTGTGATGTTCACTGTGGAAGGGGAACCACAACTTCAACATAATTAATTGGAAAAAACCCTGATTCCCCATTAACCATGCCTTCATACCAGTTCTCGTCAATTTGGTTGGTCAATGTGATGATGTCTCTTTCTTTGAAGGCAAGTTCACCTTCATTCTCTGCGTCAAAGTCATACAGAGCTCTGCAACAAGGCTGATCCAACTGCAAGGTAGAGCCTGGGGAATACAAACAATAGACCATTTCCTGGCTGTAATAAGGTTGTTTTCAATTGCAGCTTTCAAAACTGTAATATCCATTTTCAAGTGGAAACTATCAGCACAAACTCTGTGCATCAGTTTTTGGCTCAGTTTCAGTTCGATACATTACAGGGGTTGTCTCACTTCAGCAAATGGCATGTATCAAGTAGAGAAAGTTAATAACAGGCAGTTACTAATGTATTGTGATTGTCCATATTACCTCCTTTGCTGGCTGGATTCATTTTTACATCGCATTATATACTTCATGTTTCCATGGTTACAACAAACCTGCAATCCAGCAGCGGTGGCCGTGCTTGCACACTGGGAAAAAGCACCAGCCTATGCGCACCCCGGCGGTCCCGTCCACCAGAGAGGCTGGCACTTTTTCCTATAGAGTGCAAGCACGACCACCGCTGCTGGATTGTAGGGTGGTCGTAACCATGAAAACGAGAAGTGTATAATGTGATGGAAAAATGAATCAAGCCAGCAAAGGAGTTAATATGGACATTCACAATACATTAGTAAGTGGCTTTTATTAACTTGATTACCAAGTACCTTGAGTACTTTCACTGGTCCTGACATAACAATATAAGTACCTGGCACATTATTAGTAGATATCATGGCTGAAATTTTTTTTAAGCTCGGCTGCTCTGTTGTCTCGTAGTGCCCCCCCATTTTGGTTTTGCGCCCTGTATGCTAATAGACAGCATCGGTACAGGGAGGAGGAGATGCCAGCTTTTCTCAGGGGGCATCTCCTTCTCCCTGGCTGTGGCACGGAGAGCGTCACAGCCAGGAAGGAGAGAAAAGCTGGCGTCTCCTCCTCCCTGTACCGATGCTGTCTATTAGCATACAGGGCGCAAAACCAGAATTAGGGCCACAGCTGAGCAACAGAGAAGCCAAGCTGAAAAAAAAGTTACAGCCATTGCATCTACTAATAATGCCCTACAGTGCCAGTTACTTATATTGTAATGCCAGGACAGGTGAAAGGTCCTCTAATTCCAGCACCACTTTGTGAATTATATTAGTAAATTGGTTGAAGGAGGAGTTATGTCAGTCATATTTAAAGCACATCTGTCAGCAGATTTGTACTTATGACACTGGCTGACCTGTTACATGTGCGCTTGGCAGATAAAGCATCTGTGTTGGTCCCATGTTCATATGTGCCGGCATTACTGAGAAAAATGAAGTTTTAAAATATGCAAATGAGCCTCTAGGAGCAACGGGGACGTTGCTGTTACACCTAGGGGCTCTGCTCTCTCTTCAACTGCTGCGCCCTCTACTCTTTGATTGACAGGACCAGGCAGAGAAAACATCATAATGACTATCCCTGTCAAAGTGCAGAGGGCAGCCAGTTTCATGGTTACAAATCTGCTGACAGATGCCCTTTGAAAGGGTTTTCCGGTTTCCTATCCTTCGGATCGCCACGTTCTTCTCACTGTTTACCTGGTCGCTGTCGACATTGCAGCAGTGAGCAGTGTAATTACAGCTCCTCATCCCATTCACTTCAATGGTACCAGAGGTACCAGAGCATTTGTAGTTACGTTCTGTCCCATTCAAGTGACTGGGACGGAGGAGCTGTAATTACACTGCTCACCACTGCGATATCGATGGCGAGCAGGTAAACAGTGAAGAAAACTTCTTCAAATAGTTGATCGGTGGATCTGACAGGAGTCAGACCCCCGCCAATCTGATATTGATGACCCATCCTGTGGACAGATCATCAATATAGGAAACCAGACAACTCTTTAAAGGCCAGGACACAGAGATATTACAAGTTGCAGTGCAGTGCTGCTACTTATATCAGACCATGTGGGTGTATGTGCCCAGCACACAGGATAATAGTGGTTATAGTACTCTGAGTTTCGGCCTCAGAGCACAATTTCTAGAAACAGAACTACACTGCTCAAAAAAATAAAGGGAACACAAAAATAACACATCCTAGATCTGAATTAATTAAATATTCTTCTGAAATACTTTGTTTTTTACATAGTTGAATGTGCTGACAACAAAATCACACAAAAATAAAAAAAATGGAAATTAAATTTTTCAACCCATGGAGGTCTGGATTTGGAGTCACACTCAAAATTAAAGTGGAAAAACACACTACAGGCTGATCCAACTTTGATGTAATGTCCTTAAAACAAGTCAAAATGAGGCTCAGTAGTGTGTGTGGCCTCCACGTGCCTGTATGACCTCCCTACAACGCCTGTGCATGCTCCTGATGAGGTGGCGGACGGTCTCCTGAGGGATCTCCTCCCAGACCTGGACAAAAGCATCTGCCAACTCCTGGACAGTCTGTGGTGCAACGTGACGTTGGTGGATAGAGCGAGACATGATGTCCCAGATGTGCTCAATTGGATTCAGGTCTGGGGAGCGGGCGGGCCAGTCCATAGCATCAATACATTCGTCTTGCAGGAACTGCTGACACACTCCAGCCACATGAGGTCTAGCATTGTCTTGCATTAGGAGAAACCCAGGGCCAACCGCACCAGCATATGGTCTCACAAGGGGTCTGAGGATCTCATCTCGGTACCTAATGGCAGTTAGGCTACCTCTGGCGAGCACATGGAGGGCTGTGCGGCCCTCCAAAGAAATGCCACCCCACACCATTACTGACCCAATGCCAAACCGGTCATGCTGGAGGATGTTGCAGGCAGCAGAATGTTCTCCACGGCGTCTCCAGACTCTGTCACGTCTGTCACATGTGCTCAGTGTGAACCTGCTTTCATCTCTGAAGAGCACAGGGCGCCAGTGGCGAATTTGCCAATCTTGGTGTTCTCTGGCAAATGCCAAACGTCCTGCACGGTGTTGGGCTGTAAGCACAACCCCCACCTGTGGACGTCGGGCCCTCATATCACCCTCATGGAGTCTGTTTCTGACCGTTTGAGCAGACACATGCACATTTGTGGCCTGCTGGAGGTCATTTTGCAGGACTCTGGCAGTGCTCCTCCTGTTCCTCCTTGTACAAAGGCGGAGGTAGCTGTCCTGCTGCTGGGTTGTTGCCCTCCTACGGCCTCCTCCACGTCTCCTGATGTACTGGCCTGTCTCCTGGTAGCGCCTCCATGCTCTGGACACTACGCTGACAGACACAGCAAACCTTCTTGCCACAGCTCGCATTGATGTGCCATCCTGGATAAGCTGCACTACCTGAGCCACTTGTGTGGGTTGTAGACTCCGTCTCATGCTACCACTAGAGTGAAAGCACCGCCAGCATTCAAAAGTGACCAAAACATCAGCCAGGAAGCATAGGAACTGAGAAGTGATCTGTGGTCACCACCTGCAGAACCACTCCTCTATTGGGGGTGTCTTGCTAATTGCCTATAATTTCCACCTGTTGTCTGTCCCATTTGCACAACTGCATGTGAAATTGATTGTCACTCAGTGTTGCTTCCTAAGTGGACAGTTTGATTTCACAGAAGTGTGATTGACTTTGAGTTACATTGTGTTGTTTAAGTGTTCCCTTTATTTTTTTGAGCAGTGTATTTCTTAAATAGGACTATATACTGATCACTGACAGTCGAGGTGAATAACATTGACTATCAGTGGCACCTGTCAATTAGTGGAATATATTAGGCATCAAGTTAACAATAGGTCCTTGAAAATGATGTGTTCGAAGCAGGAAACATAGGCAAGCGTAAGGATCTGAGCAACCTTGTCAAGGACTAGACAACTGGGTCAGAGCATTAGGAAGACAGCATAAAATGAATGCTGGCTATGATAGAAAGGTGTCGTCTCAGCTTGCTTCATATCAGACTGAATAGCTGCAGACTGGTCAGAGGGCCTATACCAAAAGCATCTACAATGGCCACCTGAGCACCAGAACTCGACCATGGAACAAGAGAAGAAGGTGGTCAAGTCTGATGAATGCTGTCTTCTTTTACATCATGTGGACAACCAAGTGATTGTGTATCACTTACCTGTGGAAGAGATGGCATCATGATGCACTATGGGAAGAAGACAAGCTGACGGGGGTAGTGTGATGCCCTGAGCAATGTTGTGTGGGAATCCTTGGGTCCTGGCATTCATGTGGATGCTGCTGACATATCACCTACCTAAACATTGCTGAAAACCTAGTGCACCCTTCATAGCAATAGCATTTCTTACAGGCAGTGGCCTCTTTCTACAAGATAATGAGCATTGCCAAACTGCACAAACTGTACAGGAATGGTTTGAGGAACATGAGCAAGAATTCAAGGTGTTGACTTGACCTCCAAATTCTCAAGGTCTCAATTTGATCTATAGGTCAGAGTAGGACGGAGACCTATGCAATTAATGTTATGGCTGATTAGTGTATGCGCAATGCTACAACTATTGATGGTCCTCATAGTGTCGATGAATTATTTTTTTCCTGTCAAAGTAAGATTTACCATTATAAGTGCTCATTCTCACAATTAGTTCTGTATCCAGTGGGGGGAGACAGTTTTTTTTCTAATATAGGATCTACAACCATTTTGGCATAAATATATATGGATAGTTGGGCAGTGTGAATGTGCCCTTCAATAATATATTTGTGGCAAGAGGGTACGGCTAGGAAAGATTTAGGCAACAAGAGTCGTGAGACATTTCATGTAATGACTGTCAAGGGTATCGTAATGAGACATGCTACAAATGCGACACAGCAGTCGCAAAAAATCTGGACATTGCTGGATATTGTGTTGCAGGTCGCATGTCGCGCGCGGCTTCTCATCTCACCGACTTTAATGGAAGCGACTCGCCTGCAACTTGGCAGTTTTTTCACAGCCTAAACAAAGTTCTAATATAGTTGAGCAGACAAGTCGCACATATTTTTCTGTCGCGCGACATGTCACCGTGTATCCGTACCCTTTGGGTGCCTTCACATGATTTTGTTGCAGAAATTTCTACGACTGAAAGTCGATTCCATTAATGTGCATGGGGCTTGCAGAAATCCATGTACTTACAGCCAAAACAACCCCATTTAGATGAATGTAACGGATTTTCAGTCGCAAAAATATTCTACAGCAAACTCGGCAGCATGTGAAGACACCATTAAAAGGAAAGAACAAAGAAGGTCACCTGTACCTGATAACTTGACGGAGGAACTTCTGGAGATGCCATTATGTTGGAGCCTTTCATCTGCGTCTAGTACAGACATTATTGATCTTGAGTGGTGTTCCCTTTTAGGGCGACTGGATGCAGAATTCATTCTGAAAGCAAAAAGGTCTAAGTTTTCCAGATAACATTGTTAAGACACAACTCCCACAGAGAGAGGCATGGACTTGACGGCTAACCTATATAAACTTCTCACCTCCTCCTAAAGGGGAGCCGGGGTCTCAGGACCCCATACCAGTGAACAGGGCCCTGGAAATGTAACCGTTCTGTCCGGGACTGGGAGTGGAGACTGATACAGGAGTAAACGTGCTATAAGCATTAGGTCTCATGCAGTGAATTGTGCAAATTAAAGGGGTTTTCGGGGACTAGAATATTGATGTCCTAAGGAGAGGTCATTGATATCTGATCAGTGGGAGTCCAACTTCCAGCACCCCTGCTGATCAGCTGTTTGGACAGGTCACATTGCCTAGGCGCAGCTCAGTCTCTTTTAAGTGAATGAGCCTGGGCTGTATGATCACATCCACAAGGAGCAGGGCAGTACTTTGTATGATGTGAGCACTGTGGCCTCTTCAAACAGCTGTTTGGTGTCGGAACCCCGCTGATCTGATATTGATGACCTATCCTGAGGTCAGGCCATCAATACTTTACTCCTGGAAAACCCCTTTAAGGCCTAGTTCACACGACCGTATGGCTTTTATTGTTTTTTGCGGTCCGTCTTTCACGGATCCGTTGTTCCGTTTTTGAGTTCCGTTGTGTTTCCGTTTCCTTTCCGTTTTTCCGTATGGCATATACAGTATACAGTAATTACATAGAAAAAATTGGGCTGGCCATAACATTTTCAATAGATGGTTCAGAAAAAATGGAACGGAAACGGAAGACATACGGATGCATTTCCGTATGTGTTCCGTTTTTTTTGCGGACCCATTGACTTGAATGGAGCCACGACCCGTGATTTACGGCCAAATATAGGACAAGCTCTATCTTTCAACGGAACGGAAAAACGGAAATACGGAAACGGAATGCATACGGAACATATTCCGTTTTTTTTGCAGAACCATTGAAATGAATGGTTCCGTATACGGACCGTATACGGAACACAAAAAAACGGCCCGTACACCCGCAAAAAAAATGTTCATGTGAACTAGGCCTAACAAGTACATTCACAACTTACACTCTGGTTTGTGAAGCGTTATTTATATCAAACCAGTATATGAAGCATTGGGTCAGCTTACCTGTTGTGTAACCTGCTGTGGAGGTCTTCCAGGATCTGTGCACATTGCCTATGGTAGTCTAGTGCAGCCTCTATGAATACTGCCAGCTGGCTCACCTGTTCTAACTGCAGGAAGAGTGAGGATAGTCATTAGTCACAAGAACACTGGATATCCATCAACGGCCTTTATACAGCGTACAATGAACAGACAACGCTCATCAGCAACCTTCGGCGCTCCAGCTGCTGTGAAACTACAACTCCAAGCATGCAAACATGCTCGGCTGTTCTAATAACTCCTATAAAAGTGAATGGAGCATTCTGGAAGTTGTAGTTGCAGAACACCTGGAGTGCTGCAGATTGCTGATCCCTGGTGTAGACCATATAAAAGGAGACTGAAGCATTGGGCTCATCTGGATGATCTCTAGCTCAACTGTGAATTCAAACCTTTGTATGCTTATAGTAAAATGATCCAAAGTATTCAGCAAAACGCAGAAGATGCTACCCACAAATGGTCTTCAGATATATCACAGATCATATTTGTGGGGTCTGTAAACCTGAACATCCATCAATTTCCTAAAGGGGTTTTTATCATCTTGGACATTGGTGGCAGACTGTGCAGGGAGACCCCCCCCCCCCCAAATGGTAACATCCATCTGGACCTTCATGTCAAACTGCTAGTAATCCATTCATAACTTCTGGAGTAAATAAACAAATGGCACGAGTCATAAGAATGGATGCTCCAGAATTTTTATTACATGGGGAATGTAAGGAGAGGTGACAGGTCCTATTTCAGGAGCAGGACTGAGCTACTAATGCAGACTGCAGCCTGTGATCAAACCAGGGTACCATTACAGCAGGTGTCTTCATGTGAGAAATGAAACTTAGGCCTCATGCACACGACCGTATGTATTTTGCGGTCCGCAAAAAATGGATCTGCAGAAAATACGGATAACGTCTGTGTGCATTCCGTATTTTGCGGAATGGAACAGCTGGACCCTAATAGAACAGTACTATCCTTGTCCGTAATGAGGACAATAATAGGACGTGTTCTATTTTTTTGAAAAACAGACACGGAAAAAAAATACGTTAGTGTGCATGAGCCCTAAATCTGGAACGGACAACTGCTGCACTTTTTTTTGCCTTACTTTGTGGTTTTAAAATCCAATTCACACCGTATGACATCTGGCGCTGTAGAAAATTACTAAAGAGGCCAAAAGGTAGATGAATATACATCCCAAACTGTGGCAATGACAAACCCTCTGTGTACAGTGTTCCAGAATACCTTGACACTATAAATTACAAGTAAAAGAGGCAGCAGATCAGTTCTGCAAAATACCATTAGAGGGCAGCACCTCCATAGGAAATAGGCCCTTCCATTAGGAGTGGTCCATTTTTAATTGTGTTACCTTTCAATGTGATATATCCAGAGATGTCTTCCTTCCCCAAGAGCACATAGATGCGGCCATATCACTTAGAGAAAAGTATGTGGGAAAGTCTTCCCTGATCTCACTGGGCAAGACCCGACCCTAGCTCTAAACACATGTCTCCCGCACGTTGTCACCATGGCCATGTCCAGGATTTTAAACATGTTCCTGTTTTTGAAGACTGACCAGGTAGATGAGGATATAGGACATACAGTATACATCCAGGCTTCTATTTACAGCCCATGGACGTTTTTTAAATTAATATTAAAAAGTGTCTTCTGTTTCTGGGGGAAGCTTTTAATATTAATTGTAGAGAAGCCCTGAAATTACTGAAATACATTAAACTGGACATAATGTCATTCAAGACACATGATCTCATTCACACACACAGGAGAGATTTATCAAACTGGTGTAAAGTAGAACTGGCTTAGTTGCCCATAGCAACCAATCAGATTCCACCTTTCATTTTCCAAACAAGCTCTGAAAAATAAAAGGTGGAATCTGATTGGTTGCTATGGGCAACTAAGCCAGTTCTACTTTACACCAGTTTGATAAATCTACCCAACAACGTTTTCCTAGTGTTTCTGAACCTATGTAAAAGATGGCAGAATTAAAATTTTTTTACAAGCAATTTTGGTAGAATGTTTGATCTTTTAATAATTTTGCATGTAAACTCCACTGACCTCCCCAAAAATACATGAAAAGTGCTAAAAACCACAACACTGGGACAAAATTACTAATCCTATAGATGGCGGACTGGCCACAGACCCTACAGGGAAATTTCCCGGTGGGTTGATGCACATGGATCCCTCCGGTAATTAAAGGGGTTGTGCAAAGATATTTATGACTTATCCTCAGAATAGGTCATCAATATCAGATCGATGGGGGGTTTGACTGCTGTTACCCCCGCCAATCGGCTGTTTGAAGGGTTAGTGGTTCTCATGTGAGCTCTGCTTCAAAATTACCTTTGTGCTGTCTCGCTTGTAGAGGCGGTGCAGTGTAATTACATCTGCTCTGTCACATTTACAGGTAATTGTGAAGCGGAAGCAGAGCATGAGCGCCACGACCCCTTCAAACAGCCGACCTGACAGGTCATCAATATCTTTCCAATGCACAACCTCTTTAAGGCTGGGAGCACCAGGTACTTCTCTACCAGGCCAGTGGCTGTAGATGCCCTCCTGAATTCAATTGTATAATGTCCTCAGGACAGTGATGCAGTTGAATAGTGAGGTGGGGCACAGGAATCCATGGTTGCCCGCCCTGCTGGTCACCCTCCTAGGCCGCAGGAGTGTAACAAATGGTGCAGAGACAGAAGCATCTTAGGCTGCATGGTGGAATGGTCTAGCCCTTGCACAAGAGACGGCAACTTGCAACGGCACAAGTATTTTTTCTTCTTCTTTCCTTGGCCACTTGGGAAGCATACAACTGGGGCACTCTAGGGGAAGTCCAGGCAGCATGCTGAAGGTATGGCTAGCTCAGAGCTGTGGCCCACATCTCCCCTCATAAGCCCCTGCTCCATATCTTCAAGACAAATGGAGGAGGAGGACAGAACATGGCAGTCACTGATGGCCACCACAGATGGACAGCTTCTGGGGCAGTATTTTGTGCAGCACTATGGCCCGTGCCCACAACATGGGACCACTTTTAGGCTTTTTCCAAAGCAAGTTTAAGTTCCTAGTCTGTCCTAGTGTAAACGTAGATGGTCTCCTAGACCCGCAGGACATGTGCTGCAAGGAAAGAGATGCTTTGGTCTAACTCTATACCAGCTATTGTTTGGCTTACTTTGAGACAGAATTTTATGAAAGAATTGTGGCACGTATTTCGAGCAAAACCACCCCCTTTTAGAACAAGTAAGAAAAAAAAATAAAAAGGTAAAAATCGCCACTTGAGCCACTTTTTAGACAGATTCTAGATACATTAGTAAATCTGTGCCCTTGGGTAGGCCGACTTTAGAATATAGTCACTTCTCTCGGGCAAAAAAAAACCCAAAATGCTGCAAAAATGCCACAAAAAAATCTCTTTAAACCACTGTATGTTAATCCTTTTTCATACAGGGTGCGGCCAGAACCAATATCATTTAGATATTACTGCTGAATAACAATGAAGGTATGAGATTCATTTTACATTTCTATGACAAAAGTAACTAAGCACGCCCTATTAATCTGCTATTTCTAGATGCAGGTCACTAATATTGATGCATGTGTAATCTAATTCGCTCATTATCAGGCATGCAGACAAGCAGGCAGGCAGCATTCTTAATATAGCCTCTATGTAAAGACCCTCTTACTAAACCAGGTCACTTCTACGGCCGTCTTCATTTTACAGAACCTGTGTTTATGCGACTGCCTAATGTATCAGCTCAAATTTACCAGTCGTCAGGTTACAGGTGCCCTTTATACGAATCTGTGACTAGCGACATTACAGGCTGGAGCATAATGGTGACATGGGACGTGGGACAAGAAAACTGCACAACAGTCACTAAAAATCCAGACCTGATGGGCTCCGTGTTGCAGGTTGCAGGCGACTTTTACCGCATTAAAGTGACATATGACTTGCCTACGACTTGGCACGACAAACAAGTCGCATCATGAAGCCTCAGCCTTGAACTCACCGTTTTCAGGCTAAACTGAGCACGTCCTTAGGATGCCAAAATATAAAATGACATTTTCCTCATAGGCAACATTAAGCCAACTACAGAAAAAGCCTTTTCCTCTAGAAAGTCCATGCTAGGTGAAACAGGTGGTGGTTAGGGACCAATGCAAGTATAAGTTCAAGTGATGATGGCAGGTTATTAAAGGGGTATTCCAGGATTTTAATACCGATGGTCTATCCTCAGGCCGACAATCTGACACCCCTCACCTTGCCGATTAGCTGTTATCCGGAAGTCGGTGTAGTGGGGAAGTCATTGAGTAATAAACGGAGCTTGTAACTAGAGCGCCATTCACATTCACTTCCATGTTACCTGCTCTACATAACGTCAGAGCTGTGTAGATTCAGCACCTCTGAAACGGCAGAGGGGTGCAGGGTATCGGACCCAAATAGATATTGTTTGCCTATTTTGAGGCTAAGACGCCAGTATTAACCCCTTTAAGTATCCATGTAATAATGTATGAGAAGGCAAAGTGACACCGAGTAAAAATGACTAATACATACCGTAGGGGTGAGGTAGGAATTTACAGCATGTAACACGTGCCCGAATGGAAGTAAGTCCAATAAGACGAGTAGTACTCTGCAGTATGGCTATGACGTCAGTCACATAATGACATGTTACACACGATGACGAATTACGCATTGTCCTCTGCTCACCAGTACGTAATTGTTAACCTGTCTATTAAAGGCAATCATTTCCTCAGCACCCACAATAACGGTCACGTCATTCCTCTTTTCCTGCGTAACAGGATGTCACTGGGTGATCTATTCAGTTATACACTGCACTGTACCTACTACGATGTCAATATAGATCTCATTAATATGACCCAGGGTGACCACTGAGCGATCAGCGTACACAATGCCGAAAATAGCTATCAGAAGCAAAGGCTTGTACAACTTCATATAGTTTATACCAGTTTCCCACTATTCGGTTCCGGATCCTTGGGTACACTGCTGTCTTGACTGCGCTTCGGTCCCCGCATGTAAACCTCTGACACGGAAGGGATCACGTGTGTCCCCAAGTAGCACATCACTGCTGGGTCACATCAACAATGGGGCCAGTGATTGGCTGCAGCGTTGCATGTGACTTTGTCTGAGCCGGAAGTGGGAGATGAAGTGCAGTGAAGACGGCCCGGGACCCACAGAGCCGGAACGGAGAGTTGTGGAGCATGTAAGTGTGCTTCCCTTGATAGGTCTTGGTAGGGAGAGTATTTACTTGTTACAAAGTTGGACAACCCCTTTAAGAAGACATAACTGTGCATTTCGCACAGCACATTCTATACTTACATCGTTCTCTAGGAAATTAAACATGCTTCGTTCCGCCACTTCTTTAGACTCTTCAAATTTTTCCACCGCTTGTCGGATTTCTTCATCTGGAATTTTTCCCTGTCGTTTCTTCTTATAATCATAATCTAAGCGTCGACCTTCCAGCTTTTTCAAATGATACTGAAGACCAGAAACAAGATAAAAAAGTGCTGTTAGGGAAAATAACCCTTTAGGGTACATTCACACGTGACAGATGTACTTTGGATTTATCATCATGGATTTTTGTGCAGCAAATTCTCACTATTGTACCATGCCAGTAAAGTGAAGGAAACTTTAGGAACTCTCATCCACACTCTGGGTAAAAAGGTGCAGTGTAAATTGACTTGCGGTGCGGATTTGACATCTACACCATGTCCATTTCTGCTGCGGATCTCCACCGTGGATTTCACGCTTTGCAGCGGAGAGGGTCAAATTCACAGCCATTTCTACATAAAAAATATTTTCCATCCCTTGTGGGCATACCCTGAAGGTGACCATGCACATTAGACAAATCCAAACCCGTTTTAAACACATCAGCCAACGTCTTATGTGTATGCTCAACAGCAGATGTCAAAGGATAAAAGGATCGGGGTGTTACTGCAAAAGAGACAAGTACTCTCTCTATACTTTTCAATTGATCCGCTTGTGGTTTTAGTTCCAAAAAAAATAAATAATAAATCGTCAAAAACTGGTGTGTGCGATTCCAGTCTAACATTTATTAACAATCCAAATGTTTCTAGCTGTAATAGCCATTCAGCTATTCTGGTGGAGTTCCCCTTTAATATATATACATGATTTCAGATGCCGCTCTCTCTAGGATACATAACAGCATCTGGTAAATGATGAACACTTACCACAATTTCTTTCAAGTCTTTGTCTTGTAAGGACTGCAGAGGATCAATGAAGTTCTGCTTGACATTAATATCCAGAGAGTCCTTCACTTCTGCCATTTGTTTCATGCTTTCCCCGACATCCAGCAAAGCGCTGCCTGGTATAAATGGAACGTTTATTGACGGAGTGCGGCCCGCCGACAAGCTTCGTATAATCAAGAGTAATGGTGTCAGCAAGTGCTGCAAGTATATGCCTTAGATGGGGAAGAATTAAACTCCGAGCCCCAGTGGTAACAGAGACTAATGTGACGGAATATATTCTCTGCACAACACTGCAATATATGTTGGTGCTATATAAATGATAGATAATAAGGATATAGAGAACAGCTGGTGCTATATAAATGATAGATAATAAGGATATAGATAACAGCTATCAGCTTTTGCTCTCTTGCACGTGCAATGGATCTGCATTTTTTGGGTATAGCACACTGACCCATTCATCCTATGGGGCCATACATACATCAGTATTTTTTGCGTATCCATGTAGCCGTTCTGAAGATTTTAGAACATGTCCCATTCTTATCCAGATTGTAGAGAATAACACAGAATGCACACAGTATGTATATGTATTTTGCATATCCGCTGCTTTTGTATTACAATTTAGGAATGCCAGCAACATGTCTGCTGTTAAAATGAAATGCAAGTGCTCTATAAATAATAAACCACATACATAAAAGTCACAGATAAGTGTGCGCAGGGATGTCCGGGTCACTGCCAGCAAAAGTCCTAATCGAGCTACCAGTTGCAAGAAAAGGTATGTGAACCCTTTGGAATGATATGGATTTCTGCACAAATTGGTCATACAATGTGATCTGATCTTCATCTAAGTCACAACAATAGACAATCACAGTCTGCTTAAACTAATAACACACAAAGAATTAAATGTTACCATTTGGCAGCAATAACCTAAACCAAACGTTTCCTGTAGTTGCAGATCAGACGTGCACAACGGTCAGGAGTAATTCTTGACCATTCCTCTTTACAGAACTGTTTCAGTTCAGCAATATTCTTAGGATGTCTGGTGTGAATCGCTTTCTTGAGGTCATGCCAAAGCATCTCAATCGGGTTGAGGTCAGGACTCTGACTGGGCCACTCCAGAAGGCGTATTTTCTTCTGTTTAATCCATTCTGTTGTTGATTTACTTCTATGCTTTGGGTCGTTGTCCTGTTGCAACATCCATCTTCTGTTGAGCTTCAGCTGGTGGACAGATGGCCTTAAAGAGGACCTTTCACTAGAATAAAAAATGTAAACTAAGCGTACAGACATGGAGAGCGGCGCCCAGGGATCTCCCTGCACTTACTATTATCCCTGGGCGCCGCTCCGTTCTCCCGGTATAGGCTCCGGTAGCTTCATATGTTCAGTTCAACTGGGTGGAGCCTGCCGGCGTCTCCTTCTCCCAGGCTGTAGCGCTGGCCAATCGCAGCGCTCAGCACATAGCCTGAGAGAAAAAAAAACCTCTCAGGCTATGAGCTGGGCGCTGCAATTGGCCAGCGCTACAGCCTGGGAGGAGACGCCGGCAGGCTCCACCCAGTTGAACTGAACATATGAAGCTACCGGAGCCTATACCGGGAGAACGGAGCGGCGCCCAGGGATAATAGTAAGTGCAGGGAGATCCCTGGGCGCCGCTCTCCATGTCTGTACGCTTAGTTTACATTTTTTATTCTAGTGAAAGGTCCTCTTTAAGTTCTCCTGCAAAATGTCTTGATAAACTTGGGAATAAATTTTTCCTTCGATGATAGCAATCCGTCCAGGCCCTGTCGCACCAAAGCAGCCCCAAACCATGATGCCCCCACCACCATACTTCACAGTTGGGATGAGGTTTTGATGTTTGTGTGCTGTGCCTCTTTTTCTCCACACATAGTGTTATGTGTTTCTTCCAAACAACTCAACTTTGGTTTCATCTGTCCACAGAATATTTTGCCAGTACTGCTGTGGAACATCCAGGTGTTCTTGTGCAAACTGTAAACGTGCAGAAATGTTTTTTTTTGGACAGCAGTGGCTTCCTCTGTGGTATCCTCCCATGAAATTCATTCTTGTTTAGTGTTTTACGTATCGTAGATTCGCTAACAGGGATGTTAGCATATGCCAGAGACTTTTGTAAGTCTTTAGCTGACACTCTAGGATTCTTCTTCACCTCATTGAGCAGTCTGCGCTGTGCTCTTGCAGCCATCTTTACAGGACGGCCACTCCTAGGGAGAGTAGCAGCAGTGCTGAACGTTCTCCATTTATAGACAATTTGTCTTACCGTGGACTGATGAACAGCAAGGCTTTTGGAGGTACTTTTATAACCCTTTCCAGCCCTATGCAAGTCAACAATTCTTAATCATAGGTCTTCTGAGAGCTCTTTTGTGCGAGGCATCATTCACATCAGGCAATGCTTCTTGTGAAAAGCAAACCCAGAACTGGTGTGTGTTTTTTATAGGGCAGGGCAGCTGTAACCAACAACTCCAATCTCATCTCATTGATTGGACTCCAGTTGGCTGACACCTCACTCCAATTAGCTCTTGGAGATGTCATTAGTCTAGAGGTTCACATACTTTTTCCACCTGCACTGTGAATGTTTACATGGTGTGTTCAATAAAAATATGGTAACATTTCATTCTTTGTGTGTTATTAGTTTAAGCAGACTGTGATTGTCTATTGTTGTGACTTAGATGAAGATCAGATCACATTTTATGACCAATTTGTGCAGAAATCCATATCATTCCGAAGGGTTCACATACTTTTTCTTGCAACTGTATGTGTCGTCACCTTGGACAATCCCTACTTACTAGAACTTTGTCTGTCCTACTGTTCAGATCCATTGCAGACCACCATGATCTCTAGGGAAACCTATCAGTAGATGTTCAGTTATCCTGCAACGCCACCACAAGGGAAATTAAGTATTATTCAAATCAAATAGGTTGTCTGTGTAATGCAGGACAGGACACTCTTTGTAATCGCTCTCCACTCTGAAATAAGGATCCTGAACAGGGGACCCCCACACACCTTTCTAACCCAGAATTCCCTAATAGGATATAGGAAAATATTTCTAAACTGCACAACCCCTTTAAGAAAGTCACATATTCTGTCTACGAAGCGCCACAATTTTCCCACTCACCAAATTCTGAACCCTCTCCCAGTTCTCTCCCATACCGGAGCATGGAATCTCCCAGTAATCCTTCTGTTTGAGGGTAACCTGTAGTTTTTACTTGTCCTCTGATTTTTGACATGGTGTTTAGCATTCCTAGTCTGGCTCGATAAGCTGAAAGAAGAAGAAATTGAATTATTAATATAATAATTATAATGTATAAACTCAACACATTGGGTCAATTTAAGGGTGGGTTTCATGCCACAATCCCCTCTCCCTAAATATATTAATAACAAATTGAGACAGTGAAAGGGCTTTGTCCCTTTAATATGGTTGCAAACCAACTTAGAAACAGTAACCCCTTGGTTTTTGCTACTTTTAAAAAGATTTAATGAATAGGGATGACTATAATAGGGTCTGTCAGTTTCAGTTAGAGAGCCTGGCATTTTACCAAACAATGGAATCTGCTAAGAGAGCCTCCAGTAAAGAAAAATGAAATGACTCTAACAAATATAACAGGCACTGAACGAGCATAAATAATAAAAATAACGCTAAAGGCCCTAAACTAGCATAAATAATGACAACAACAAAAAAGCTAAAGGCCGTGAACTAGCATAAATAATAACAATAAAAAAGCTAAAGGCCGTGAACTAGCATAAATAATAACAATAAAAAAGCTAAAGACCCTGAACTAGCATAAATAATAACAATAAAAAAGCTAAAGGCCCTGAACTAGCATAAATAATAACAATAAAAAAGCTAAAGGCCCTGAACTAGCATGAATAATTAAAAAAAAATAATGCTAAAGGCCCTGAACTAGCATAAATAATAAAAAAAAATAATGCTAAAGGCCCTGAACTAGCATAAATAATAAAAAAAATAAAAAAAATAATACTTAGCTGAGATTAACAGGTGATTAAATATTACCTGGATTTGGCTGTAAATATTCCGTGGTCTTGCAGAGCAGTTCAGCAACCACCTTATTGGTGACATCAATTTTCTAAAACAAAAATGCAACATTAAAATATATTTGTTCTATTTGCAAAAATATAAATCCCTCTAAACACATCATTAGGCTAGATTCGCACATGAGGTTTTTGATATAGTTTTTGAGCCAAAGCATGGGAGTTCAAAGAAAAAGAAGGAAAATAATTCCTCTCTAGGATCCTGAATAATTGCAAAACAACATCTCCTAGCAACCATCAGTGAAAAACCCATTGCATCCGGACTGCATCCAGGTTACATCCGGATGCAATGCGTTTTTCACTGAAGCCCCATTCACTTCTATGGAACCAGAGCTGTGTGAAAAACACAGAAAATGGCTACATGCACACGACCGTATGTGTTTTGCGGTCCGATCCTCAAAAAAAACAAAAAACTGATGATATCCGTATGCCATTCGTGTTTTTTTTTTTTTTGCGGATCCATTGTAACAATGTCTAAAACGGACAAGAATAAGACATGTTGTATTTTTTTGCGGGGCTACGGAACGGACATACTGATGCGGACATCACACGGTGTGCGGGCCCATTGAAATGAATAGGTCAGCATCCTATCCGTTGGTGTGCATGTAGCCTATAGAACACGCAGCGATTTTCACTTAACGCAGAGATGATGTGTGAAAAACAGCACTCATCTACACAGACCCATTGAAATGAATGGGTCAGGATTCAGTGTGGGAAACTTGCTCGTGTGAAAGGGGCCTAAGCACTAGCGTAACTGTAGGGGTTGCAGCGGTCGCAGTTGCAACCGGGCCCCTAAGCTCGCTCTTCTCAGGGCCCGCGCTGCTGCGTCCTAGCTGCCTGCAGCGTCAGGCCGTACAGACCGCACTCTGACCTGACGCTGCAGGAGGTCAGGTGACTGCAGCGCGGGCCCTGAAAAGAGAAGAGAAGTAAGTTACTTTATTTTTTCACAATAATAAATTAGGCTGGCTCACAGTATATTTGCATACACAAAATTCATTACCCCAATAAATGTATTAATAAAAATATTAAAACATGGCCTTATTCCATATTAGCATATACATATATAGATAAATAGAATGCGGAGCTCTGATTCCGCTATACTGGCTACGTCAGACATCAGTGAGTCGCGTATTCTATTGCACCTATCTGGGTCAGCGAATCCTTTCCCTGGTCCCTCACGTGGGACGCCATGTAGACCGACACGAGTGATCATTGGGAACGAAGCGGCAGCGGAGAAGCGCTAACTGAAAGCGAGGTATTCATTATCTGCAAGCGCTGTTTGAGCGCGAATTATCCACCATTCGAAAATCGTAACAAGGACATTATCCTTCGAACCATAAAGGTTCCAACTACCGGTAAAATCGCACATTAGTTATACGATTGTTACAGTATCAATTTGTTGAATTACTCTGCATATGGGAGAAAAATCGATAATATCTGAAAGCAAAGAGGTCACATTTATTGGAGTACTCCAGGTTTATAGATACATGCGTGAGCTCCGCATTCTATTTATCTATAAATGTATATGCTAATATGGAATAAGGTCATGTTTTAATATTTTTATTAATACATTTATTGGGGTAATAAATTTTGTGTATGCAAATATATTGTGAGCCAGCCTAAATTTATTATTGATTTATTTTCCATTTTGGTCAGCTGGTAACTGATAGGCTGGGCTCCAGTAGCCTGCTGGTGGAGCTTCTCTAGAATTGTATTCATTTATTATTTTACAGTCTGAAGGGGTGTCTAGAGAGGTCTCACTGGGGGGGGGGAGTGTCTGGAGAGGTCTCACTGGGGGGGGGGGGAGTGTCTGGAGAGAGGTCTCACTGGGGGGGGGGGGGGTCTGGAGAGGTCTCACTGGGGGGGGGGGGGGGGGGTCTGGAGAGGTCTCACTGGGTGGGGGTGGTGTCTGGAGAGGACTGACCGGGGGTCTGGAGAGGTCCGACCGGGGGTCTGGAGAGGTCCGACCAGCTGCCCCCTCAATGCCACCAGCTGCCCCCCAGTGCCATCAGCTTCCCCCCCAGTGCCACCAGCTGCCCCCTAGTGCCATCAGCTTCCCCCCTAGTGCCATCAGCTTCCCCCTCAGTGCCATCAGCTTCCCCCTCAGTGCCATCAGCTTCCCCCTCAGTGCCATCAGCTTCTCCCTCAGTGCCATCAGCTTCTCCCTCAGTGCCATCAGCTTCTCCCTCAGTGCCACCAGCTTGCCCCCCAGTGCCACCAGCTTGCTCCCCAGTGCCACCAGCTGGTCCCCCAGTGCCACCAGCTTGCCCCCCAGTGCCACCAGCTTGCTCCCTCCTAGCGATGTCCCCAGCGCCAGTACTTACCTTTCCTGTAGGGGCGCCGCTCCACAGCTCCTCCATCTTCTTTTCCTGTCCTGACGTCACCCAGCGTCGGGTCATGGTGCGCGCTTACGTGCACTATGTTCTGACGATGTGTCAGGGCTGAAAGTGCAGCGCTGTGCGGGCCGGCGGGTGACCACGGAGCGGTAAGTAATAGCAAGCGCTTCACTACCGCTCTGTGATCACATGACACAAACGAATTCTCGATGCAAAAATTTAGTTTCAGCCCTAGTCTGGAGGTCTGACTGGGGGGAAGGGGTATGGAGGTCTGACTGGGGGGGTGGGTATGGAGGTCTGACTGGGGGGGGGGGTATGGAGGTCTGACTGGGGGGGGTATGGAGGTCTGACTCAGGGGGGGTATGGAGGTCTGACTCAGGGGGGGTATGGAGGTCTGACTCAGGGGGGGTATGGAGGTCTGACTCAGGGGGGGTATGGAGGTCTGACTCAGGGGGGGGTATGGAGGTCTGACTCAGGGGGGGTATGGAGGTCTGACTTAGGGGGGGTATGGAGGTCTGACTCAGGGGGGGTATGGAGGTCTGACTCGGGGGGTATGGAGGTCTGACTGGGGGGGTATGGAGGTCTGACTGGCGGGGTATGGAGATCTAATGGGGGTCTTATATGAGGTCTAATGTGGGTCTGATCTAAGGTCTAAAACTGGGGTCTTAGATGGGTTCTGAGAGAGGTCTAAAGGGGCTATGGTCTTAGATGGGGGGATCTCATTTAGGATTTTATATGGGGGTCTGATCTGAAAGGAAGGGGGGATTTTTTTGTACTGGCACACAATATAAAGGGGTATCTGTGTGCTACCGATATTTTCAGGGGGACTGTTTCTGCAGGATAGTATTGGGGAGCACAGTGGACATAGTATTGGGGGCGGGGCGGGCGGATGTGGTGTTAAGAAGGTGGGAGGATGATGGAAAAGTAGGAAAGCAAGATGTCTGTTTGTTAAACTCTGCAGAGACGAGCCACAGCTGAAAGAAGTCATCATGGTGGTCTGGTCTGACAGGAGAAGAAGAGAAAAGAGAATGTCTACATCAGAAAAGAGAAGTCACTGGATGTAGGAGGTACATATGTGGGGCTGTATTACCCTGTATGTTCTGTAGCGCTGTACATAATGTTTTCCAAGTATGTCTTTAAAGGGGTTGTCAGTTTGTTTGTTTTTTCATACGAGCGCTGCCTTCTCTGCTCTGTTTACCTGCTCATCACTGCAAATGCTATGGTGAGCAGGTGAACAGAGCAGAGAAAGCAGCTCTCATATGAGCGCTGCCCTCTCTTTAAACAGCTGATCGTCGGGGGTGCCCCGCCGATCTGAGGATAGGTCATCAGTAGTAAAAAGAGGACAACCCCTTTAACAGTAGGACTGGAGGGAAGGGAAGCAGAAAAGCTAGGTGCATCAGCGCTGAGTGAAGGGGGAGGGGGCCCAAGCTGAACTCTTGCACCAGGCATCATGAACCTTTATCTAAGCCTCTGGGCCTAAGGGTTAAATTCCCTGACTTGGTGCGGTAGTTAACAAAAGTAAATGATAAGGAGACATCTGACCAGTCAGGTGAGGAGAAAGGTGAAACCTCTATGTGATACATACAGTATATACATTGCCAAATAGCAGAGAGGATTTCTCTGTCACATGGCAGACCAATCCATAATCCACACATTGACAGGTAGTAAAGCTCTTCTGTATATAAATAAATCCACCTAGAAAGAGTTAGGGCTTGTTCAGATAATTGATATTAAACTAGTTTGTGTTTCAACCTATGACCGGGGATACATTTTTATATGGACTTTGCACAGATAAGGTCCAAGTCCTGTCTTTTTTTTGCACACCCACTCACTTGAGTGAATAAATCTTGAGGGGAAATCAGAGCTAGATGGCGCATACTATTAATTTTCCAATCACAGCATTCTCCATTAATTGGTAGCGATGCCTTCAGACTTGTGCATTAGGTTTATATTTTACTGGCACTGTGTAAGGGCACATTTAGATGAGAGGTTTTTATTCAATCAAAACTACATTTAAGGCTATATGCACACGAACGTGCCTTTTTTGCGGTCCGCAAACCGGAAGCCGCCTGTGTGCCTTCCGCAATTTGCGGAATGGAACGGGCAGCCCATTGTAGAAATGCCTATTCTTGTCCGCAAAACGGGCAAGAATAGGACAGGTTTTATTTTTTTTGCGGGGCCACGAAACGGAGCAACGGATGCGGACAGCACACGGAGTGCTGTCCGCATCTTTTGCGGCCCCATTGAAGTGAATAGGTCCGCACCCATTGCGGACCAGAACTACGGTTGTGTGCATGAGGCCTAAACCTCACTCAGTTTTACCAGGTTTGCTGCGGTTTTGTGATGTGATTATTTGTCACATATTTTTCCAGGTTAAAAACGTATATTTCACTTGTATAAACTGCATGACCAACAACCACATCATGAAACCATGGCAATTACGGTAAAGCCAAGTGCATTTTCAACAGCTTTTTTGCCAAAATTATTTCATGAAGCTACTGTCTAGCCTCCAGTTAACAGACATCTATAGCCGAACTAGTAGGGAGCGCGACACTAAACATGCCCAGGGCAGCACAAACTCTAAATACAGCCCTGCCGGTTCCACTGGCTGAGGTCAGTTTACCTGGCAACAACATGTGAATCAATGGCCTCTTTGGTGCACTGCTGAGGCCAGTGACTAGCTGCAGCAATAATGTGTTGTTTATGAGATGTCACTGCTGCAGCCGGGGGAACCGGAATGGTGGCGTGGTATCTGACAGGTTCATCCCCAGGGTTGTTTAGTTTCCTCCTGAAACCAGGCAACCCCATTACCTGGTGACCTCCTTTTTATCTTGTCAGTTGCAGATCTGCCAATTATCAGGCTCCTCTTCCAAGACACTTCCTGCAACACTCAGACAGGCTAGCACTGCTCACATGATCAGAGCTGGACAATAGTGGGCTACCAAGTGTCTTTGGCTACCAAATACACAGTGTGCATCAGACAGTCTGACAAGCGGTGTGGAGATCTAGGATGAAAAGGAGCCTGGGAGTCAGCAGATCCAAAAGGTGCAGAAAACTCTGAAATGCGTTGCAGCACCTTACAAGCTTTCAGTAAAGGTTTAGTTCCTTTTGAGGAAATCTTCCCGTTAGTAGTACTATTTCTAGGGGAGAGTACAATCCTCCAGCATACAGCGGCACATGGAATGCCTTCAGTGTGTAATATGTAACCATAGAGTTACAAGACCCCAATATGAATGCATTTCTGTATGTCCAATATGTGCTTCCCTTATATAATAATAATAATAATAATAAAAAAGAAAAGATAGGCAATTATTAGGGACATATGTAACTAGTTCATTTTATTTTTCACCAAAGAAAACAAAAATGTGAATCTTACTTTTTCCATTTCTTGAAAGTCATGATCAAGTTTTGTTCCTTCTGCTCCACTAATTTTCTCACTTAAAAGCTGAAAGTAGAAATAAAAATCACATAATGCTGCTTGTATGGTTATTGCAGTATTGCATAGGAGTAGAGAGGGGAAACTGATTCTAAACAAATCGAGTATGACTTGAATTTTGTAAAAATTTGTTGTGTTAGAATCCGAATTTTTGGTTATTCGATTAGGCCAAATTTTGGAGAGAGAGAGGGAAAGAGATGGAAGGACAGGGAGAGGGGAAGAAATTAAAAAATATATATTTAAAAAAGTGAGAGACTAGAGATAAAAAATGAGAGGGTCCTAGAACACAATTTTTTAGGCCAATTCAAGCACTTTCGATTTGGGTAGAGAACATTAAGACTCCAACTGAATCAGTTGACCAAACAGAACGTTAATCACATTTTGTTCCATTGGCTCATCTCTAGATGTGTACATTGCTTCGGTGCATCTTAAACCATCCTCACTGACAAACAGCTCCCCCCAGTTGTTGGTGAGGCAGTCTTGACAGAAGTGACCACATGATGATCACACGCACTGCACCGGCCTTTATCTGTCTGCAATATGTGGTTTAGCCATACAATTGACTTCTTGTGCTAATGGCAAAATTATAATGGGCTAAGGAGACCAATAATAAATGTACCAAACTTTTTGTCCAGCTGAAAGCCGGCATTTTTGCTGGAGAGCATCCAGATCCCAGTTGGATTCCATTGGGATTCTGCTGGTTCACGGCATTATCCAACTATGCCATATATGGTAAAATCCGGCATGCTGTTCTGTCGGAACAACCTGCAGGATTTCTAATCTCAAATGTGAACCTAGGCTAACATGCTTTAGGCTGCCCAAAGATTGAACTACATTTTTAACATGATGGGTTCAGGCTCGGACTGGCCTACAGGGGAATAGGTGAATCCCCGGAGTGCTCATGAGCAAAGTAGGCCCCTAGTCCCCCCCCCACCCTCTGCACAAGTGGCACATGGCACAGTAGACTGAAATATATCTAGGTAGGCTGAGATGCTATACAGTACATTGCCTATGTTCATACACAATACTGGGCAGATTATTTACCTAAGTACCTAATTTATCATCATGGATGCATCAGGCGACTGAGAGGACCTCTAGGTAGAGTCTAGTCCAGGAGTCAGAAACCTTCGGCACTCCAGCTGTTGTGAAACTACAATTCCCAGCATGCTCCATTCATTTCTATGAGAGTTCTGAGAAGAGTAGAAGAGGTATGCATGCTGGGAGTTGTAGTTTCACAACAGCTGGAGGGCCGGAGGTTGCCTACCCCTGGTCTAGTCTGTATCCTCTTTCCTCAGGGACCTGCCCTCTAGAGGTCACTACACCTGCCCCTATAATTAATCATCTTGTAGCATCTTGCTGCTGCAGTCATTGTGTGGGCAGGTAGTATTCATTTAGGACCCCCTAAATGAATTTTACTGGGCGCCAAAGTCCCCCCTTTCCGTCACTGGATAAGCATCCATTTTTCCTAATCAGATACAATCCATTCAATTTTTGCAACCCATAATCTGAATTATGACAATGCAGCAGCTGTTGACCAGATTGAAGCTGGATTAATACACAACAGTGTCCCAGCCCTGTCTATGCTATATTATTCCTTTTATCCATTTTCACCATAATTAGGATAGCATTCCAGCAAAGGGCAAAAGGGTGGGAACTGGCATGTTGGATTTCTTCTGATTGTCCACCCCTTTTCCCAATGCTATAAGAAAGGGATCAGCAACCTTTGGTACTCCAGCTGTTGTGAAACTACAGTTCCCAGCATGCTCCATTCATTTCTGTGAGAGTTCTGAGAAGAGCAGAGCAAGTATGCATGCTGGGAGTTGTAGTTTCACAACAGCCAGAGTGCTGGAGGTTGCCTACCCCTGCTATAAGAGAAGCAGCGGTCAAGATGTCCCTCCACAGACATTAGCAGGCGTGTTGAGTTTGGTAAATTGTGGTTAGGTCAAGAACTGCCACCTTAAAGGGGGTTGTCTCACTTCAGTAAGTTGCATTTATCATGTAGAGAAAGTTAATACAAGCCACTTACTAATGTATTGTGATTGTCCATATTGCTTCCTTTGCCGGCTACATAAATTTTTCCAGCACACTATACACTTTTCGTTTCCATGGTTACAGACCACCCTGCAATCCATTAGTGGTGGTCGTGCTTGCACACAATAGGAAAAAGCATCAGCCTCTCTGGTGGCCGGGACCATGGGAGTATGCACAGACTAGTGCTTTTTCCTATATTGTGCAAGCACGGCCACCGCTGCTGGATTGCATGGTGGTCTGTAACCATGGAAACGAAAAGTGTATAGTGTGCTGGAAAAATGAATCCAGCCAGCAAAGGAAGCAATATGGAGAATCACAATACATTAGTAAGTGCCTTGTATTAACTTCCTCTACATGATAAATGCCACTTACTGAAGTGAGACAACCCCTTTAAGACGCTATGCACTTAGAAGATCAGTGTGTAGAGAAAGGTGTTACTAAGCAATTCCCACTGTGTACACAAGAGATGACGCCCTGCAGACATGGTATAATGAGAGTCACGTTAGTTCACTTCTTAAGAAGTGATCAATCATGCAGGATAAGGAAACCCAAGAAAAGCCATGGTGAGAAGCGATGACTCATGTAAATAGTAATACTAGTGAACAAGGATCCTTTACAACATTTTTACCCTTTACAGTAACTTTTTTTTTATTTGTGCCAAAAATGCAACAGGTTGAAATCCATAGTGGAAATATGCAGCATAAATCAGTATGCTATGGAGTGTGGATTACAGGGTCAAACTGGCCCCAGCAGAGTACCAGAAGATCCTCCGGGGGGGCCCAGTCTCTGATCCCATGGTGTTCCCCAAAGGTCCAGGAGGCCATTACTTTTAATGAAAACCTATTAACCTTTATTGATGATAGGGGCGTTGGGCCCTGAGAATAATTTCCTCTGGTGGGCCCAGGGAACCCCAGTCTGAAATCTGTCGATTACCATTCAGATTCCAGACCGATTTTTTAAGGTACGGGGAAATGAGGTTTGTTTAAATCTCATCCATTTTGCTGCTATTGTAAAACACGGTAGATTTTCCGCTGGCAATTGTGGGATAGAAAATCTGCAGTGTATTCGTCCCACATGGCCAGACCCTCAGGGGCATTCCTTGGTCAGATCTGGATTGAAACCCTCGACATACTATTAATATGGTCCAATGATGTGGTTGACCACACGTGGCCAAGCCCAGCAGCCAATGGCCCCACCATTCTACCGCAAACTTGTCCAGCCATTGGCTGTCACAGGTGGATGGGGCTTGTCCACGGGCTGCACTTTAGGGTCGTACGCTAACATCATCTTCTGACCAATCTGTACCAATAACGCACATATAACATAAAGACATCGAACACATAATATGAATATTCCTCAGCTAACGAAGAGACCGCTCCGCCATCATCTACACGCCCAATGTAAAGTTCTGGGACCTGAAGAAGAGGCACATGGCGGTGTAACATGGATGAGAAGTGAACGGGAAGCAAACAAGCAGAACATTATGTTGTCATTCTTAATCCATGACTGGAACACAAAGTGATGTAACAATCTAATGTTCTTTCGCACTTGTGTGTAATTTCCTTATGTTCTCCGATGGCCTTGGCACACCAGCTTCTTGTTGACACCGATTACAACTCGTTCATATTTACTCAGTGCCCGCATATGGCTCTTTCCATAGAAATATGTTTCTGGTATTAATTATCATTAAATATTTTAGACTGAATCTTAAACAGGCCGTGCTGGATTAGAAAAAACATGGCTGCCTTCTTCCAAAAATACCATGCCACATCAGTCCACAGGTTGTGTGTGGTATTGCAGCTTTGTCCCAATACACAAAGGGGTAGTCACATCTCAGCATTTATGGCATACTGTATCACTAGGCTATAGCACAAATGTCAGATGGGGGAAGGTCCTACTATAGGTCTGGGACCTGCTCCTATCTTCAGGATGGGGTCTCTGAAATGAAAGCATCCTCTCCATTCACTGCTATAGGACTTCCTAAAACAGCTGAGCGAGCTTGGCTATTTTCAGAAGTCTCACAGCAGTGATTTCGCCATCGATTCTCTGTAAGCTGTGCAAGCAGGGTCACCTCTCCATTCACTGCTATGGAAGTGCCGGAAATAGCCGAGCCGGCGTTGTCTATTTTCGGAACGCCCATAGTGGCGAATGCGATATCAGACCCAGTCCATGGGTAAATTTAACTAGGCTGCTGAAACAAACAGCCAGGGTTTTAATGGATTTTATTTTAATAGTGATGTATGTCCCAATCCTACAATGCACTTACTGTTTGGGTACTGTATTTTGGTTACTCCCTACGATCGCTGCTTGCCCTGGTATTACTGAAGAGCAAATTGATTTACACGACTCAAATTCATAAAAAATAAAAAATCTGACTCCTTGAGCAGCGAGGGGGTTGCTCTGCTGCTCAAGAGACTCCCTCCCCCCCTTAATTGAATCTCAAATTTTAGGGTGCATTTACGCATGCCAAGGAGAAGCCGATTGCCAGGAAGGAAGTGTTCCTTCCCGACTGTCAGCTGCTTGTTCAGTGGAGGTGAAGAGCTGCACTTACATGCAGCAATCACCTCCATAGTATGAAGACGAGCGGTCGCTATTCAATCGCTGGTCCTCCGCCAATGAGGCGAGGTGAGGCGACTGCCTCAGGCAGCACCGGGTAGGGATAAGTAGGGGGCAGCTTGAGTGCTTTCATTGTGGAAGCGTTCATCCCTGCACATTCAACTGTATCTGCTCTATTAACCAGTATGTTTTGTAATGTTCTCCAAGTATGTCTTTAACAGTAGGCTGGAGGGAAGGGGTTAGGTTGAGAATTTGGCATGAAGAGGGGGGGGGGGGGGGGGCGTCATTTCAGTTTTTGCCTCAGGCAGCAGAAAGGCCACATGCACCCCTGCTGCCTAGAAATAATAATCTAGGTGCCTGCATGACCGACAGGATCACCCAATGAACGGGCGTTTCACCTGTTCATCGGGTGATCTGCTGCACCTTCAGACGGGCAGATTGTCATGAACAAGCGTTCGCAGGAGAGTTCGTTCCCGATAATCTGCACGTGTTAATCCACCTTTACTCCAAGTAGCAGCGCAAGCACCGCATGCACAGGTAGCAGCAGCAGATCCTCAGCGATTTCACCACTACTCGGAGAAACGGTGCAGGCGTGTGACAGGACCAGGCGAGATGTGTAGCCCATAGGGGGAGGGGGAGTCTCTTGAGCAGCAGAGCCTTTCCCTCGCTGCTCAAGGAGGCTAATTTTTCAACAAATTAGATTTTTCAATGAACTTGATTTGTGCATATCAGTTCGCTCATCACTGCCTGATTCATTCTAAATTATGGCCATGCATTTTGGCCTCCCCTACCTTGTACCTTATCGGAGATATCAAGCAGATTTAATGATATTGTAATAAAGCTGACTGCTTTTGTCTGCTGGTGAACAAGCCCAGACAGAAACGTGTCCTATCGGCTGCTGTGTGAGTCAGCGCGCGCCAGGCACAGCCACGTCACATAAATGTCTTGCATCTATTCTAAATGTTACTGCTGGCACCAGTCTGAAGAACAGAAGATCCCAGCCTCTCCAGCTCATGTACTACAATAAACACTTGTGTGCCTCTTCATACTGCTGCCTTCTGAAGAACCGCCATATTTTAAGAGGATCCTGCTGCTCACTGGACATGAATACTTTCCCCATGAAAATGTATAATGAAATCATTCTGGAACGTCTTTGCTTAGAGTTCTGCATTGTGCATTCCTCTGCTATTCACCCTAGAAATGTATAAGTAAACTGACAACTGGGTGTTAGGCTACTTTCACACTTGCGTTTGGTGCGGATCCGTCATGGATCTGCACCGATAATACAACCGCCTGCATCCGTTCAGAATGGATCCGTTTGTATTATCTTTAACATAGCCAAAACGTCTTGAACACCATTTAAAGTCCATGGGGGGCGGATCCGTTTTCTATTGTGCCATATTGTGTCAGTGAAAACGGATCCGTCCCCATTGACTTACATTGTGTGTCAGGACGGATCCGTTTGCCTCCGTATCGTCAGGCGGACACCAAAACGCTGCAAGCTTCAGAGCGGAACGGAGGCAAACTGATGCATTCTGAGCGGATCCTTATCCATTCAGAATGCATTAGGGCAAAAGTGATCCGTTTTGGACCGCTTGTGAGAGCCCTGAACGGATCTCACAGACGGAAAGCCAAAACGCCAGTGTGAAAGTAGCCTCAGCAGTTGGGGCATGGCCCTACACACTTTGTCACCGTCTAGGGAGTGGGACACACACTGTTGTCTGTGGGAATGGTAATGTCCAGAGTTATGAGCAAAGCTACTCTAGCACTGATATCTTATGGGAAGTACTTTATTTGCCAAGAAAGGGAATAAGTTACATATATCAGAAGCATAAAATAAATCTGGTGCAAACAAAAAATGCTGTAGGCATAAAAGCACGACAAATCCTTTAAAGAGGACCTGTCACCTCTCATGACAGGTCTGTTTTAGGCTACTTTCACACTGGTGTTTTGGCTTTGCGTTTGAGATCCGTTTCAGGGCTCTCACCAGCGGTCCAAAACAGATCACTTTTGCCCTAATGCATTCTGAATGGATAAGGATCCGCTCAGAATGCATCAGTTCAGTCACTATCCGCACTGGAGGCGGACACCGAAACGCTGCTTGCAGCGTTTTTCTGTCCGTCCTGGGATGCGGAGCTTTCACCACAGCTGGAGTGCCAGAGGTTAGCCATCACCACAGCATGAAAAGCCCTTCGACACCAGCCATTGTAAATGTGCTGCGAATAAATCACCTATTAGTTGATCGCATCTTTAATGCTGCAACAAAAGGGATGTGCAGCCAACAATATTCAGACTGAATGGGGGATGAATGATCCTAATAACGATCGTATGCCTCCCATTGACTTTGCATCAGGCCGTGTGAGAGGCCTTTTAAACAAGAACAAATTGACTTGCATACAGTTGACTGGCACACGTTATTAGTCCGGCATTGAGCCATATAACAGTACCCTAAAAAAATGGTTGCTGGAGGGCAAAAATATGTAAAATTATTCAAGAACACGGAATAAACACAGACACATTGAAATTAATATTTTCCAAATCACTCACAGCAGACGTGAGAAGTTGGCAGATCACAGTAATTACACCATTAACTGTGATCTCTCAACTGATTAGACTAAGGCCTCTTGCACATGACCCTATATCCTCAGAGACATACGGTTTGTGAGCGGGCCATATGTCCCAGGGCGGCATTGATGGTGCGCACGGGAGTACACAGCATCATAGATTACAATGATGCTGTGGACATTGGGCAGCCCGCGGGACTATTGTCCCGTACTTATAAGAACTTATGAGTGCGGGACAAAAGCCCCGTGGGCGGCCCGACGTGCACAGCATCATTGTAATCTATGATGCCGTGTACTCCTGTGTGCACGATCAATGCCGCTCCGGGAAATATGGCCCGCTCACAGACCGTATGTCTCGGAGGGCCTACGGTCATGTGCAAGAGGCCTAAGCCAGGCAGTGCTGGCACACACCCTGAACTGGTAACACCTAGCAGGAGTGATATATTGGCACAATATAAAGCCATAAAAAGAAAAATCGCCAGAATTGTCATTTCTAGTGGAATACAATTGCAATTTACTGAAACAGACCTGTCAGGAGAAATGACTGGTCCTCTTCAAAGGGGGTGTCTGGACGTTTACTATTGATGACCTGCTGTATCCTCAGGATAGGTCATCAATATCAGATCGGTGGGGTTCCAACACCCGGCACCCCCACCGATCTGCTGTATGAGGGGACGGTACACACAGTGCACCCGTGCAGTCTCGAGTCTCTCTTCCTGTCTACGGCTGCTGTCTATGGCAAAGACCATAGACCGCAGCAGGAAGAGAGATAGGAGACAGCAGGTGCACACTGAACGCGTCGTCTCTCCATACAGCTGATCGATGGGGGTGCCGGGTGTTGGAACCCCACCGATCTGATATTGATGACCTATCCTGAGGATAGGTCATCAATAGTAAACCCCGGACAACCCCTTTAAATTCCAGTTAAGGGCCTAAGCTGATGATCAGCACAAACAAGGTTGCCTGTCAGCTGATGGGATCCTTTATGCCATCATAAAAATATCTATTGTTGGCAGGACATCGCCCAAAATGAGATGTGCTGCCCACAATATGCCATCAGTAGGAAGGAAGAATGATCGTTGTGATTGTTTGTTCCCCATTTAGTTTGCATTTGGCCATGTAAAAAGCAGCGCTGATAGTTTGCCGGGGCTGAAGTTGCCCAGTGTAAAAGGACCCTGCACAAACAAGATGCCACCACCTACCACAAGCCGTATTCTGCTCCACAGCATACATGCCACCCAGCACTACTGCCAGCTTACCAACTTATGAATAGCTTCACTTTGTTTCAGGAGACAATAGTGTGCACAAGCCTTAACCTGCCGTACTGCTGGCCGTGTATTCTCCATATTCACTCACAGCAGTACAAACATTAGGTTCAATGGCCGGGGCACAGCTCTCAGGGGCAGTAGAACAGCACAGCTAGCCTCACAAAGTTTGAATGCTGAAATCACTAGTTCTGTGCTTGTCCTGCGGAGGTGTCCCTGCTGTCAGCCAGACAATTCAAAGGAAACCGTGTTAGCAAAATGTCAATTTCCTGTTCTTTTATAAAGAAATACTGTATTTAGTGCCAGATGAAGATTCATACCTACAGTCGTGGCCAAAAGTTTTGAGAATGACACAAATATTAGTTTTCACAAAGTTTGCTGCTAAACTGCTTTTTAGATCTTTGTTTCAGTTGTTTCTGTGATGTAGTGAAATATAATTACACGCACTTCATACGTTTCAAAGGATTTTATCGACAATTACATGACATTTATGCAAAGAGTCAGTATTTGCAGTGTTGGCCCTTCTTTTTTAGGACCTCTGCAATTCGACTGGGCATGCTCTCAATCAACTTCTGGGCCAATTCCTGACTGATAGCAAACCATTCTTTCATAATCACTTCTTGGAGTTAGTCAGAATTAGTGGGTTTTTGTTTGTCCACCCGCCTCTTGAGGATTGACCACAAGTTCTCAATGGGATTAAGATCTGGGGAGTTTCCAGCCCATGGACCCAAAATGTCAACGTTTTGGTCCCCGAGCCACTTAGTTATCACTTTTGCCTTATGGCACGGTGCTCCATCGTGCTGGAAAATGCATTGTTCTTCACCAAACTGTTGTTGGATTGTTGGAAGAAGTTGCTGTTGGAGGGTGTTTTGTAGGGATCGACCGATTATCGGTTTGGCCGATATTATCGGCCGATATTGAGGATTTTGAACGTTATCGGTATCGGCATCTATTTTGCCGATATACCGATAACGTATTGGGAACACAGAACGCGCTGCTCTCAGCGCGTTCTGCGTTCCCTCCGCAGCACAGGGGAGAAGGAAGCAGTGTCTCCTCCCCCTGTGATGCTGCTGCCGCTGCCTCCAATGACAGGACGGAAGACAAGAGGAGGGGAGGGGCTGTGGCCGCTGCGCCACCAATGAAGATGAGTCTTTCATTAATTCAAATACAGGAGGCGGGAGCTGGCTGCAGAATCACATAGCCGGCTCTCGACCTCTATGAACGGCAGCTGCGGTCCGCGGTAGTTAACCTCTTAGGTGCCGCGGATCGCAGCTACCGCTCATAGAGGTCGGGAGCCGGCTATGTGATTCTGCAGCCAGCTCCCGCCTCCTGTATATGAAAGAGAGGTATCTTCATTGGTGGCGCAGTGCGCCCCCCCCCCCCCCAAGCCCCCTAGTATTAATCATTGGTGGCGCAGGGCGCCCCCCCCCCCCCCCCAAGCCCCCCAGCATTAAAGGGAATCTGTCACTAGCAATGTTTAATAAAAATTTTTTCATGGATCCATGTTTAATAAAGTACCTTTTTTCCATCTGTGTTCTTCTTTTCCATGTCAGTCTTGTCCTTTCTTCTAAAAATCGATTCTTAGGATATGCAAATGACGCTGTAAGGAGCCCAGAGGGGCGTTTTATCTTTCTCCACGGTGCCCAGGAACGCCCCTCTGAAGTGCCGTGCCCGCCTAAATATGAAAACTAATAACGCCTCCATGTTTAGCTGAATCGCATCCCAGAGGCGCGGCTAAGTCCTCAACATTCACCCCCCCCTCCTCCTCCTCAGCGCCGCGCTCTGCGAACACCCGATCCTCCTCTCGTCGGCGTCCCAAATCCTGGCAGGTGCAGTGCCGGCGATTGCCTGCGCTCTGATAATACGGCTGAGGGCAACAGCTTCAACATCGTCACTGGGCTCGGCGCATGCCCAGTGACGATGTTGAAGCTGTTGCCCTCAGCCGTATTATCAGAGCGCAGGCAATCGCCGGCACTGCGCCTGCGCGGGATTTGGGACGCCGACGAGAGGAGGATCGGGTGTTCGCAGAGCGCGGCGCTGAGGAGGAGGAGGGGGGGGGGTGAATGTTGAGGACTTAGCCGCGCCTCTGGGAGGCGATTCAGCTAAACATGGAGGCGTTATTAGTTTTTCATATTTAGGCGGGCACGGCACTTCAGAGGGGCGTTCCTGGGCACCGTGGAGAAAGAAAAACGCCCCTCTGGGCTCCTTACAGCGTCATTTGCATATCCTAAGAATCGATTTTTAGAAGAAAGGACAAGACTGACATGGAAAAGAAGAACACAGATGGAAAAAAGGTACTTTATTAAACATGGATCCATGAAAAAAAAATTTTTAAACATTGCTAGTGACAGATTCCCTTTAATCATTGGTGGCGCAGTGCGCCCCCCACCCCAATAGTAAAAACATTGGTGGCGCAGTGCGCCCCCCCCTCAAGCCCCCTAGTATTAGTCATTGGTGGCGCAGTGCGCCCCCCACCCCCATCCCAATAGTAAAAACACTGGTGGCGCAGTGCGCCCCCCCCCCCCCCCCCCAGTTCTAATCATTGGTGGCAGTGGCCACAGGATCCCCTCTCCCCTGCTCCTCCGATCGGAGCCCCAGCAGTGTAAGCCTGGGGCTCCGATCGGTTACCATGGCAGCCAGGACGCTATTGAAGCCCTGGCTGCCATAGTCAGCTCCATGCTGCTGTGTGCACAGAGCACAAAGCAGCAGGGAGAGTGCGAGATCCTATTCACTCTGATAGAGATCTATCAGGGTGAATGGGACAAGGGTTCTAGTCCCTAAGGGGGCTAAAAGTTAGTAAAAAAAAAAAAAACACAAAAATATTAAGTATAAATGAAAAAGATTTCCAAAAAAAATAAAATAATAATACACGCTAACAATAAACATTAATTTTCAGCAGATTTGTGTAGGAAATTTTTTTTTTTCCTCAAAAATAAAAATACCCAGAATATCGGTATAAATTATCGGCTATCGGCCTGAAAGTTGACAAATTATCGGTATCGGCCCTAAAAAATCAATATCGGTCGATCCCTAGTGTTTTGGTACCATTCTTTATTCATGGCTGTGTTTTTGGGCAAAATTGTGAGTGAGCCCACTCCCTTGGATGAGAAGCAACCGAACACATGAATGGTCTCAGGATGCTTTACTGTTGGCATGACACAGGACTGATGGTAGCGCTCACCTTTTCTTTTCCGGACAAGCCTTTTTCCAGATGCCCCAAACAATCGGAAAGAGGCTTCATCGGAGAATATGACTTTGCCCCAGTCCTCAGCAGTCCATTCACCATACTTTCTGCAGAAGATCAATCTGTCCCTGATGGTTTTTTTTGGAGAGAAGTGGCTTCTTTGCTGCCCTTCTTGACACCAGGCCATCTTCCAAAAGTCTTCTACTCAGTGTGCGTGCAGATGCGCTCACACCTGCCTGCTGCCATTCCTGAGCAAGCTCTGCACTGGTGGCACTCCGATCCCGCAGCTGAATCCTCTTTAGGAGACGATCCTGGCGCTTGCTGGACTTTCTTGGATGCCCTGAAGCCTTCTTAACAAGAATTGAACCTCTTTCCTTGAAGTTCTTGATGATCCTATAAATTGTTGATTGAGGTGCAATCTTAGTAGCCACAATATCCTTGCCTGTGAAGCCATTTTTATGCAACGCAATGATGGCTGCACGCGTTTCTTTGCAGGTCACCATGGTTAACAATGGAAGAACAATGATTTCAAGCATCACCCTCCTTTTAACATGTAAAGTCTGCCATTTTAACCCAATCAGCCTGACATAATGATCTCCAGCCTTGTGCTCGTCAACATTCTCACCTGAGTTATCAAGACGATTACTGAAATGATCTCAGCAGGTCCTTTAACCACCTCAGCCCCCATGGCTTAAACACCCTGAAAGACCAGGCCACTTTTTACACTTCTGACCTACACTACTTTCACCGTTTATTGCTCGGTCATGCAACTTACCACCCAAATGAATTTTACCTCCTTTTCTTCTCACTAATAGAGCTTTCATTTGGTGGTATTTCATTGCTGCTGACATTTTTACTTTTTTTGTTATTAATCGAAATTTAACGATTTTTTTGCAAAAAAATGACATTTTTCACTTTCAGTTGTAAAATTTTGCAAAAAAAACGAGATCCATATATAAATTTTGCTCTAAATTTATTGTTCTACATGTCTTTGATAAAAAAAAAATGTTTGGGTAAAAAAAAAATGGTTTGGGTAAAAGTTATAGCGTTTACAAACTATGGTACAAAAATGTGAATTTCCGCTTTTTGAAGCAACTCTGACTTTCTGAGCACCTGTCATGTTTCCTGAGGTTCTACAATGGCCAGACAGTACAAACACCCCACAAATGACCCCATTTCGGAAAGTAGACACCCTAAGGTATTCGCTGATGGGCATAGTGAGTTCATAGAACTTTTTATTTTTTGTCACAAGTTAGCGGAAAATGATGATTTTTTTTTTTTTCTTACAAAGTCTCATATTCCACTAACTTGTGAGAAAAAATAAAAAATTCTAGGAACTCGCCATGCCCCTCATGGAATACCTTGGGGTGTCTTCTTTCCAAAATGGGGTCACTTGTGAGGTAGTTATACTGCCCTGGCATTCTAGGGGCTCAAATGTGTGGTAAGGAGTTTGAAATCAAATTCTGTAAAAAATGACCAGTGAAATCCGAAAGGTGCTCTTTGGAATATGGGCCCCTTTGCCCACCTAGGCTGCAAAAAAGTGTCACACATCTGGTATCTCCGTATTCAGGAGAAGTTGGGGAATGTGTTTTGGGGTGTCATTTTACATATACCCATGCTGGGTGAAATAAATATCTTGGTCAAATGCCAACTTTGTATAAAAAAATGGGAAAAGTTGTCTTTTGCCAAGATATTTCTCTCACCCAGCATGGGTATATGTAAAATAACACCCCAAAACACATTCCCCAACTTCTCCTGAATACGGAGATACCAGATGTGTGACACTTTTTTGCAGCCTAGGTGGAAAAAGGGGCCCATATTCCAAAGAGCACCTTTCGGATTTCACTGGTCATTTTTTACAGAATTTGATTTCAAACTCCTTACCACACATTTGGGCCCCTAGAATGCCAAGGCAGTATAACTACCCCACAAGTGACCCCATTTTGGAAAGAAGACACCCCAAGGTATTTCGTGATGGGCATAGTGAGTTCATGGAAGTTTTTTATTTTTTGTCACAAGTTAGTGGAATATGAGACTTTGTAAGGGAAAAAAATAAAAATAAAAAAATCATCATTTTCCGCTAACTTGTGACAAAAAATATAAAATTCTAGGAACTCGCCATGCCCCTCACGGAATACCTTGGGGTGTCTTCTTTCCAAAATGGGGTCACTTGTGGGGTAGTTATACTGCCCTGGCATTTTCCAGGGGCCCTAATGTGTGGTAAGTAGGTAAATGACCTGTGAAATCCTAAAGGTGCTCTTTGGAATGTGGGCCCCTTTGCCCACCTAGGCTGCAAAAAAGTGTCACACATGTGGTATCGCCATATTCAGGAGAAGTTGGGCAATGTGTTTTGGGGTGTCTTTTTACATATACCCATGCTGGGTAAGAGAAATATCTCGGCAAAAGACAACTTTTCCCATTTTTTTATACAAAGTTGGCATTTGAACAAGATATTTATCTCACCCAGCATGGGTATATGTAAAATGACACCCCAAAACACATTGCCCAACTTCTCCTGAGTACGGCGATACCAGATGTGTGACACTTTTTTGCAGCCTAGATGCGCAAAGGGGCCCACATTCATTTTATGAGGGCATTTTTAGATATTTGGATACCAGACTTCTTCTCACGCTTTAGGACCCCTAGAATGCCAGGGCAGTATAAATACCCCACATGTGACCCCATTTTGGAAAGAAGACACCCCAAGGTATTCAATGAGGGGCATGGCGAGTTCATAGAATTTTTTTTTTTTGGCACAAGTTAGCAGAAATTGATATTTATTTATTTTTTCTCACAAAGTCTCCCTTTCCGCTAACTTGGGACAAAAATTTCAATCTTTCATGGACTCAATATGCCCCTCACGGAATACCTTGGGGTGTCTTCTTTCCGAAATGGGGTCACATGTGGGGTATTTATACTGCCCTGGCATTCTAGGGGCCCTAAAGCGTGAGAAGAAGTCTGGAATATAAATGTCTAAAAAGTTTTACGCATTTGGATTCCGTGAGGGGTATGGTGAGTTCATGTGAGATTTTATTTTTTGACACAAGTTAGTGGAATATGAGACTTTGTAAGAAAAAAATATATAATTTCAGCTAACTTGGGCCAAAAAAATGTCTGAATGGAGCCTTACAGGGGGGTGATCAATGACAGGGGGGTGATCAATGACAGGGGGGTGATCAATGACAGGGGGGTGATCAGAGAGTCTATATGGGGTGATCACCCCCCTGTCATTGATCACCCCCCTGTAAGGCTCCATTCAGATGTCCGTATGTGTTTTGCGAATCCGATACATCTATCCGTGGATCCGTAAAAATCATACGGACATCTGAATGCAGCCTGACAGGGGGGTGATCAATGACAGGGGGGGTGATCAATGACAGGGGGGTGATCAGGGAGTCTATATGGGGTGATCACCCTCCCTGGAAGGCTCCAGGGAGACGCCTGTATGTGTTTTGCGGATCCGATCCATCTATCAATGGATCCGTAAAAATCATGCGGACATCTGAATGGAGCTTTACAGGGGTGTGATCAATGACAGGGGGGTAATCAATGACAGGGGGGTGATGAGGGAGTCTATATGGGGTGATCACCACAGTCATTGATCACGCCCCTGTAAGGCTCCATTCAGACGTCCGTATGCGTTTTGCGGATCCGATCCATCTATCAGTGGATCCGTAAAAATCATGCGGACATCTGAATGGAGCTTTACAGGGGTGTGATCAATGACAGGGGGGTAATCAATGACAGGGGGGTGATCAGGGAGTCTATATGGGGTGATCACCACAGTCATTGATCACGCCCCTGTAAGGCTCCATTCAGACGTCCGTATGCGTTTTGCGGATCCGATCCATCTATCAGTGGATCCGTAAAAATCATGCGGACGTCTGAATGGAGCTTTACAGGGGTGTGATCAATGACAGGGGGGTAATCAATGACAGGGGGGTGATGAGGGAGTCTATATGGGGTGATCACCACAGTCATTGATCACGCCCCTGTAAGGCTCCATTCAGACGTCCGTATGCGTTTTGCGGATCCGATCCATCTATCAGTGGATCCGTAAAAATCATACGGACATCTGAATGCAGCCTTACAGAGGGGTGATCAATGACAGGGGGTGATCAATGACAGGGGGTGATCAATGACAGGGGGGTGATCAGGGAGTCTATATGGGGTGATCACCACAGTCATTGATCACGCCCCTGTAAGGCTCCATTCAGACGTCCGTATGCGTTTTGCGGATCCGATCCATCTATCAGTGGATCCGTAAAAATCATGCGGACATCTGAATGGAGCTTTACAGGGGGGTGATCAATGACAGGGGGGTAATCAATGACAGGGGGGTGATCAGGGAGTCTATATGGGGTGATCACCTCCGTCATTTATCACTCCTCTGTAAGGCTCCATTCAGACGTCCGTATGCGTTTTGCGGATCCGATCCATCTATCAGTGGATCCGTAAAAATCATACGGACATCTGAATGGAGCTTTACAGGGGTGTAATCAATGACAGGGGGGTAATCAATGACAGGGGGGTGATCAGGGAGTCTATATGGGGTGATCACCTCCGTTATTGATCACTCCCCTGTAAGGCTCCATTCAGACGTCCGTATGTGTTTTGTGGATCCGATCCATCTATCAGTGGATCCGTAAAATTCATACGGACCTCTGAATGGAGCCTTACAGGGGGTTATCAATGACAGGGGGGTGATCAATGACAGGGGGGGTGATCAGGGAGTCTATATGGGGTGATCACCACAGTCATTGATCACGCCCCTGTAAGGCTCCATTCAGACGTCCGTATGCGTTTTGCGGATCCGATCCATCTATCAGTGGATCCGTAAAAATCATGCGGACGTCTGAATGGAGCTTTACAGGGGTGTGATCAATGACAGGGGGGTAATCAATGACAGGGGGGTGATGTAAAATGACACCCCAAAACACATTGCCCAACTTCTCCTGAGTACGGCGATACCAGATGTGTGACACTTTTTTGCAGCCTAGATGCGCAAAGGGGCCCACATTCATTTTATGAGGGCATTTTTAGATATTTGGATCCCAGACTTCTTCTCACGCTTTAGGACCCCTAGAATGCCAGGGCAGTATAAATACCCCACATGTGACCCCATTTTGGAAAGAAGACACCCCAAGGTATTCAATGAGGGGCATGGCGAGTTCATAGAATTTTTTTTTTTTGGCACAAGTTAGCAGAAATTGATATTTATTTATTTTTTCTCACAAAGTCTCCCTTTCCGCTAACTTGGGACAAAAATTTCAATCTTTCATGGACTCAATATGCCCCTCACGGAATACCTTGGGGTGTCTTCTTTCCGAAATGGGGTCACATGTGGGGTATTTATACTGCCCTGGCATTCTAGGGGCCCTAAAGCGTGAGAAGAAGTCTGGAATATAAATGTCTAAAAAGTTTTACGCATTTGGATTCCGTGAGGGGTATGGTGAGTTCATGTGAGATTTTATTTTTTGACACAAGTTAGTGGAATATGAGACTTTGTAAGAAAAAAATATATAATTTCCGCTAACTTGGGCCAAAAAAATGTCTGAATGGAGCCTTACAGGGGGGTGATCAATGACAGGGGGGTGATCAATGACAGGGGGGTGATCAGAGAGTCTATATGGGGTGATCACCCCCCTGTCATTGATCACCCCCCTGTAAGGCTCCATTCAGATGTCCGTATGTGTTTTGCGGATCCGATCCATCTATCCGTGGATCCGTAAAAATCATACGGACATCTGAATGCAGCCTGACAGGGGGGTGATCAATGACAGGGGGGGTGATCAATGACAGGGGGGTGATCAGGGAGTCTATATGGGGTGATCACCCCCCCTGGAAGGCTCCAGGGAGACGCCTGTATGTGTTTTGCGGATCCGATCCATCTATCAATGGATCCGTAAAAATCATGCGGACATCTGAATGGAGCTTTACAGGGGTGTGATCAATGACAGGGGGGTAATCAATGACAGGGGGGTTATGAGGGAGTCTATATGGGGTGATCACCACAGTCATTGATCACGCCCCTGTAAGGCTCCATTCAGACGTCCGTATGCGTTTTGCGGATCCGATCCATCTATCAGTGGATCCGTAAAAATCATGCGGACGTCTGAATGGAGCTTTACAGGGGTGTGATCAATGACAGGGGGGTAATCAATGACAGGGGGGTGATGAGGGAGTCTATATGGGGTGATCACCACAGTCATTGATCACGCCCCTGTAAGGCTCCATTCAGACGTCCGTATGCGTTTTGCGGATCCGATCCATCTATCAGTGGATCCGTAAAAATCATGCGGACGTCTGAATGGAGCTTTACAGGGGTGTGATCAATGACAGGGGGGTAATCAATGACAGGGGGGTGATGAGGGAGTCTATATGGGGTGATCACCACAGTCATTGATCACGCCCCTGTAAGGCTCCATTCAGACGTCCGTATGCGTTTTGCGGATCCGATCCATCTATCAGTGGATCCGTAAAAATCATGCGGACGTCTGAATGGAGCTTTACAGGGGGGTGATCAATGACAGGGGGGTAATCAATGACAGGGGGGTGATGAGGGAGTCTATATGGGGTGATCACCACAGTCATTGATCACGCCCCTGTAAGGCTCCATTCAGACGTCCGTATGCGTTTTGCGGATCCGATCCATCTATCAGTGGATCCGTAAAAATCATACGGACATCTGAATGCAGCCTTACAGAGGGGTGATCAATGACAGGGGGTGATCAATGACAGGGGGTGATCAATGACAGGGGGGTGATCAGGGAGTCTATATGGGGTGATCACCACAGTCATTGATCACGCCCCTGTAAGGCTCCATTCAGACGTCCGTATGCCTTTTTGCGGATCCGATCCATCTATCAGTGGATCCGTAAAAATCATGCGGACATCTGAATGGAGCTTTACAGGGGGGTGATCAATGACAGGGGGGTAATCACTGACAGGGGGGTGATCAGGGAGTCTATATGGGGTGATCACCTCCGTCATTCATCACTCACCTGTAAGGCTCCATTCAGACGTCCGTATGCGTTTTGCGGATCCGATCCATCTATCAGTGGATCCGTAAAAATCATACGGACATCTGAATGGAGCTTTACAGGGGTGTAATCAATGACAGGGGGGTAATCAATGACAGGGGGGTGATCAGGGAGTCTATATGGGGTGATCACCTCCGTCATTGATCACTCCCCTGTAAGGCTCCATTCAGACGTCCGTATGTGTTTTGCGGATCCGATCCATCTATCAGTGGATCCGTAAAATTCATACGGACCTCTGAATGGAGCCTTACAGGGGGTTATCAATGACAGGGGGGTGATCAATGACAGGGGGGGTGATCAGGGAGTCTATATGGGTGATCACCACAGTCATTGATCACGCCCCTGTAAGGCTCCATTCAGACGTCCGTATGCGTTTTGCGGATCCGATCCATCTATCAGTGGATCCGTAAAAATCATGCGGACGTCTGAATGGAGCTTTACAGGGGTGTGATCAATGACAGGGGGGTAATCAATGACAGGGGGGTGATGAGGGAGTCTATATGGGGTGATCACCACAGTCATTGATCACGCCCCTGTAAGGCTCCATTCAGACGTCCGTATGCGTTTTGCGGATCCGATCCATCTATCAGTGGATCCGTAAAAATCATGCGGACGTCTGAGTGGAGCTTTACAGGGGTGTGATCAATGACAGGGGGGTAATCAATGACAGGGGGGTGATGAGGGAGTCTATATGGGGTGATCACCACAGTCATTGATCACGCCCCTGTAAGGCTCCATTCAGACGTCCGTATGCGTTTTGCGGATCCGATCCATCTATCAGTGGATCCGTAAAAATCATACGGAGATCTGAATGCAGCCTTACAGAGGGGTGATCAATGACAGGGGGTGATCAATGACAGGGGGTGATCAATGACAGGGGGGTGATCAGGGAGTCTATATGGGGTGATCACCACAGTCATTGATCACGCCCCTGTAAGGCTCCAATCAGACGTCCGTATGCGTTTTGCGGATCCGATCCATCTATCAGTGGATCCGTAAAAATCATGCGGACATCTGAATGGAGCTTTGCAGGGGGGTGATCAATGACAGGGGGGTAATCAATGACAGGGGGGTGATCAGGGAGTCTATATGGGGTGATCACCTCCGTCATTCATCACTCCCCTGTAAGGCTCCATTCAGACGTCCGTATGCGTTTTGCGGATCCGTTCCATCTATCAGTGGATCCGTAAAAATCATACGGACATCTGAATGGAGCTTTACAGGGGTGTGATCAATGACAGGGGGGTAATCAATGACAGGGGGGTGATCAGGGAGTCTATATGGGGTGATCACCTCCGTCATTGATCACTCCCCTGTAAGGCTCCATTCAGACGTCCGTATGTGTTTTGCGGATCCGATCCATCTATCAGTGGATCCGTAAAATTCATACGGACCTCTGAATGGAGCCTTACAGGGGGTTATCAATGACAGGGGGGTGATTAATGACAGGGGGGGTGATCAGGGAGTCTATATAGGGTGATCAGGGGTGATCAAGGGTGATCAAGGGTGAATAAGGGGTTAATAAGTGACAGGGGGGGGTGTAGTGTAGTGGTGCTTGGTGCAACATATTACTGAGCTGCCTGTGTCCTCTGGTGGTCGATCCAAACAAATGGGACCACCAGAGGACCAGGTAGCAGGTATATTAGACGCTGTTATCATAACAGCGTCTAATATACCTGTTAGGGGTTAAAAAAATCACATCTCCAGCCTGCCAGCGAACGATCGCCGCTGGCAGGCTGGAGATCCACTCGCTTACCTTCCGATCCTGTGAACGCGCGCGCCTGTGTGCGCGCGTTCACAGGAAATCTCGCGTCTCGCGAGAGGACGCGCCGGCGCGTCCACTCGGAATTAATCAACCACCTCCAGGACGCGTCTGTGCGTACAGCGGTCCGGAGGTGGTTAATGACAGCAATGAAATGCAGTGGAAAGGTTTTTTTGGGATTAAGTTAATTTTCATGGCAAAGAAGGACTATGCAATTCATCTGATCACTCTTCATAACATTCTGGAGTATATGCAAATTGCTATAATAAAAACTTAAGCAGCAACTTTTCCAATTTCCAATATTTATGTAATTCTCAAAACTTTTGGTCACGACTGTACATAGTAACATAGTTTAGAAGGCCGAAAAAAGCCCTCTGTCCATCCAGTTCAGCCTGTCATCCTGCAAGTTGATCCAGAGGAAGGCAAAAAAAAACTGTGAGGTAGAAGCCAATTTTCCAGGGGGAAAAAAATTCCCCTGGAATGTACAAACGTTCTTTCCTCCAGACGCAGAGGATGTCCCCTTGTCACAGTCACAGTCCTGGGGATATATAGATGATGGGAGAGATCTCTGTACTGACCCCTGATATATTTATACATAATAATTAGATCTCCCCTCAGTCATTTTTCTTCTAAAGTGAATAACCCTAATGTTGATAATCTTTCAGGGTACTGTAGTCCACCCATTCCAGTTATTACTTTAGTTGCCCTCCTCTGAACCCTCTCCAGCTCTGCTATGTCTGCCTTGTTCACAGGAGCCCAGAACTGTACACAGTACTCCATGTGTGGTCTGATTAGTGATTTGTAAAGTGGCAGGACTATGTTCTCATCACGGGCATCTATGCCCCTTTTGATGCAACCCATTATCTTATTGGCCTTGGCAGCAGCTGCCTGACACTGGTTTTTGCAGCTTAGTTTGCTGTTTATTAAAATTCCTAGATCCTTTTCCATGTCAGTGTTACCGAGTGTTTTACCATTTAGTATGTACGGGTGACTTGCATTATTCCTTCCCATGTGCATAACCTTACATTTGTCAGTGTTAAACCTCATCTGCCACTTATCTGCCCAAGCCTCCAATCTATCCAGATCCCTCTGTAGTAGTATACACTGCGTGCAGAATTATTAGGCAAATGAGTATTTTGACCACATCATCCTCTTTATGCATGTTGTCTTACTCCAAGCTGTATAGGCTCGAAAGCCTACTACCAATTAAGCATATTAGGTGATGTGCATCTCTGTAATGAGAAGGGGTGTGGTCTAATGACATCAACACCCTATATCAGGTGTGCATAATTATTAGGCAACTTCCTTTCCTTTGGCAAAATGGGTCAAAAGAAGGACTTGACAGGCTCAGAAAAGTCAAAAATAGTGAGATATCTTGCAGAGGGATGCAGCACTCTTAAAATTGCAAAGCTTCTGAAGCATGATCATCGAACAATCAAGCGTTTCATTCAAAATAGTCAACAGGGTCGCAAGAAGCGTGTGGAAAAACCAAGGCGCAAAATAACTGCCCATGAACTGAGAAAAGTCAAGTGTGCAGCTGCCAAGATGCCACTTGCCACCAGTTTGGCCATATTTCAGAGCTGCAACATCACTGGAGTGCCCAAAAGCACAAGGTGTGCAATACTCAGAGACATGGTCAAGGTAAGAAAGGCTGAAAGACGACCACCACTGAACAAGACACACAAGCTGAAACGTCAAGACTGGGCCAAGAAATATCTCAAGACTGATTTTTCTAAGGTTTTATGGACTGATGAAATGAGAGTGAGTCTTGATGGGCCAGATGGATGGGCCCGTGGCTGGATTGGTAAAGGGCAGAGAGCTCCAGTCCGACTCAGACGCCAGCAAGGTGGAGGTGGAGTACTGGTTTGGGCTGGTATCATCAAAGATGAGCTTGTGGGGCCTTTTCGGGTTGAGGATGGAGTCAAGCTCAACTCCCAGTCCTACTGCCAGTTTCTGGAAGACACCTTCTTCAAGCAGTGGTACAGGAAGAAGTCTGCATCCTTCAAGAAAAACATGATTTTCATGCAGGACAATGCTCCATCACACGCGTCCAAGTACTCCACAGCGTGGCTGGCAAGAAAGGGTATAAAAGAAGAAAATCTAATGACATGGCCTCCTTGTTCACCTGATCTGAACCCCCATTGAGAACCTGTGGTCCATCATCAAATGTGAGATTTACAAGGAGGGAAAACAGTACACCTCTCTGAACAGTGTCTGGGAGGCTGTGGTTGCTGCTGCACGCAATGTTGATGGTGAACAGATCAAAACACTGACAGAATCCATGGATGGCAGGCTTTTGAGTGTCCTTGCAAAGAAAGGTGGCTATATTGGTCACTGATTTGTTTTTGTTTTGTTTTTGAATGTCAGAAAAGTATATTTGTGAATGTTGAGATGTTATATTGGTTTCACTGGTAAAAATAAATAATTGAAATGGGTATATATTTGTTTTTTGTTAAGTTGCCTAATAATTATGCACAGTAATAGTCACCTGCACACACAGATATCCCCCTAAAATAGCTAAAACAAAAAACAAACTAAAAACTACTTCCAAAAATATTCAGCTTTGATATTAATTAGTTTTTTGGGTTCATTGAGAACATGGTTGTTGTTCAATAATAAAATTAATCCTCAAAAATACAACTTGCCTAATAATTCTGCACTCCCTGTACTGTCCTCTTCAGTGTTAATTACTTTACACAGTTTAGTGTCATCTGAAAAAATGTATATTTTACTATGCAAGCCTTCTACAAGATCATTAATAAATATATTGAAGAGAATAGGGCCCAATACTGACCCCCGAGGTACTCCACTAGTGACAGTGACCCAATCTGAGTGTGTACCGTTAATAACCACCCTCTGTTTTCTATCACTGAGCCAGTTACTTACCCACATACAGACGTTTTCTCCCAGTCCGAGCATTCTCATTTTATATACTAACCTTTTATGTGGTACAGTGTCAAATGCTTTGGAGAAGTCCAGATATACGACATCCATTGATTCGCCGCTGTCAAGTCTAGAACTTACCTCCTCATAGAAACTGATTAAATTAGTTTGACATGACCGATCCCTCATGAAGCCATGCTGATATGGCGTTTACCATACCTGATGCAGCTTTGGGAATAAAACTACTAAACAGTGACACCACTGCAAAACAGATTTGGTTAAACAGAAATAGTATTGTTAAACTGGAACTCCAGGATCCCGGGCTTAAAGGGGCTGTGTCACTTCAGCAAATGGCATTTATCATGTAGATTAAGTTATTACAAGCCCAGGGGTGCAATGGGTACTTAAAGTGGCCCTGGAAAAAATACTAAAAGTGGCCCCGTTTTGTAGTCTGGGCCAACAATACCATATTGTGGCACATTTATACTACCCCAACAAAGCCAAATACTGCAGTGCAGCACAAAGTACATCCCCAAAATCTTCCAATGGCTAGCAATGAGGAGGGCTCAGGCGGCCCCCTGGTCATCGGCCCACCGGGAAATTTCCCTGTAAGGTCTATAGCCAATCCGTCCCCGTACAAGCCACCAGAAAGGCCAGCGTTTTTTTCTATAGTGTGCAAGCGCGACCACCGATGCCGGAATGCAGGGTGGTCGTAACCCCTGTATATGAGCAGTGTATAATGTGATGGTCAAAATGAGTCTAACCAGCAAAGGAGACAATATGAACAATCACAATACATTAGTAAGTGTCTTGTATTAACTTTCTCTACATGATACATGCCACTTGCTGAAGTGAGACAACGCTTTAAGCTTCATATCATATTGTACATGACAAGCTCTTTCTAACAAAGCTAGAACCAGCCCTGTACCTCACATGGTTCCAGAGCTTTCCCTATTCATTTCTCCAATTGTTAGCTAGATTTATTTCACGCTGGCAGCTCACGGGGTGTGTCCTTTCTGCTGCAGCTCTCTCCCTGTAAGGCCTCTTTCCCACGGGCGTGTGCGCCCCGTTGCCGTATTGAGGACCGCATTTGCGGATCCGCAATACATGGGTGCCGTTCCGTGGGCATTCCGCATCACGGATGCGGACCGATTCACTTCAATGGGTCCGCAAATCTGGAGATGCGGAATGGTGCGGAACGGAAGCACGGAACGGAACCCTACGGAAGCACTACGGAGTACTTCCATGGGGTTTCGTCCCGTACTTCCGTTCCGCAAAAAGATAGAACATGTCCTATCTTTTTGCGGAACGGCTAGATCGCGGACCCATTCAAGTGAATGGGTCTGCGATCCGCTGCGGCTGCCCCATGGACTGTGCTCGTGCATTGCGGCCCGCAGCACTAACACGGCGTGCACACACCCGTGGGAAAGAGGCCTAACTGCCACAGCTTCTAACAGCTGGCTGGTGGCAGTTGATGATTTAAACTAAGCATGTGCAACCACCTTAGTGAGGTGAACAAAAATAAGGCAAAGAACAAACAGCAGGGGGCGCTATACAGATACATTTTATTGAATAGCTCAGTGACTATACTACATTTTTAATTACAAAAGTATTCAGATCCAGGTGCTGGTTTGAAAATAGTGAATTATTTTTAGTGGCAGGGGTTTTCTCATTATAGTAACTTATTGACTATCCACAGGATAGGGGATAAGTGTCTGATCAGTAAGAGTCCAATCACTGAAGCCCCAGCCGGCGGCCATGTTCTTCCATTTGCATGTGTGTCCGCTCTATGTGACTGCTGGATATGACCAAGGGCTCAGCTATCTACAGGGAGTGCAGAATTATTAGGCAAGTTGTATTTTTGAGGATTAATTTTATTATTGAACAACAACCATGTTCTCAATGAACCCAAAAAACTCATTAATATCAAAGCTGAATATTTTTGGAAGTAGTTTTTAGTTTGTTTTTAGTTTTAGCTATTTTAGGGTGATATCTGTGTGTGCAGGTGACTATTACTGTGCATAATTATTAGGCAACTTAACAAAAAACTAATATATACCCATTTCAATTATTTATTTTTACCAGTGAAACCAATATAACATTTCAACATTCACAAATATACATTTCTGACATTCAAAAACAAAACAAAAACAAATCAGTGACCAATATAGCCACCTTTCTTTGCAAGGACACTCAAAAGCCTGCCATCCATGGATTCTGTCAGTGTTTTGATCTGTTCACCATCAACATTGCGTGCAGCAGCAACCACAGCCTCCCAGACACTGTTCAGAGAGGTGTACTGTTTTCCCTCCTTGTAAATCTCACATTTGATGATGGACCACAGGTTCTCAATGGGGTTCAGATCAGGTGAACAAGGAGGCCATGTCATTAGATTTTCTTCTTTTATACCCTTTCTTGCCAGCCACGCTGTGGAGTACTTGGACGCGTGTGATGGAGCATTGTCCTGCATGAAAATCATGTTTTTCTTGAAGGATGCAGACTTCTTCCTGTACCACTGCTTGAAGAAGGTGTCTTCCAGAAACTGGCAGTAGGACTGGGAGTTGAGCTTGACTCCATCCTCAACCCGAAAAGGCCCCACAAGCTCATCTTTGATGATACCAGCCCAAACCAGTACTCCACCTCCACCTTGCTGGCGTCTGAGTCGGACTGGAGCTCTCTGCCCTTTACCAATCCAGCCATGGGCCCATCCATCTGGCCCATCAAGACTCACTCTCATTTCATCAGTCCATAAAACCTCAGAAAAATCAGTCTTGAGATATTTCTTGGCCCAGTCTTGACGTTTCAGCTTGTGTGTCTTGTTCAGTGGTGGTCGTCTTTCAGCCTTTCTTACCTTGGCCATGTCTCTAAGTATTGCACACCTTGTGCTTTTGGGCACTCCAGTGATGTTGCAGCTCTGAAATATGACCAAACTGGTGGCAAGTGGCATCTTGGCAGCTGCACGCTTGACTTTTCTCAGTTCATGGGCAGTTATTTTGCGCCTTGGTTTTTCCACATGCTTCTTGCGACCCTGTTGACTATTTTGAATGAAACGCTTGATTGTTCGATGATCACGCTTCAGAAGCTTTGCAATTTTAAGAGTGCTGCATCCCTCTGCAAGATATCTCACTATTTTTGACTTTTCTGAGCCTGTCAAGTCCTTCTTTTGACCCATTTTGCCAAAGGAAAGGAAGTTGCCTAATAATTATGCACACCTAATATAGGGTGTTGATGTCATTAGACCACACCCCTTCTCATTACAGAGATGCACATCACCTAATATGCTTAATTGGTAGTAGGCTTTCGAGCCTATACAGCTTGGAGTAAGACAACATGCATAAAGAGGATGATGTGGTCAAAATACTCATTTGCCTAATAATTCTGCACGCAGTGTAGAACTGAATGGAGTGGGAGCACGGATGCGTGTCCACTGCTCCATCCAAACAGGGGAGTATGGATGAAGACAGCAGGGGCCCCAGTGCATCTATCTGGCATTTAAAGCATAGCTCGTGGATATGCCATAAATTAGGGTTGAGCAAATTGATTCTAAAATTGATTTGTCTCATTGGCAGGAGCTCTTTACCTGTGAGAGGCTGTCTCCACAGGTGAAGAAGCGCCCCCTGCCTGTTGATTGACAGAGCTGGACATCTAACGTGGCCCTGTTAACCGGGGCCCTGCACCACTGCTCTGAGTAGTGAAGCAGGTGCCGAAGCTCAAATACAGCTTTGAGGGCAGCAACTGCGCCTCTAAGCTTCTTGGTAGCGGTGCATGCGCAGTCACTGCTCCCAAAGCTGAATGTGAGCTTCTGCGCCGCTGCTCAGAGCAGTGTCACAGGGCTAAGATTAACAGGGCCGGGGTAGATGTCCAGCTCTGTCAATCAAGAGTAAGATGGGTGCTTCTTCACCTATAGGGACAGCTCCTTGCCTCACACACATGCGCACTGTTAGGCCTCTTTCCCACCGTCGTGTCCGGATTAGGTCCGGATGCGTCCCGGAGCATTGCGGCAAACCCGCGCGAGTAGGAACGCAATTGCAGTCAGTTTTGACTGCGATTGCGTTCCGATGTTCAGTTTTTATCGCGCGGGTGCAATGTGTTTTGCACGCGCGTGATAAAAAACCGACTGTGGTACCCAGACCCGAACTTCTTCACAGAAGTTCAGGTTTGGGTTAGTTGTAGTGTAGATTGTATTATTTCCCCTTATAACATGGTTATAAGGGAAAATAATAGCATTCTGAATACAGAATGCATAGTACAATAGGGCTGGATCATGTGATGAGCGTAGTGACGTCATCAAAGGTCCTATTGCTCACAGATGAAGACAGGAGAGATGTCGGCTGCGCGAACAAGTGGATTAAGGTGAGTTTAATTTTTTATATATTTTTTTTTAACCCCTCCAGCCATATTTTACTATGCATTCTGTATTCAGAATGCTATTATTTTCCCTTATAACCATGTTATAAGGGGAAATAATAATGATCGGGTCCCCATCCCGATCATCACCTAGCAACCGTGCGTGAAAATCCCACCGCATCGAAACTTGCTTGCGGATGCTTGCGATTTTCACGCAACCCCATTCATTTTTTATGGGGCCTGCGTTACGTGAAAAACGCACAAAGAGGAGCATGCTGCGATTTTCACGCAACGCACAGGTGATGCGTGAAAATCACTGCTCATGTGCACAGCCCCATAGAAATGAATGGGTCAGGATTCAGTGTGAGTGCAATGCGTTCAACTCACGCATCGCATCCGCGCGGAATACTCGCCCGTGTGAAAGGGGCCTTAAGATCAGACCCATAAGAAGCCAAGCATCCGCTGAAGGAGGTAGAGCACTGATGTCCGATCAAGGCCAGAGTACAGCTACTCGTTGTCCCCCAGCTTTTTTGGAGAAGCAAAAATGATAGATGTTAAGCTAATCTGATAATCAAAATAGTTCCTCCTTCTAGAGCTCTTGTGAAAGGAGATGTGGTCAAACGGTAAATGTGGTGAGAAGTCAATGGACAGCAAAGGAGCTGAACTTGTATCATTCATAAGACACCATGAGCTTTCAAGAGTCCAAATTGCTTCTATGGATGCATACCGTTCCTCCCAACTTTTTGGACGGTCACAGAGAGACACTTAGGCCCCTTTCACACGAGCAAGTTTTCCGCGCTCACTGAATCCTGACCTATTCATTTTAATGGGTCTGTGTACATGAGCGTTTTTTTTTTTTTTTACATTTCAGTTCTGCGTTGCGTGAGAGTCACAGCATATTCTATATTCTGCGTTCTTCATGCAGCCCTGGCCCCATAGAAATAAATGGGGCTTCAGTGAGAAACGCATTGCGTTTTTTCACTGGGAGTTGTTGTTTGTAAACCTTCAGGGGTTTTTTCCACACGCGTGAAAAACGCATCAAAACGGCTTGCACCCGCACGGAAAAAACTGAACCACTGAACACAATGGCTGAACACAAAACTAATTAAACTTGATTGCAAAATGTTGCGAGTTTTACTGAACGCATCCGGAGCCAATCAGTATTGTTCGTGTGAAAGATCCATTTGGTGTGAAGGATTCACCCATCCTGCAGACATTGCTCAGTCTCCTTCACAGTAAAATCCATGAGAAGTGGAGCTTATCTCTTCATGTCCGAGAGGTCATAAACACTCATGTAAGGCTACTATCACACTCGCGTTTTAGGCGGATCCGTCATGGATCTGCAAAAACTGATCCGTTCAGATAATACAACCGTCTGCATCTGTCATGAACTCCATTGAAAGTCAATGGGGGACAGATCAGTTTTCTATTGTGCCAGAGAAAACGGATCCGTCCCCATTGACTTACATTGTGTGCCAGAACGGATCTGTTTGGCTCAGTTTCGTCAGACGGACACCAAGACTCGCGCATGCTGTGAGTTTTGGCTTTCCGTCTGTGAGATCCGTTCAGGGCTCTCACAAGCGGTCCAAAACGGATCAGTTTTGCCCTAATGTATTCTGAATGGAAAAGGATCCGCTCAGAATGCATCAGTTTGCCTCCGTTCCGTCTCCATTTCGCTTTGGAGGCGTTTTGGTGTCCGTTTGGCGAAACTGAGCCAAACGGATCCGTTCTGACACACAATGTAAGTCAATGGGGACGGATCCGTTTTCTATGACACAATCTGGCACAATAGAAAACGGATCCATCTCACATTCACACAACCGTATGTCTGGTCCATATTTTTTTGTGGATGGGATTCATCCACCTATTAATTTCAATGGGTCCATGAGCAAATCGATGCAATGCGGATGTCACACAGACGCCACCTGTATTTTCCGCGGATGCGTGTTTTGCAGACCACATAATACATTTGCACCCTTACAGACTGTGCCATCATACAGCTCTTCTGACTGATTTCACTGTGAATAGAGCCGGCAGCGTTATACAGCATGTGACAAGATACAGCAGGCTGCAGAAGACCATCCGTTTGTCAAAACTAATTGGAATTATAAGTATGATACAGTAATAAAAATGTATTCAAGGGTGTCCATCGCCCGTAAAATCACCTACACAACTGCATTAGTAAATTGCATAATTCTACATGTTACAGTCCATATAGTATATCAGTGATGTGATAACGAGACATAGAATTTTCCTCCATCACCTTGCAATTCCGATAAAATACAGGCCTCATTATTGGTGTCTGTATAAATGAGTGCGATCGCTTTATTAAAAAGTGTTAAAGAAGTATTCCCATCTTTAGGATATCTATAGGATGTGCCATAAAAGTCTGATAGCTGCAAAACCCAGATTTAACTCCAGAACTGGTGTCCCCCCAAGCCTGGTCCCATCTTGATGAAGCAGCTGCTGGCCAGAGAATGGAGAGGAGGCCATGCTTGTGCGCATCTCTCTCCATTCTTTTCCATGGGAGTAGGCCAAGCAGGGGTGCTTGGAAATTTTCATGACTTTTCAAGCCCATAGAAATGAATGGAGATATGGATATGCCATAAATGTATTTATTATACTCACTCATATACCATCACTTGCTGTCCCCAATGGCACTCACAATCACTATCAGTATGTCTTTGTGAACACAGGGAGAACATACAAACTCCATGCAGATGTTGTCCTTGGCCAGAGCATCGAACCCAGGACCCCAGCGCTGCAAGGCACCAGTGCTGACCACTGAGCCACCGTGATGCCCATTCTCTAAGATGGGAGCATCATTCCAGGAAACGTACGTATGTTAAATATCCCTTTGCAATACCATGTTTGTCTCACTGTAGAATGTATGGGTGCCCTGTACATTGAACAGACTGTGCGGGAAGGGCCATGAAGGGATCTTAGCGCTGTTGCTTCATTCATTGGATGCAGGAGGGAGTTTTTATTTAATTTTATAAATCCTTCTTAATTTTTAAGAATAAGAGGAATAATATATACAGTATAGATAACCTCCAGCACTCCAGCTGTTCTGAAAGTACAACTCCCAGAATCCTTCTTTGACGTTCTGTCACATAACCATCTATTTCCTAATCAGGGGTGCTCCTAGCCTTTCTGCTGCCGGAGGCGAAAACTGAAACGGCTCCCCAACCCCCCAATCCCAATTTCTTAACCTAACCCCTTCCCTCCAGCCCTACTGTTAAAGACCTACTTGGAAAACATTCCATACAGAGCTACATAACATACAGGGTAATACAGCGCCACATACTGTGCCCATTGTTCTTCTCAATACTATACTGCAGAAACAGACAATCCCCCTTCAGTTGTCCCATACTTGCCCCTATCTGGTGCTGCCTGAGGCAATCGCCTCACCTCGCCTCATTGGTGGTGCACCCCTGGTCCTAATCCTTCAAACTCATGTGTTTTTTACTTCATATTTAATTTAAAATATAGTTTGTGAGGTTCCAGAAGATAAAATAACACGCACACGTATACCTTCTGGTATAAGAACACAGTGCGGTGGATGCGTCCAGATACTAAATAGGAAAAGGGGTGAAGGCATGGACATGCAGATGGAAAGATGGAGAGGAAATAAAGCACCTGACCAGAGAGGAAGAGATGACGCGGGATAAAAGACAACGTTCACATCCAGGAAGGGCAGAAGGTTGAATGATTGAAACAAACAGGAATGACATGACCATCAGCAGTGAACACGCTATGCAACGCAAGCAATTTTCCAGAGCTGAATAATGTCTAATCAGCATGAAATAATAAGTCAAGTGTAATAAAATCGCAAAATACTATTTCCTTTACTTTTTATCACTAACTAGACAACCCCTACACGTATTGGGGGAATAAAGAAGGACCCCCTCTGTCAGCCAGGGTGATGAAACCACAGAAAAGAATGGGGGTCATTTAGAAAGCGAGCTACGCCTGTTTTAGGCATAAATAAAAGTGGAGCCACAATTGACATTTGGGAGTGGCGGGGGCCTGGCCAGGGAAGGGTCGGGACATGGATCCCGGCAAATTTACTAACATGTTGGCAAAGGGAGTGGAGTAGTTTTTCTCTCCCGACACATGGCTGGCACACTGCTCGTCAAATATTAGCCAACTCTGTCAGTGGAGGGAGGAATACAAGACCGGACTAAAAAAAAGGTCTTCGTAAATGACCCCCAGTGTCTCTCTTTTTAGAGGGTCCAGTGTGTTAGTGCATAACAGAGATGAAACATTGATGGCCGGAATATGGAACATGGCCACTGAGGCTCCTAATTGGTTGCAGCATTCATGTGTACACACGGCACGCCATTTTTGGAATATTTTTTTTTTTACCACCCCTTTCATTTTTCCTAAAGTGGAATATGAGGACTTGTGATAACAGGTAACCGCAGTGGGGGACACGTTTTGATGACATAACTAGAGATGAGCGAATTTCATATTTTGAAATTCGTTCACGCTTCATTTACTGTTAAAAGCAGTATTGCGTTATGGATTCCGTAACCACGGACCATAACGCAATTCTATGACGGAATGCATAATGGAATACCTTTAGAGGCATTCCGTTATTCATTCCATCATAATAGAAGTCCATGGGGTGCAAAAGGGATCCGTCCCGGTTCGGTTATGCAGGAGAGTCCTCTCTTGCATAACAGAAATAGGATGGATCCGCTATGTAGCCCATAGACTTCTATTATGATGGAATAAATAACGGAATGCCTCTAAAGGTATTCCGTTATGCATTCCGTCATGGAATTGCGTTATGGTCCGTGGTTACGGAATCCATAACGCAATACTGCTTTTACCACCAAATGAAGCGTGAACAAATTTCATAACATGAAATTCGCTCATCTCTAATGATAACTGAAGAGAACTGATGACATCACCAGCAACAGAACTAGCCGAAGGATTTGGCTTCGCACGGGTATATTTCATCTATTTCATTTAATGTTTGTGTGTGTCATTAAAAAATATCGACAGTATCCACCCATAACTTGACCTCTACAGCACCCCGCCCCCTTAACAGTGACCTCCACAGCCCCCCAACTCTTAATACTGACCCCCCACAGTGCCCCACCTCCTTAAAATGGGACCTCCACAGCACCCCACCCCCTTAACTTTGACCGTCACAGCAGCCTGCCCCTTTAACAGCAGGTTCCACAGCACCCCACCCCTTTAACACTGACCATAGGTTACAGTCCCCTTAACTGTGACCTCCACCATTCCCGGCCCCCTTAACAGAGACCTCCACAGTGACTGCCCCTTTAACAGTGACCTCCACAGTACCCGGCTCCCTTAACAGTGACCTCCACAGTACCCTGCTGCCTTAACAGTGACCTCCACAGTACCCTGCTGCCTTAACAGTGACCTCCACAGTACCCTGCTGCCTTAACAGTGACCTCCACAGTACCCCGCTGCCCCTTTAATAGTGGCCTCCACAGTCCCCTCCTCCCTTAACAGTGACCTCCACAGCAGCCCGCCCCCTTAACAGTGACCTCCACAGCGGCCTGCCCCCTTAACAGTAACATCCATAGCGCCCTCCCCTTTAACAGTGACCTCCCACAGTGACTGCTCCTTTATTAGTGACCTCCACAGTACTCAGTCTCCTCAGTGATTTCCACAATAACCCTCCCCCTTAACAGTGACCGCCACAGAGCTCCGTTCCCTGAAAATGTGACCTCCACAACACCCCACCCTTTAATACTGACCTCCATCGCGGACTGTCCCTTTAACTGCGACCTCCACCGTTCTGTGCCCCCTTAACAGTGACCTCCACAGTACCCCATCTCCTTGATTTCCACAACACTGCGCCCCCTTAACAGTGGCCTCTACTGCAATCTGCCCCTTAACACTGACCTCAATAGCAGACCGTCCCCTTAACTGTGACCTCCACAGCACTCCGCTCCCTTAACAGTGTCATCCACAGCGCCCTGTCCCTTTAAAGCTGACCTACAGCAATGAATACACCTGATGTACCTGTGTGCCAAATTTCGCGATTGTAAATGCGACGTGCGGATTTCTTTCGCGAACATACATACACTCACAGCTTTATATATTAGATATGAAGCTTTTGGCAGCACGGTTTATGCCCTTGGGCGGTCCACGCAGGCCCTGCGTGATTGACGTGTTATCCTTAGGGCTCATGCACACTAACACAAGGGCTCTGTGCCCGCAAACGACGGGTCTGCAATACACTGGCCCTGGCTATGTGCACTTCATTGTGCGGATGTGGACCCACAGACTTGAATGGGTTCGCGATCCGCAAGATACAGCCAAAGATAGGGCATGCCCTATCTTTTGTGGAGCGGAGGCCCAGATGGAAGCCGATGGAAACACCACAAAGCTCGTCTGTGGGCATTCGGGTCCGTGCCTCCGCATCGCAAAAGATAAGATAATGTCCTATCTTTTGCCTGATCTTGCAGACCGTGGACAGATTTAGGCCTCTTTCACACGACCGTTTTTTTTTTCCGTTTTGCGGGCCTTTTTTTGCGTTCCGTATACGGTCCGTATACGGAACCATTCATTTCAATGGTTCCGCAAAAAAAACGAAATGTACTCCGTATGTATTCCGTTTCCGTATTTCCGTTCCGTTTTAACATAGAACATGTCCTATTATTGCCCGCAAATCACGTTCCGTGGCTCTATTCAAGTCAATGGGTCCGCAAAAAAAACGGAACACATACAGAAATGCATCCGTATGTCTTCCGTTTCCGTTCCGTTTTTTGCTGAACCATCTATTGAAAATGTTATGCCCAGCCCAATTTTATCTATGTAATTACTGTATACTGTATATGCCATACGGAAAAACGGAACGGAAACGGAAACACAACGGAAACAAAAAATGGAACAACGGATCCGTTTAAAACGGACCGCAAAACACTGAAAAAGCCATACGGTCGTGTGAAAGAGGCCTTAGGTCAATGAGTCCGCACCACAACACGGAGTGCACGAAGTTGGTGCCCGTGCATTGCGGACCGCTATGTGCACGGGCATGGAGCCCTTATGTTCGTGAGCCCTAATATACAGTACTATTTGAGTAATGCAGCTGTATATAAAGTACCTCCTGCGAGTCATGATACACGAGCGAGTAATGTACTACAGAACAGCATAGCAGACGTTCAGCGAGCGGCAGTCACAGGACGTCTTTCCCCATTCCTTCCTGAATCATCCTCATTACTACATTTTCAGAATTGCGCAAGCGCTTATTTTCTGCTTTTGTTATTACCGCCTTTGCATGGAATCAGCATTAGGCACAGTCTATCATTTACAGCAGGACAATGGGGCACAATTACATCCAGTGCTGTTTCGGCATCATTGTGGGCCACATTTTATTGGACAGGCGCTGACGTCTTCATCATTGTGCATTGCTGTAATCAGTGCATGTCCTGAAAGCTGGCAGTCAGTTGCTTAGAATTTGGTATTGCAGCACAATACAAAGCTCCTCCATGGCCTGCAAATGGTTAAAAAAAAATATTCTTATCTTATGCTCACCTCACCGGGGTGGCAAGAAATGGCTGGGGGTGCCACTCAGCCAATCACAGGCTGCAGTGATGATTCGCCTCGGCCAATGATTGGCTGGGGAGCATTCCCATCCATTCCCTGGCACTGGACCCGGGCACCATTGTAATAGCAGAGGTAGAGGATCAGCTTTAGCATTGTGCTGGAATACCTCTTTAAAGAGGAGCTCTAACCTCTCCTGACATGTCCGTTTTAGTAGCTTCATGCATTCCCTATGTAATAAGAATTCTGGAGCCTCTATTCTTATGTCTGTATGTTGTGCCGTTCCTTTATTATTCCTGCTAGAAGTTTACTAAGGCTACTTTCACCCTAGCGTTTTTGCTGGATCCGGCAGGGTTCAGCAAAAATGCTTCCATTTCTGATAATACAACCGTCTGCATCCGTTATGAACGGATCCAGTTATATTATGTTTAACATAGCCAAGACGGATCCGTCTTGAACACCACTGAAAGTAAATGGGGGGCGGATCCATTTTCTATTGGCATCCCAGGACGGATCTGTCCCCATTAACTTGCATTGTCGGTCATGACGGATCCGTCTTGCTCCGCATCCCAGGACGGAGAGCAAAATACGACATGTTCCGGTTTGCTCTCCGATATGGGTACAGAACGGAGTGCATTTTGGGGCATTCCGTTCTGTTCAGTTACGTTTTGTCCCCATTGACAATGAATGGTGACAAAATGGAAACGTTTTTTTCCGATATTCAGACCCTATGACGGATCTTAATACCGGAAAATAGAAACGCTAGTGTGAAAGTAGCCTAATAAATTGCCAGCAGTCTGCAGTAAGGGTACAGATGTGTGTTACCAGTAGTGTGTGTTTAATCAGCGCTGCAGGGGTCAGACTGTGCAGGGACACACCGCCAACTGGTAACACCCATCTGTACCTTTACTGCAAGCTGCTGGCAATTCATTTATAAACTTCTAGTAGAAATAACAAAAGACTGGCAAAAGATAGAGTCATAAGAATAGATACCCCAGAATTGTTATTACATGGGGGATGCAAGTAGTTACTAAAACAGACTTGTCAGGAGAGGTTAGAGCTCCTCTTTAAAGTCAGTGTCAGACACCTGTGTGCAGTCCGGAAAAACTGGTCAGTGTGTTGGCTACATCTCCCAGACAGGCCGAGGCCCATCTGACCCGAAGTCACAGCATCAGTTCCTGCCTGACTAGGGGTCTCCTGTGTTCTACATGATATGGGCGCACCAGCAGTCAGACAGGAGTTCAGGTCTGATGAGGCGCGGCTGGTCCGGAAGACGTGGCCGACACATGGACCATACACGGTCACATGACACTACTCTAAGCCCTGTGTTACGTCTGCATTTTGCAGATCTGGCAGGCTGTTCCAATGCACAGTGGTTTTGGTCCAGCCAATTATCAGCATGTTTGCCGGGTTGCGGCCAGATCTCCGCCGGTCCCCATAAGGCCTCATGCACACCACTGTAGCAGGTCCCTGCCCGTATTGCAGCCCGTAAACAGCGAATGGGTCCGCAATCGGGAAGATACAGTGCGGTGCGGAACAGAGGCATGGATCAGAAGCCCACGGAAGCACTACTTTTTTGAGTTGCAGACCGCCGGATGCGGACCGCATTCAAGTGATTGGGTCTGCGTCCGCGGGCACATGGTTGGTGCCTGTGCATTGCGGTCCACAACACGGGCACGGCCGGCACACGGTCATGTGATTATATAATTATAGTGAAGGCTTCTCTCTGCTGGATCAGAATGCCGGAGATGTCTAACACTAACAGGCAGCTATGATAAAATACAAAGCTGGCACATAAATGTTGGAAAATAAACAAAACGTAACAACAATAATGAAAGGTTACATTGTACAATGACCCATCACTGTGTAGCAAAACCCTTCAATAACCTTTATCATTTGACCTGTCATTATTGCTGCAGTATTTGTCCGGCCGCCTCTCGACATGTTTGCCGTGCTGCGGCTGCATCTCCCGCCCGTCTCCATTATAGTGAATAGGGCCGGACTTTCGGCAGCACACCAAGCGTTAGTGCGGATCCGGCAGGCTGTTTCCCTTCCGGACAAGCCTAACGCTAGTGAGAAAGAAGCGTTATGCATAAAATTAATGAATGACCGGATCCGCACTTTGCAGACTGTAAAACACCCAACGGTCGTGTGCATGAGCACTTACAGGGAGGCCACGTTTCTTTCAGCACATAAAACATATGCATAAAATGAACTTCTAGCGCTTCTGAAAACGGCTTACCGTGAAACATGTGCCATTGTTCACACAGTGGTACATGTAGGTAGGGGGCACTCAACTATCTGGGACCAGATGGACGATCAATACAGTATTAAAATGATATTTAATCAAATAAGTAAATACAGAGATATATCAAGACAATATTGCATCACACATAAAAGGCGCCATATACAAAATAAAATGTATAAAATCACCCAAATGATAGATCACTGGATATTGTTACTGAATACTCCAAGGGGTCATTAACAAGTATCGCTATCACCTCGGTGTGAGGTAGTAAGGTGGAGGGCACTGCAGCTTGCCTCCCAATATATCAAAGGGATAGATAGATGACAGTCCGCAATATTAAAGCCGACAAAGTCCAAAAGGATTTACAGCAGTCCACAATGGTAAAGCCAACATGAGGTGACACTCATATGGATTGCTGCAGCCTGCTGCCCAATGTACCGATGCAGATAGTTGAGTGCCCCCCTACCTACACGTACCATTTCTTGCTTCCACTGCGACCAGGGGTAGGCCGCAAGGGTTGTGCACCGCATCCAGTTGGTACGGGAGGTTTTGAGCCACTGTACCATTTGTATTTTCCATTGTTCACACAGTGTCTATTTCTAAAAATGCTTCAAGCGGCTTGTCACGTGTTTGAAGCGTTTTAGAAGCTGATTATTCTAAGTACGCTCTAAACACACTTGATTGCTCTTTGGTGTGTCATAGGGCATTTACACAGCTGAAAAAGGGAATATACCTGTTTTAGTCTAAAAAAATGCTGTTCTAGACAACCTTGTTTTTTTTTGTGGCATTTACTATTGAAATTGCACCCGTTTTGGAGACTTTTGCACCTCGTTCGCCTAGTTTAACTTTTTAAACTTTTTTTTTACTTTTTTTTTTTGCACCTGAATTTGCTGTAAAAACCTGTCTCATTTATACTCCACTCCAGGACTGGCGCACTTTTCTTCATCTGTTCTGAGTAGTAAAGAGTAACTTTTTTTTTTTAAAGTCACACTTTCCAGGAGACATGCGACTTTTCTCCACAAAAAATGTGACTTTTTTTTATGCGCAAATAAATGAGACCATTCTAAGTGAATATGAACCTGTCGTACTGAAAGACAACCACCAGAGGTCAGACTAATAACAATACGCCTCCTGTAATTCATCAACTGCTGTGCGACTTTTAATAAATACTCGGCAAAAGAAAGACGAATGAAATAAGCCAGTCTAATTTTAGGCCTAAATACAGGCGAGCTTGATAAATGTGCTCCAATGTATACAGGCCACCAACAAGAATATTAAGATAACTAAGATCTGCAGAAGAAACTAACGTTATAAATATGAAATGTAATCATCGAATACTCAGAATGGCCGCACATACTGAATACACTATCTTGATCCGCACATGATACTCATACAGTAATACAGAGACGGCTGTGCATGTACTGCAGAATGAAGTATACTACAGCCAGGGGTGCACCACCAATGAGGCCAGGTGAGGCGATCGCCTCAGGCAGCACCTGGTAGGGGCAAGAGGGTGGCAGCAGAAGGGCACCGTTTCAGTTTTTGCCTCAGGCAGCAGAAAGGCTAGGTGCTCCCCTGACTACAGCGACTCCATATGCCAGGCTCACATGCTCAGAAGTTGTGTCTATATGCCTACACAATGCATGTGGGCGCATACATGATGGATGTACATCATTTTACCGTGTCTGTATGAGGAGCCAGCACATCTGCTTACGGCCTCTTGCACACGAAGTACATTTTTTTCCGTTTACATTCTGCTTTTTGCATTCCGTATACGGAACCATTCATTTTAATGGATCCACAAAAAAAAACAGAAGGTACTCTGTATGCCTTCCGTTTCCGTATTTCCGTTCAAAGATAGAACATGTCCTATCGTTGTCCGCATAACGGGCAAGGATAGTACTATTCTATCAAGGGCCAGCTGTTCCATTCCGCAAAAAAACTGAATGCACACGGACGTCATCCATATTTTTTGCGGATCCGTTTTTTGAGGACCGCAAAATACTGAAAAAGCCATACGGTTGCGTGCAAGAGGCCTAAGTATTCCCTATGGCTACCTGAGTCAGCAAGAAGAACAGCAGCCGCCTGGGTCGCTGATCAATAAGAATAAAATATGTCACTTGTCTTCATTATACAAGGCCAGGAAATGAGGTCTATCAGATGCTGATTAAACGTTTAGTTTCATTAGCCAAAAGACGCAGATTTATAAAAGCAGATGATATAAATGCTGGCAAGTTAACCCTTTCAGGACCTTGCAATTTTCCATTTTTGTGTTTTTTAACTCCCTGCCTTCCCAGAGCCATAACTTTTTTATTTTTCTGTTCACATAGCTGTATGTGCGCTTGTTTTTGTGGGACAAGTTGTGCTTTCTATAATGGCTTCACTTAATATTAGGGCTCTATCACACCTGCGTTCTTGTCTTCCGGCATAGAGTTCCGTCGTCGGGGCTCTATGCCGGAAGAATCCTGATCAGGATTATCCTAATGCATTCTGAATGGAGAGAAATCCGTTCAGGATGCATCAGGATGTCTTCAGTTCCGGAACGGAACGTTTTTTGGCCGGAGAAAATACCGCAGCATGCTGCGCTTTTTGCTCCGGCCAAAAATCCGGAACACTTGCCGCAATGCCGGATCCGGAATTAATGCCCATTGAAAGGCATTGATCCGGATCCGGCCTTAAGCTAAACGTCGTTTCGGCGCATTGCCGGAGCCGACATTTAGCTTTTTCTGAATGGTTACCATGGCTGCCAGGACGCTAAAGTCCTGTTTGCCATGGTAAAGTGTAGCGGGGAGCGGGGGAGCAGTATACTTACCGTCCGTGCGGCTCCCCGGGCGCTCCAGAGTGACGTCAGGGCGCCCCAAGCGCATGGATCATGTGATCACATGGATCACGTCATCCATGCGCATGGGGCGCTCTGACGTCATTCTGGAGCGCCCCGGGAGCCGCACGGACTGTAAGTATACTGCTCCCCCGCTCCCCACTCCTACTATGGCAGCCAGGACTTTAATAGCGTCCTGGGTGCCATAGTAACACTGAACGCATTTGGAAGACGGTTCCGTCTTCAAATGCTTTCAGTACACTTGCGTTTTTCCGGATCCGGCGGGCACCTCCAGCAACGGAAGTGCACGCCGGATCCCAACAACGCAAGTGTGAAAGAGGCCTTACATACAATAAAAATAATGCCACAGTTTTATGGGTTTTAGTTTTAAAGGGAGTCCGTCACCTACTTTGAGCGTTTTACACCGCTCATATCACGATTTAGCATAGTTGCCCAACATAAAAATAGTACCTGTATTGTGTCTTTCACATGTCCACAAACTGAAAAAAAAACACTTTATAACCTTATGCAAATTAGGGACTGCAAGTGCCCAGAGGCAGCAGGTGCCCAGGGCACCTCTCTGATGTGCCCAGATAACCGCTCCCCTTGGATTCCTTTTGCTCGCCCTCCTCTACTTATTTATCCTCCTCTTTTGGCTTAGATCTCATGCGAGAGCTGGTCACCGACGGCCCGCGCATGCGCACTGTCAACATCTGTGCCTCTGCCCATCTTTCATGAGATCTAAACCAGGGGAGGAGGATGAATTAAAAGAGGAGGGGGGGCCAGAGGACTCCAAGGGAAGCGGTTATCTGGGCACATCGGAGAGGGGCCTGGGCAGGCCCTTATTTGTATATTGTTACAAAATGTGGGTTTTTTTCAGCTTTTGGACGTGGGACAGACACAATACAGGTACTATTTTTATGTTGGGCAACTGCGCTATAACGTGATATGAGCGGTGTAAACCGCTCAAAGTAGGTGACAGACTCCCTTTAAGGCGTTGTCTATACAGTAAAACTGACCTGTTACCTTCATTCTCTGGGTCAGTACAATTACAGTAATGCCATATTTATATACATTTTTCTTGTGGAAAATAAAACACTTTGGAAAAAAGAATTTTTTTATCACCATATTCTGACCCCCAAAACTTTTTTTTATAGTTATGTCTATGAACAATCTGTACTTTTTATTGATACTATTTTGGGGTGTGTATGACTTTTGATCACTTTTTAGGCGAGTTGAAGTGACAAAAAAAAATGGCTAATCGGCCATTTCGATTTTTTTTTCCCCCGTTATGCTGTTTAACGTATGGGATAAAAAAAATTATACTTTAATAGTTCGGCATTTTTGAACTCAGTGATGCCTATGTTTTTTTAATTGTTTATTTTTAGTCTGGGGAAAAGTCCAACAATATGAGATTGGTGGGGGTGTCGGAAGTTAGATCAGCTGTGAGGAAGCCAGTGATCGTCATGGCCTCCTCACAGCTTAGGCTACTTTCACACTTGCGTTTTTCTTTTCCGGCATAGAGTTCCGTCACAGGGGCTCTATACCGGAAAAGAACTGATCAGGTATGTCCCCATGCATTCTGAATGGAGAGTAATCCGTTCAGTTTGCATCAGGATGTCTTCAGTTCAGTCGTTTTGACTGATCAGGCAAAAGAGAAAACCGTAGCATGCTACGGTTTTATCTCCGGCTAAAAAAACTGAAGACTTGCCTGAATGCCGGATCAGGCATTTTTTCCCATAGGAATGTATTAGTGCCGGATCCGGCATTCAGAATACCGGAATGCCGGATCCGTCCTTCCGGTATGCGCATGCGCAGACTGAAAAAAAGGTGAAAAAATAAATGCCGGATCCGTTTTTGCCGGATGACACCGGAAAGACGGATCCGGCATTTCAATGCATTTTTTCGACTGATCAGGCATTTTTAAGACTGATCAGGATCCTGATCAGTCTTACTAATGCCATCAGTTAGCATACATTTTGCCTGATCCGGCAGGCAGTTCCGGCGACGGAACTGCTTGCCGGATCTCTCTGCCGCAAGTGTGAAAGTAGCCTTACCAGGCACAAGGTCGTCCATTTGATAGTAGCTTTGCTTGGTATTTTAATTTGCTTCTCATTCACATGAATGAGACTGAGCTGTGCCTAGGACATGTGACCGATGAACATGAGGTCATAAGGCCTAGGAAGAGGCCTAAGTGCTCATGCAGTTGATCGGTGGCGGTGCCAGAAGTCAGACCCTCATCCATCTGATAGAGATGACCTATCCTGAGGATAGGCCATCAATATGAAAATCCCTAGATTTTGACTCAGAGAGCCACTTCCAAGAGGTGGCTCTGGCGAGATGGTTCTCTTTCTTGGCCCTAAGACCCTGATAGACTAGAGAAATCAGACCCAAAGTGAGGATTGTGCTCACATAACCTTAGATAGGGGACGATGAGTTGGTTACATGAACAGAACTCAAAGCAAAGAGACCCATAGTCAGGAGAGCTAATAAGATGATTATGTCATAAAGAAGTATTGCAAGCATTGCCCTGATCATAGCCTTACTCGTGCCCCTGTGACGTGCAACACTTGGTGAGGTTCTTCTGGCATTCTTTGTCAGGATTGTGACAGCTAGAAACATGCACCAGGGTGTCATACTTCATCTGGGCATATACTGCAACTTAAACCTCCATGGATCTGATGCGTGTCAACGAGCCACAACCCTGTGGCCACTTCACTAATTGTCATTTCTTGGACCACTTTTGGTAGATACTAACACTGCATAACAGGAATACCCCCCACAAGACCTATCATTTTTGGAGATGCTCTAACCCAGTCGTCTAGCCATTACAATTTGGCCTGTGCTAAAGTTGCTTCCCCATTTTTCCTGCTTCCAACACATCAACTTTAAGAACGGACTTTTCACTTGCTGCCTAATACATCTGACCTAGGTCACGCTCGTAACAAGATATTCAATGCCATTCACTTCCCCTATCAATGATGCTAGTCTGGGTTTCCATGTTGAGCTTTTAGATGCAGTTTTTGAAGCCAAAACCATAAGTGGATTGGAAAAAAGCAGAGACCTAAGATCTCTCCTTTACATGTCCTCTCCCTTTATGATCCACACCAGGTTTTGGCTTCACAAACTGGTTGTATAAACGTGTAAACCTCAATGTTTTGGCCGATTGGTGCATACCATTCATATAGATAATTATGGAAGTCAATGAGCAGACCGATCAAACTCCATGGCATACAGCTGCAGACATATTTCTTCATACACTTGTCTGGCAGGAAACCTCAGATGCAAAGAAAAACATGGTGTGTACAGGGAATAAGATTCTTCACAGACGGGTTCTGGTTTGTTTCTTGCAATGACTTCTTCATGTATCTGCAAGCTGTTTTCTCCATCCCCCCAGCAAGTGTACTACAGCATACCTAACATTTCCCAGCGTTCGCCCAGCGTTTCCAGTTCACCACAGTTTGCTTCAGTCCATTAGCCGATTTCAAGTGTTTTGTAACAAGATGTATGCCATTTATATTATATTCTCTGTGAGCTCTATTATGAGGATGGAACCATACTTGACAGATACTGGAATTCATATGGTTTCAATGATTATGATTTATCCTGTAAGCTTTCAATGTGTCTTTAGTAGACATCACTCATATTCCTCTCATATTCCAATTTCTCACAATACAAACTGAATTAATTATTGTGACATGCAAGCAAAACTCTCCCATAGGCTGCAATTTACATCACAACTACTGGGCTACCACACATCTATACAGACAATAGCATGCACGTCATCCAACAGAGTATCGAAATCCGTTTTTTCTTCAAAGCTGGTCTTCTTGCAGCCCACATTTTGCTAAATGTCAAACCAAGAGGAAAGTTAAAGGGGAAATAGGGTGACGGGTGCAGGAACGGCACAATACTGAGCGTTGGCAGTCACGTGACATTCCTTCACGCGTCACCACTAAGGCCACTAGTTGGCCCTCAGGAGAGCAGCAGGAGAAGCTCCCATACATTACTAGAATTCATGAAGCACCTATAAGCAAGTTCTTCACCGAGATATGTCCAACCAGCTCTCTCTCCAGTCATTTTCCTGAGCGACTGGCTCCACCTTACACCAAACACTCTGCCGATCACTTTTGGCATCTTACAAATTCCACCAATAGGTTTTCCCTCACAAAGGTAAGCAAAACACACAAAATTAACAGCATGTATAAGAAGAAACTTAGGGGGTGCCTTCAGCTTGTTGCGCAAATCAGCCACATATTCTGTCGCACGCCATGGTGCTGCAAAATCTGTGACTCCCCACTCACGCCAGGTCTAAAAAAGTGGTCGTGGCATGCGCGGGGAAGCTGTCTTACATTTATAGTCAGTAGTGGATACGCCGAAGTTATGGAGAGGCCTACGCATCGGGGTTGATGCTGGGTTGAACATGGAACCAACACAGATGCCATCAGCTGGCAAGCGCACATGTAACAGGTCACCCAGTTTCATAGGTACAAATCTGCATAGATGCCCTTTAAGTGTCCCAAATTATGTTGGCAACTTTGGTACGGATCTATCATTTGCTGTCCTTAGATAAGACTCAGAGCAGAGCAATTTGTCACGGCCTTTGGTGTGCGCCGTGACACTTTTGCCACACTTGCTGTTGCCAACGTGTTGCTGTTATGGCATGTCGTGGCAGTGTCTTGGCTTTTGCTGTGTGTGTTGTGACATGGTTGTCACGCATACTGTTGCCTGTGGTAACGTGTTACTTGTTGGCTGATGTGTGCACTTCCCCTTTAAGTTGTAGCCTCCCTCTGTCTGGTGCTGTAAAGGTTAACTCCATGACTGGGTGAGGTCACTTGGCTTTTATCTCCTGTGGCTTCCTGGCTGGAGTCAGTTGTACTTCAGCTGTCGTTGGTGCTGGAGCTCTGCTGGTCCAGGGTGTTCTATCTGCCCAGTTCTTAAGGGCCACCTTGTATGACATCGATGTCATCCCTCTGTCTTTTCCTTGTCCTTTCCCTACCTTATCTGTTGTCTGTTTGGTGAGGGTTTGATTTGGGGATTTGTTGTTCTGTCTAGTTTGTTGATGTCTGGTGTGTTGTTTGTGTTGTCCAGCATGTATGCTAGACATTCCCTTCTCTACCTCCGGAAGAGGGCTGGTTTCCTGGAGGGGTAAACCATAAGCCTGTATGCAGCGCTGCCTAGGGTTGCCGTGCACCTTGTGGCATGGGGTCCAGGCAGTATCTGGTGTGCTGGATACCTGTGTGTTTGTACGGTATCCTATTTGGTGTGTGGGCTCCTGTACTTATGCACGTGTTCCAGTCGTGGTGGCTGCGGCAGGTAAGTGAGTTTCTGGTTTTCTTACCTGCCGACTCTGTTGCTGCATATGGTCTTTTCCTTTCCCTGCTGCTAGGCCATTTGAGACTCCTGTTCATCCGTGTCTGGGATGAACAGGTCGTCTCTCCCCTGCTCCTATGTGAGGGATTATCAGGGCGACTCAGGGCCAAAGGTATCCTGGTATGAGCCGTCCTACCATCCAGGTCCGCTCATACATTTGAGTTAGGCTACATACACACGACCCTGCCGTTTTTTGCGGTCCGCAAACCGCAAAAAAAACAGAAGCCGCCCGTGTGCCTTCCGCAATTTGCGGAACGGAACGGGCAGCCCATTGTAGACATGCCTATTCTTGTCTGCAAAACAGACAAGAATAGGACATGCAATAATTTTTTAGCGGGGCCACGGAACGGTGCAATGGATTCGGACAGCACATGGAGTGCTGTCCGCATCTTTTGCGGCCCCATTGAAGTGAATGGGTCCGCACCCGAGCCGCAAAAACTGCAGCTCGGATGCGGACCCGAAAAAACGGTCGTGTGCATGAGGCCTTAGGCTGAATTCACACATGCAAATTAACCTGAGATGAGTCCTGTCCCTGAATGATCTTGCGTACAGGACTCATCTAAGGTTAATTTGCAGATGTATCAAATCGGGTTTTTTACACAATAAAAGCACACAAAGCTATGGGGACTGGGTATTGCGGATGTGCTAGCGGCCATCTAGCAACCCATGTCGTCAGCTCTATACACAAAATCCCGATGACAGGTTCCCTTTAAAAATAGCCTGTGCTGTATCATATTGGGAAAAAAATGTTAGAGTGCTTCTTCAAGGTGCCAGTTGCAATGTTGTGAGTGCTGCCTGGCTACTACATTGTTTGTTTCTGTGACTGAAAATCAGTTCCATGCATGTGTTGTTGGTGGTTGTTTTGGTGGCTGTTTCTGCAAGTCCCAATCAGATGAATGGGATAGTCGCATACACTTCTGCACAAAAGCTTCCACGAATATAGCTTTTTCTAACTTAAAATCTTTTACTATTTAGTTAAAGTAGATATAGAATTCATATGTATAACTGGAGCATGTGCCCAATAGCCATCTCTCCAGACATTCACACTTAGATCAGATAAGTATACATACATAGATTATAAGAAGCACATAAGCAGCTTCCAGGAACCTCCAACATGCTTGATCCTTTGTTCCCTGATGGCAGAAGGCCGGGGGCTATCTGGCTGTCTGAACAAAACTAATGAATGGGGCCAAGATTTGTCTAGTGTGATTGCTGGGCAGTCATTAACTCGTCTTTAATACACAATAAGGTTTCCTTCACATACGGTATTTTTTGGTAGTAAAAACACAATAAATGTTGTTGTTTTTTTACAATTTTTAGTGTTTCTCTCTCTCTAGCATTTCTGTTGGGTTTCTAATGGCAGCTTTTGTTGAAAAAGTTAAACATGAGTTTTTTCAGAAATTTTTCTACTCCTATAGAGAAAACTATAGGAAAAGTACCAAATATGGCAGAAAAAAATAGCATATGCCATTTAGAAAAAAAAAACATCAACACCTGTAAAAAAATAAAAAAATAAATAAATAAATAAAAATCCCCACCATTGCTCTTCTTGCACCCAAGCTCCACTCATTTTTGTGGCCAGCCCCTCCTCGCTGCTTTGATTGACAGGTCCAGCGAAGGAGGAGCTAGTCACATAAAGGAGTAGAGCAATGGTTGCACCAAAGGCCTAATTTGCATATTAAGAAAAAGTATCATAACTTGGGCACGGAGCCTCTGATCAACAAAATAAGCAGTGATTTAAAGGGAACCGGGATTTTGGGTATAGACCTGAGGACATGGGTTGCTAGATGGCCGCTAGCACATCTGCAATACCCAGTCCCCATAGCTCTGTGCGCTTTTATTGTGTATAAAAAACGATTTGTTACATCTGCAAATTAAACTGAGATGAGTTAGAGCTTGAAAATATGACTCTTCTCTGGTCACACAAGTAAGATATGACTCTTTAATGTTAATTTGCATATGTATCAAATTGGTTTTTTTACACAATAAAAGCACACAGAGCTATGGGGACTGGGTATTGCGGATGTGCTAGCGGCCATCTAGCAACCTATGTCCTCAGCTCTATACACAAAATCCCGGTGACAGGTTCCCTTTAATCAGGTGAACCACAGCTATGTGTCTATGCAAACAGGGTCATAGGGAGGTCGCTGGTGACAAATTCCTTTTAAGCCAGTTTTCTGATGTAGGGCCTACACTGTTTGTAGGGAGTATTTTTTATTTTTTTTACTATTGTTCAACATGTAATATCTGGATGCAGCATTTTTCACTGCAACAAAAAGACAATAAAAATGGCACAAAAACACTGGCCCAAATTTACTAAGGCGAGTTTCACAAAAGCGTTTGTGAGATCCGGCAGGGAGCAGCCTGCCAGATTTCTCTGGATCCAGCATTGCCAAAAACTACATGAATGCCGTTCGACCCCATTAACTATAATGGGGACCAACGGAGATCCGGCCACAACTCGGCAAATATCCTGGGAATCGGTCGGTCTAAAACCGCTGAGCGCATTTATATACTTTCCAATCTCACGAACGTTAGTTTGACACTAGCCCAAGGCATCTGTGACAATCTGAAAAAAAAGTGGCGCATCTGGGTTTAATACACTTTTTTTTTACATGCACGACAGGAAGGATGGGGCTTAGCAGGAAAGTGGTTGGGGCTTCGTGGGAAAGGGGAGGCTATGATATATTTTGTACAATTCTGGCGTAAAAATCTGTCTCAAAGTAAGCTAACCAGTAGTTGGTACTGAGCCACAGAAAAGTGTCTATCCCTGCACCACATTTATCATCCAGCCCGTCTAAAACTACGCCACCTATAGGATTAGTAAGGCTCCATTCACACGTCCGCAAGTGTTGTCCGCACCCGTTACGCAATTGTGCGGACCCATTTATTCTCTATGGGGACTGAATGGATACGGAGAGCACACTATGGGCTCTCCGCATCCGCATTTCCGGAGCGTGGCCCCGATCTTCCGGTCCGCAGCTCCGGAAAAAAATAGAGCATGTCCCACTCTAGGCATTTCTATGGGGGTGCCAGCGGGGTGTATTGCGGATCCGCAATGCACTACGGACGTCTGAATGGACCCTAAATCTGTATTTTTGCAAAAAAATTTTTTAGTTGTGACACCTAACATAACCTAGCAAATGAAAACGGAGCTCCTCGACTAGAGCGACTTGCATAAAGTTTGAAGGACATTGAAAACAGCTTGTAATATAAAACAAATGCTCTGTACTGATGAGGTGCAAGAACCCCGAAACAGCTGTCTACAGATGGGTCTCTTTTCCTTTTGGACCAAACTCTGGTCAAAAACTGCTGCATGTGGCGGTATTTGTCTAGTCGAAACCCGGCATTTATGCCGTAAAAGCGCCTGGATCACCGATGGATCCAATTATAGTTAGTGGGGATCCGGCGGGATACGTGGTTATATCCGGCAGTGCTGGGTACGGTGAGCTCTGGTAGCCTGCTCCGCAGCCGGATCAGGCCACCGGAATTCAAGCGTAATGTGAATGGGGCCTTAGTCTCCATACACCCGCTGAGTCTCTTCAGACTAGTTAAAGAAGTGGTGTTTCAAGAACTACGGGACCATGAAGACTGGGAGCTGTTTATGTTCCAGCTATCTGAAGTGACTCGCGTGTAAATCACAGCTCCCAGCTCTTAGTAACGGGACAACTTCCGCGCAGCGATCTTCTCTTCTGACGCACGTGCCGAGTACACAAATACTTTCTGTATAATACTTCTCCGTAATGCAAACCATTTACATCTAATCCTGCAGGACTACGCTATTCTTACTGGAAGCCCAGCACTAATGTGAACAGTCTCATTGCACTGGAATTCAATCAGTGACTGCTTCCTCTTCAAAAGAGGTTCTGCAGCAGCAGATGAATCTGATAAGCAATACCTGGGTTTCAATGAGCTACATAAAACTGCTATGTTCTTGGTAGCTTCTGATATTCCTTCTTACAAGATACATGATGCCATATAGTAATACATAATATAATAGTGCATATAAGATGCCTAAGGGGGTCATTTATCAAACTGGTATAAAGTAGAACTGGCTTAGTTGCCCATAGCAACCAATCAGATTTCACAGCTCCTTTGGAAAATAAAAGGAGGAATCTCAAACCGAAAGTAATAACCCTGGCGCTTGCTCTCCCCTCTATATCGATATCTGCAGTGCCACAGCAGATTATTGAAAAGGTGGAATCTGATTGGTTGCTATGGGCAACTAAGCCAGTTCCACTTTACACCAGTTTGATAATTCTCTCCCATAATTTCTATGATACAATAACATTATACTGTATAATCCTTCAGCTGTCCATCAAAAGCAAATGATAGTGCCCAGGATTGTGGATAGCGGGCCCTGAGCATTTGTGTGTATGGGGCCCAGATACTTCTCCTAGCAGCCCCACTGGCACTATCTGGTAAACAAATTTATATGGATATATAATATGGCATTGATATTGATTTCCTCATGGCCGCTCTTCCTCGTAACCAGAAATCAGACCAAGACTGGTCAACCCTAACTTCACTCCCATTATGACATCTGTCATGAGCCTCCATGGAACGTGCACATCCTGAGGTAATGTATGCCGAGCTGTATTACACCAACAGATTATCTGACAGATTGTCTGACCAATCATTGAGATGGCCGTTTACACACACAGATCTTTTGTTACACACACCAACTATTGGTGTAAATCTTAATTGCTATTCACTTAGCATTCCTCATGTTTACCATGTCCAGTAAGCTGAGATATGGGGAGCTGTTTGGTGAGCTCCTGGACTTGCCTGGGCTATGGAGGGAAAGGGTGATGGTGACCTATAAATAATAAATCGTGCAGGGCAAAGGCATTTTTAGGAGTTCCAGGGACGAACCGGGCTCTCCATGGGGCTGCCAGGAAGCCCGGTGACGTCACCGACACTAATGGGCGGGCTTTAGCGCTGCCCTAGCCAGTAAAACTGCTACGGGAGCGCTAAAGCCCAGCCACCAGAGCCGGTGATGTCACCGAATACACTGCCGGGCGGAAGCTTCCGCCCGGCAGTGTGTTATGATAAACAAAAGAGCCCTTGCCCTGCGTGATCTAGCGCAGGGCAAGAGAGCGCATCGGAGCATGAGATGCTCCGATGCTAGCCTCAGGGGGGCTGCCTGGGTGAAAATAAGGGTATGTCCGGGATCAGCTCTGAACCCGGACAACCCCTTTAAGGCTGTATTACATCTGCCGATTTTTCAGCAGATGAACGCTAATTTAAGGTCACTTAAATATTATTGTATGCCTGCGGTAGATCACGCTGTCTAATTACGATCTGCCGCCGGCAAACCACTAGACAGTATGGGGACAAACGATGGCATAACATGCGGAGGAGGAGATAGCTGCATGTAATAGCAGCGGTCTCCTCCGCTAACTAGCAAGGGACTGCTGGGAGGAAACGCTTCCCTCCCAAAAATCACTTGCTTAAAGGGAACCTGTCACCTGGATTTTGGGTATAGAGCTGAGGACATGGGTTGCTAGATGGCCGCTAGCACACCAGCAATACCCAGTCCCCATAGCTCTGTGTGCTTTTATTGTGTAAAAAAACTGATTTGATACATATGCAAATTAACCTGAGATGAGTCCTGTCCCTGACTCATCTCACGTACAGGACTCATCTCAGGGACAGGACTCATTTTAGGTTAATTTGCATATGTTTAGTTTACACAATAAAAGCACACAGAGCTATCGGGACGGGGTATTGCGGATGTGCTAGTGGCCATCTAGCAACCCATGTCCTCAGCTCTATACACAAAATACCAGTGACAGGTTCCCTTTAATATCTTCACCCATCTCCAAGGCAGCCACGTGTACAGATAAAGTAGCTTTCCAGTGACAAAATAATGGGAAACAGATCCTCATCTCCATATCTCAGCTTCCTGGACCTCTGTGACCATGAGTGGAGTTTTCTGCAAAGTCTGCATTTTCAGGTCTTGAGTCTTGATGTGCTCTGGGACCAGATAACCCTGAAGTAACATATTTTCTGACATCAACATAATTCTTTACACTCGTGCTGTTCCAAAGTGAACTTTCGGTTCACATATGACTGAAAACTCCCACATGCACGTTCCTCAAATGCTTTGGGTGGATAAAAGTGTATTTGTCTTAGGCCGGAGATCTGGCGTTGTTTGCTGTATCTCTCCCTGTGCACATAAGCCTGCCCTTTTTCCTATTATGTCTGCTCTCCACAATGGCATTTACCAGAAGCAATGTGAAAGTGGTTCTCCAGACCTTGTCCTGATACCGCACGTGGACAGTAACACACTGAGCTTCACTAGGGATTCTTCTACATGTTTACTCCCAGATGACCTTACCTCAAGGCTCATCCCTGAACTGAGTTCTGTAAAAAAAACACGGGAGAAGCCAGAGAGAGGAGAACAAGTAGGAACTATGTACTTCTACTACATCTACTACGTCTGGGTGATTGTGATTTAATGACTTGCTCATTACATTGGCCCACATTTACTAATGTGTCTGCCCCAAAAATTTGTCTAAAAAGTGGTGCAAATTGTCACATCTAGGGTTTCCACGCTTTTCTTCCAACATGCTAGACCAAGAGATGGGGCCTAGTAGAAAGGAGTGGAGCTTTGTGAGAAAAGAGAGATGTAAGATGCACCATTTTGCACCAAAATGGCACCGCTATTCTATCGTAAAAATCTGTCTCAAATTAAAGCCAACCAATAGTTGGTATGGAGTTACAGAAAAGTGTCTATCTCTGCACCACATTTATCATCCAGCCTGAGCCCCTGTTATAAATCTGGTGCAGGTCTACCCCACCGGTCTAAGGTTACAGCCTCTACAGCAGTGCTCCTCAGCTCCAGTCCTTGGGGCCCACCTGCCAGTCATGTTTTCAGGAATTCCTTACTATTGAGCAGGTGATAAAATTAGGCTGTATTGCACCAACAGATCACCTGACAGATTTTCTGACCAATTGTTGGTCAAATGGCTGTTTACACACACAGATCTTTTATTATACACACCAATTATTGGTCTTATTGGACAGAAATTGGTCAGATAATCTGCTGGTGTTCTACAGGCCTTATCACAGGTATTCATTTTGTGGGATCTTCTCAAATCATGACCTGAAAGTGTGCCCTGAGGACTGAGGAACATTGATTAGTAAATCAGAGCCATTGTTCAAAGTTTTTCCCAAATATGAAAACTGTGAAAAAGGGTTGTCCTTGGGTTAATACAGTTTATATTACCCTATTCATCTACATTACAGTGGATGATGTTAAAAAACTAAAACTCACTTGACTAATAAGTTGGGGAGGGGCAGAATATCATCATGTTTGACCCATATTAGTACACCTGCACACACCTTAAGGAATTCTGCCACCAGGAAATTCTCTTACACCATATACAGTCAGGTCCAGAAATATTGGGACATAGACAAAATTCCAACATTTTTGGCTCTATACACCACCACAATGGATTTGAAATTAAACAAACAAGAAGTGCTTTAACTGCAGACTGTCAGATTTAATTTGAGGGTATTTACATCCAAATCAGGTGAACGGTGTATGAATTACAACAGTTTTCATATGTGCCTCCCACTTGTTAAGGAACCAAAAGTAATGGGACAGAATAATAATCATAAATCAAACTTTCACTTTTTAATACTTGGTTGCAAATCCTTTGCAGTCAATTACAGCCTGAAGTCTGGAACGCATAGACATCACCAGACGCTGGGTTTCATCCCTGGTGATGCTCTGCCAGGCCTCTACTGCAACTGTCTTCAGTTCCTGCTTGTTCTTGGGGCATTTTCCCTTCAGTTTTGTCTTCAGCAAGTGAAGTGCATGCTCAATCGGATTGAGGTCAGGTGATTGACTTGGCCATTGCTTAACATTCCACTTCTTTCCCTTAAAAAACTCTTTAGTTGCTTTTGCAGTATGCTTTGGGTCATTGTCCATCTGCACTGTGAAGCGCCGTCCAATGAGTTCTGAAGCATTTGGCTGAATATTAGCAGATAATATTGCCCGAAACACTTCAGAATTTATCCTGCTGCTTTTGTCAGCAGTCACATCATCAATAAATACAAGAGAACCAGTTCCATTGGCAGCCATACATCCCCATGCCATGACACTAAAACCACCATGCTTCACTGATGAGGTGGTATTCTTAGGATCATGAGCAGTTACTTTCCTTCTCCATACTCTTCTCTTCCCATCACTCTGGTACAAGTTGATCTTGTTCTCATCTGTCCATAGGATGTTGTTCAAGAACTGTGAAGGCTTTTTCAGATGTCGTTTGGCAAACTCTAATCTGGCCTTCCTGTTTTTGAGGCTCACCAATGGTTTACATCTTGTGGTGAAACCTCTGTATTCACTCTGGTGAAGTCTTCTCTTGATTGTTGACTTTGACACACATACACCTACCTCCTGGAGAGTGTTCTTGATCTGGCCAACTGTTGTAAAGGGTGTTTTCTTCACCAGGGAAAGAATTCTTCAGTCATCCACCACAGTTGTTTTCAGTGGTCTTCCGGGTCTTTTGGTGCTGCTGAGCTCTCCGGTGCGTTCCTTCTTTTTAAGACTGTTCCATGGGTTTGTTTTGTTTTTTCAGCCTAATGATGGCTTGCTTCACTGATAGTGACAGCTCTTTGGATCTTATCTTGAGAGTTGACAGCAACAGATTCCAAATGCAAATAGCAGACTTGAATTGAACTCTGGAACTTTTATCTGCTCATTGTAATTGGGATAATGAGGGAATAACACACATCTGGCCATGGAACAGCTGAGAAGCCAATTGTCCCATTACATTTGGCCCCTTAACAAGTGGGAGGCACATATGCAAACTGTTGTAATTCCTACACCGTTCACCTGATTTGGATGTAAATACCCTCAAATTAGAGCTGACAGTCTGCAGTTTAAGCACATCTTGTTTGTTTCATTTCAAATCCATTGTGGTAGTGCATAGAGCCAAAAAATTTAGAATTGTGTCGATGTCCCAATATTTATGGACCTGACTGTACAATGCCTTGTAGGGCTAGCTCAGCAGAATACAATGCTATCTTTTACGTAGCGATCTGTTTCTTCATTCTGGAGAAAAAAATTTTGAATTAATATGCAAATGGAAAGTTAAGAGCACAGCGGTCAGGCCCAATCCATTCTGCTCCCTTCAGGGGTGGACATGCCATAGACACTACAGGGAAACTTTCCAGTGAGTGGATGCCTATGGGGCTACCCGAGCCCTCCTCATGACCACTAGCCATGGTAAGTAATGATCTGATGCTCCCTCCTGACTTCTGAATCCAACTATATTGGCATCCTGAGGCAACTTGAGTAGGGGGGCAGAATGTGGCAGCTAGCACTGCCCACCACAGAGTAGCAGTTTTTCGGAAGGAATTTTGTGCTGCTAGGGCAGCATTTATGATGCACTATGATATTTGGCTCTGCGGGGGTGGTATAATGTGCTGCAATATGGTATAGTCTTCTGTCAATTTGGACCTGACTACAAAATGGGGCCACTTTTAGGTTTTTCCAGGGCCACTTTAAGTTCCCACGGGCTGGGAGAGAAAGGCAGAGGCGTAAGACTGCACAGAATAGCCTGGGCCCCGTTGGTGCACTTAGCTGCTCATCTGCATATGGATTAAAAACTTTTCCTCCAGAATGAAGCAACAGATCACTAAGTGAAAGATACCATTACATTCAGCGGAGCTAGTCTTACGAGGCAGTGTGCCTGATTTTCTGGTGACAGGCTCCCTTGAAATTCTGTAAAATATGCATACTATACCATAAATATATGAGTAGATGTATTTGTGGTCAAGCTGTGTTGGGTGAAGTTTAAACTCGAAACAAAATTGTACATTCACCAATTCTAAAAGCCACCAGAAGAAGCTCTTTTCTCATTAAGATTCCTTCTCCTTAGCTCCAATCCTGTTTTATATTAGTGAGAATAGTAAGTAGGCCATATTTCCCCTGACAGCCAGCACTGCCAAGCTTGTATTCATGTTTCAGAATCACAGCTGTTATATGACATGCTGCAAGAACAAGAGTCCAATACAACACACAAACAGAGACGCCTAGATGCTGATGACTTCCAACAATCATTGCGTTTATCTTAAGAGGGGTTAAGGTGGGTTTTTATCTGCCCCACAAACATACAAATAAACTAACTCCTCCAGATCCTGTACTGATCCCTCACTGGTCTTTGTTTACACGACTGTAGGGATGGCCTCACCAATGTAGCCGGTGGCCGGCGCCAGAGGTCACGGTACAGTCAGCACACCATAATGCAGTGGACTAAACAAAGACTGGCAGCAGACCAGGGAACGGTCAGCAGAGTCATGAAGGTCATCATTTTATTCATCTAGTTTTTTTATCATTTTCATGGGGCTGGACTGCCCATTCAGTCATATGTTTGGACAAATCTGACATTAAGGCCTGTTTCACACTTGCATTGGGGCTTTGTGGTTTTGAGATCTGGCAGAGGATCTCAAAACTAGGCCAAAACGGATCATTTTTGTCCCCATTCATTGTTAATGGGGACATAACTAATCAGGATGCATTCCATTCTGCGGGTTTGTGTCCGGTCTGCGAAACCAAACAAACTGGATCCGGCATGAAAACCAAATGTAAGTCAAGGGTGACAGATCAATTTTGGCACCCATTGACTTACAAGCAATCATTTTCATACCGATCCGAGTTGTTTCGTTTATATTTAATACAAACAAATCCGACCAATACGTATGCATCTGAATATGTTAAATGGCACTGATCCATTTAATACCGGATTTGAGATCCTTTGCCGGATCTCAAAACCGAAAAGGCAGACACCCAAGTGTGAAACAGGCCTAGCAGTTTTTCAACTAAAAAACAATCACGTCCCTTGTTGGGATCTATCTGCTATGGTTCCCAGCGATCATGAGATGGGAGGGTGTCTCAGTCCATGAAACTTTTTACTTTGGTACTTTTTTGTACAATCAAGACTAATAAAAAAAAAAAGTTAATCTAGTTAATTTATTGTTAAAGGTTAGGGAGAAGGTTGGCAAGAAAAGGGGACAGATGGGCTGCAGTAGCACATGACTACAAAATGAGACTACACACGGGGTATGTTTGTAGTCTGTTACATGAAGATACAGAACACAAACCAACAGATTTGTAGCTAAGACCTAAGCAATACAAAATTGTCAAATGTAAAGTGGGTGTTACAACATGTCATCCATTCACAGGATAGGTGATAAGTGTCTGATCACTAAAGGTTCCACCAAAGGGACCCCACCAATCATTAGAATGGGGGTTCCATTTGAATGGTGTGATTGTGGGAATGCTGTAGATCAGTGGTCCCCAACCTTTTTTGCACCAAGGACCGGTTTCATGCAAGACAATTTTCCCAGGGACCGGTTGGGGAGGGGGGGGGCTTAGGGGGTGGGCGGGGCCGACTGATTCATGCGCATAACAAAACACAAAGGTGCATATTAAAATATATAACACTATATAATGACTATATAAACTGACTATGGTCTCTGCTGCACTGGTCTCTGCTGCACTGGTCTCTGCTGCACTGTACCGTATTTTTCGCCCTAAAAGATGCACCTAGGTTTTAGAGGTGAACAATAAGAAAAAAATATTTTTCATTACACCTCAGGTCAGACCAGCAAACCTTTAGCCATCTATCAGCCCCCAATGTCAGCCATAACCCCCCCCCCCCCCAATGTCAGCCTTAAGCCCCCCATTAGCCCCTCATGTCAGCCATAAGCCCCCCATTAGCCCCTCATGTCAGCCATAAGCCCCCATTAGCCCTTCATGTCAGCCATAAGCCCCCCATTAGCCCTTCATGTCAGCCATAAGCCCCCCATTAGCCCTTCATGTCAGCCATTAGCCCCTCATGTCAGCCATAAGCCCCCATTAGCCCCTCATGTCAGCCATAAGCCCCTATTAGCTCCTCATGTCAGCCATAAGCCCCCATTAGCCCCTCATGTCAGCCATAAGCCCCCATTAGCCCTTCGTGTCAGCCATAAGCCCCCCATTAGCCCTTCATGTCAACCATAAGCCCCCCATTAGCCCCTCATGTCAGCCATAAGCCCCCATTAGCCCTTCATGTCAGCCATAAGCCCCCCATTAGCCCCTCATGTCAGCCATAAGCCCCCATTAGCCCTTCATCTCAGCCATAAGCCCCCCATTAGCTCCTCATGTCAGCCAGCCCATAAGCCCCCCATGTCAGCCAGCCCATAAGCCCCCCATGTCAGCCAGCCCATAAGCCCCCCATGTCAGCCAGCCCATAAGCCCCCCATGTCAGCCAGCCCATAAGCCCCCCCATGTCAGCCAGCCCATAAGCCCCCCATGTCAGCCAGCCCATAAGCCCCCCATGTCAGCTAGCCCATAAGCCCCCCATGTCAGCCAGCCCATAAGCCCCCCATGTCAGCCAGCCCATAAGCCCCCCATGTCAGCCAGCCCATAAGCCCCCCATGTCAGCCAGCCCATAAGCCCCCCATGTCAGCCAGCCCATAAGCCCCCGATGTCAGCCAGCCCATAAGCCCCCCATGTCAGCCAGCCCATAAGCCCCCCATGTCAGCCAGCCCATAAGCCCCCCATGTCAGCCAGCCCATAAGTCCCCCATGTCAGCCAGCCCATAAGCCCCCAGGTCAGCCATCAGTGAAAATAAAAAAAAAATAAAAAAACACTTACCTCTCCTGCTCCTGGTCACCATCGCAATCCTCTTCATTCTGCTGTCGGCTGGCTGTGTATAGCGGCGCACAGCGTGAGGTCACAGAGCGACCTCACGCTGTGCGCAGCCCTGCACAGCCGATAGCCGAGCCGAGGACCAGGAAGCGGTGAGTACAGATCCTTCACCGCTCCCTGGTCCTTCTGTACTAATGAAGCGCTTCCATAATGAAAGCGCTTCATTAGTACAGAGTTAAAGACTGCCCTGATCGCCGCGGCCCGGCTAACAATCTTCCACGGCCCGGTCCTGGGCCGCGGCCCGGCGGTTGGGGACCGCTGCTGTAGATAGCTGAGTGCAATACTAGTGCAGTGGCTAGGTTTGGGGTGGCCCAAACGCTATGCTGGATGCCCAGGACGTCGTTGAGGTGTTACCACATGTTGCTCCACTCCAGAAGGAATGGTAAGGAGTGGTGCACCCCAATAGAAAATAAGTCCAGAGAGTCAGGGTCTGCAGTAAACCAGTGTGCTTCTTTACTGGAGGAACTCATGTGCAAAACAATACAGGTAAAGCACTGGGATAGCTTCTCCAGTCTCCTCCCTGGCAGAAGAAGGATTTGAATGCTAAGAAAAGGCCTGAGGCGGTCCTTCTCTCTCAGAAGGCTGGTACCCCGGCCAGAGGCTGGTGATCCAGGGTCTGTGGCAGAGTATGCCTGGTCACTCAAGTAGTCTGGCACAATCTCTTCTTCTATGCACTGATCCCTAACTGCAAAACACTAGAGCAGCGGTTCTCAACCTAGGGGTCGCGACCCCTTTGGGGGTCGATCGGCCCTTTCCGGGGGGTCGCCTGAGGCTTCCTATTGTGGGTCGCCCGCACAACGGCAGCGGCCCCTTATCCTCGCGCACAGGAAGTGATGTCCTATCACTGCCTGTGCTTGAAGGAGCCTGACGTCTGGACGGGTAAGTCGGGCCGCCTGTCTGCTGAGGTCCGAGTTTTTTCGTTAATGACACCGCCGCTGAGCACCACTGCCACCAATGATTTAATTGAGCCTGGCTGAGCCTGGCTAATTTTATTTTAATTATTTGGCTGAGCAAGTCTTAATTTATTTGGGGGGACATGAAGCACCGCTGATTTTTTTATTTGGGGGTACCCTGAGCACCGCTGATTTATTTATTTGGGGGAGACCTGAAGCCCCGCTGATTTATTTATTTGGGGGACCCTGAGCACTTCTGATTTATTTATTTGGGGGGGACTTGAAGCACCACTTATTTATTTATTTGAGGAGTACCCTGAGCACCACTGATTTTTTTTATTTTTTTTGGGGGGGGGGGGGGGTACTGTGAGCACCACTGAGTTATTTATTTGAGGGGTACTGTGCGCACCACTGATTTCTTTTTTAGGGGGTATTTGTTGTTTATTATTTATTTTAAAGTTATTTATTTGGTTTACAAATATTTTGTATTTATGCTAAAGTTCTGTGGTTATGAATGAATACTTGTGTATTTGAATTAACATTTGGTCTATTGGTGTCTGTGCGTGTTTTTGGTGGGTCATCATAACAGTAGCAAAATTAGTTATGACGTAGCAAGGAAAAAAATGTAATGGTTGGGGGTCACCACAACATGAGGAACTGTATTAAGGGGTCACGGCTTTAGAAAGGTTGAGAACCACTGCACTAGCGGCTCTGACTGCTCTCCTTATATACAGTTGCTAACTGAACTAGAATCTTCTAGTGGGAGGGAAGGAGTAGAGAAACTCAGCCCAAACAGATACAATGTTACAATTCTGGTCTCTCATAGACTTGCATTAGAACTTCAATAATAGTCGATGGCAATAACACAGCAGTTTTTCCAGACAAAAACAAGTCTTCAGACATAATAACATACCGTATATACTCGAGTATAAGCCGACCCGAGTATAAGCCGAGCCCCTAATTTTACCCCAAAAAAATGGGAAAAATTATTGACTCGAGTATAAGACTAGGGTGGGAAATGCAGCAATAATGCAGAGTGTATGTGTATATAATGCACACACTCTACATTATATACACACATCTGCAAGAGGGTGAATCCCTGTATTTAATGCAGAGTGTGTGCATTATATACACACACACACTCTGCATTAAATACAGGGAGCCATCCACAGATCTCCTCCCTAAACAGTGCCATCCACAGATCCCCCCTAAACAGTGCCATCCACAGATCCCCCCTAAACAGTGCCATCCACAGATCCCCCCCTCCCCTAAACAGTGCCATGATGGCACTGTTTAGGGGAGGGGGTATCTGTGGATGGCACTGTAGGCGGATCTGTGGATGGCACTGCCATCCACAGAACCCCCTACAGTGCCATCCACAGATCCCCCTACAGTGCCATCCACAGATCTCCCTACAGTGCCATCCACAGATCCCACTACAGTGCCATCCACAGATCCCACTACAGTGCCATCCACAGATCCCCCTACAGTGCCATCCACAGATCCCCCTACAGTGCCATCCACAGATCTCCCTACAGTGCCATCCACATATCTCCCTACAGTGCCATCCACAGATCCCCCTACAGTGCCATCCACAGATCTCCCTACAGTGCCATCCACAGATCCCCCTACAGTGCCATCCACAGATCCCCCTACAGTGCCATCCACAGATCTCCCTACAGTGCCATCCACAGATCCCACTACAGTGCCATCCACAGATCCCACTACAGTGCCATCCACAGATCCCCCTACAGTGCCATCCACAGATCTCCCTACAGTGCCATCCACAGATCCCCCTACAGTGCCATCCACAGATCCCCCTACAGTGCCATCCACAGATCCCCCTACAGTGCCATCCACAGATCCCACTACAGTGCCATCCACAGATCCCACTACAGTGCCATCCACAGATCCCCCTACAGTGCCATCCACAGATCCCCCTACAGTGCCATCCACAGATCTCCCTACAGTGCCATCCACATATCTCCCTACAGTGCCATCCACAGATCCCCCTACAGTGCCATCCACAGATCTCCCTACAGTGCCATCCACAGATCCCCCTACAGTGCCATCCACAGATCCCCCTACAGTGCCATCCACAGATCTCCCTACAGTGCCATCCACAGATCCCACTACAGTGCCATCCACAGATCCCACTACAGTGCCATCCACAGATCCCCCTACAGTGCCATCCACAGATCTCCCTACAGTGCCATCCACAGATCCCCCTACAGTGCCATCCACAGATCCCCCTACAGTGCCATCCACAGATCTCCCTACAGTGCCATCCACAGATCTCCCTACAGTGCCATCCACAGATCTCCCTACAGTGCCATCCACAGATCTCCCCACAGTGCCATCCACAGATCCCCCTACAGTGCCATCCACAGATCCCCCTACAGTGCCATCCACAGATCCGGTAATACAGGCAGTGCGGGGAGCGGCGCTCACTCACTGACGTAACGCGCCTTCTCCCACTAGGCGGCGCAGGCGCGTGACGTCAGTGAGTGAGCGCCGCCCCCCGCACTGCCTGTATTACCGGAGCTAAGACCTAGACTCTAGTATAAGACGAGGAGGCTTTTTGAGCACAAAAATATGTGCCAAAAAACTCGTCTTATACTCGAGTATATACGGTAGCGAAACCAGACATCCAAAATGTCAGCCTGTCTAGTTTTAGTGGTAAACAAGTTTGCCTTTTTTCCTCCATACCATGCTCTTCTTTAAACCTTATGGTAACTGTGGGAAAATACCAACTTCTCATTATTAGCTAGAAAGTCCCCCAAGTCTCTCAATATTCATTAACCCCTACCACAGTGCTGTGCTAAGGCTACTTTCACACTAGCGTTCGGAGCGGATTCGTCTGATGTTTCATCAGACGGATCCGCTCCGATAATGCAGACGTTTGCATCCGTTCAGAACGGATCCGTCTGCATTATTACTTAGAAAATTTTCTAAGTCTGAAAGTAGCCTGAGCGGATCCGTTCAGACTTTACATTGAAAGTCAATGGGGAACGGATCCGCTTGAAGATTGAGCCATATAGTGTCATCTTCAAGCGGATCCGTCCCCATTGACTTCCATTATAAGTCTGGACGGATCCGCTCGCCTCCGCACGGCCAGGCGGCCACCCGAACGCTGCAAGCAGCGTTCAGGTGTCCGCTCACTGAGCGGAGCGGAGGCTGAACGCTGGCAGACGGATGCATTCTCAGTGGATCCGCCTCCACTGAGAATGCATTGGGGCCAGACGGATGCGTTCGGGGCCGCTCGTGAGCCCCTTCAAACGGAGCGCACGAGCGGACACCCGAACGCTAGTGTGAAAGTAGCCTAACAGTGCAAATGAACAGGATATATGTCACAACAAACATATAAAATGCAGTTACACAGTATCAATTAAAGTTAACCCTATAAAGTGAAATAACATAATGGGTTGATGACTTTGCATAGGGGAAATAGGGGCAAACGTCCACACTTCAAAGTACCTGCTTCCAGGGCACTACACAGCACTCTGTTGGGACCTCTATGAGCTAATAGCCTTGCTATGTAATATTTCATTTCCCCTGTAGCGGTCACTGGTAGTGAAATGCTTGGCTGGCCGTGGCTCCCCCAGCAAAATCTGCTATTTGTCAAGAGTGCCGTGAGTGGGACCAGGACGATCAGCTAATCATCCAAGAGTGGGCATTTTATTACAGAAAGGGTATTCTTGGTCACTGAATACCTTAGCTTTTATTACTGCACACACATTCACTATGGTTGTTGTGAAATCACTAGTTATATAACGAGAGTAATGTCCATTTACCTTTAATCTGCACTTTTAGAGATAAAATATGTCATGTGGCGAGGAGGTGACACAAGGGGACTGACTGCTTATGATTAAGTACAATCTTTTATTTATGAGAACCTTTAATTTCGAGAAACTTTACGGGGTCAATAAAATAAAGCCAATGATTTACGCAGATCACACCCAGTACAGATATTCCAGGCACAAAACTTGACATCATCATGCTTTGTACTAATTGGAATGTTATACTCTTGATCCAAGCCTGGAGATGTACATTGGACCTTATCCAGACAAGTTATTTAAAGAGGACCTTTCACTTGTAAAAACAATGTGAACTAAGTATGCTGACATATAGAGCGGCGCCCGGGGATCTCACTGCACTTACTATTATCCCCGGGCGCCGCTCCGTTCTCCCGTTATGCCCTCCGGTATCTTTGCTCTGTAAGTTATAGTAGGCGGTGTCTGCCCTTGTCCTGTGGGCGTCTCCTTCTCCTAGGCTGCAGCGCTGGCCAATCGCAGCACAGAGCTCACAGCCCGGGAGAAAAAAACCTCTCAGGCTGTGAGCTGTGCGCTGAGATTGGCCAGCGCTGCAGCCTAGGAGAAGGAGACGCCCACAGGACAAGGGAAGACCCGCCTACTATAACTTACAGAGCAAAGATACCGGAGGGCATAACGGGAGAACGGAGCGGCGCCCGGGGATAATAGTAAGTGCAGTGAGATCCCCGGGCGCCGCTCTACATGTCTGTATACTTAGTTCACATTGTTTTTACAAGTGAAAGGTCCTCTTTAAGGCTACTTTTAATTGAATTTACACTGAAGAGGACAGTATACTACTACAGAACGATCTGGATAGACTGGAGGCTTGGACAGATAAGTGGCAGATGAGGATTAACACTGACAAATGTAAAGTTATGCACATGGGAAGGAATAATGCAAGTCACCCGTACATACTAAATGGTAAAACACTCGGTAACACTGACATGGAAAAGGATCTAGGAATTTTAATAAACAGCAAAAACCAGTGTCAGGCAGCTGCTGCCAAGGCCAATAAGATAATGGGTTGCATTAGAAGGGGCATAGATGCCCGTGATGAGAACATAGTCCTACCACTTTACAAATTGCTAGTCAGACCACACATGCAGTACTGTGTACAGTTCTGGGCTCCAGTAAACAAGGCAGACATAGCAGAGCTGGAGAAGGTCCAGAGGAGGGCAACTAAAGTAATAACTGGAATGGGGCAACTACAGTACCCTGAAAGATTATCAAAATTAGGGTTATTCACTTTAGAAAATAGACGACTGAGGGGAGATCTAATTACTATGTATAAATATATCAGGGGTCAGTCCAGAGATCTATCCCATCATCTATTTATCCCCAGGACTGTGACTGTGACGAGGGGACATCCTCTGCGTCTGGAGGAAAGAAGGTTTGTACACAAACATAGAAGAGGATTCTTTACGGTAAGAGCAGTGAGACTATGGAACTCTCTGCCTGAGGAGGTGGTGATGGTGAGTACAATAAAGGAATTCAAGAGGGGCCTGGATGTATTTCTGGAGTGTAATAATATTACAGGCTATAGCTACTAGAGAGGGGTCGTTGATCCAGGGAGTTATTCTGATTGCCTGATTGGAGTCGGGAAGGAATTTTTATTCCCCTAAAGTGAGGAAAATTGGCTTCTACCTCACAGGTTTTTTTGCCTTCCTCTGGATCAACTTGCAGAATGACAGGCCGAACTGGATGGACAGATGTCTTTTTTCGGCCTTATGTGCTATGTTACTATGTTACTTTCACACCAGGGTTTTTGCTGGATCCAGAAGGGCTCAGCAAAAACGCTTCCATTACTGATAATACAACCTTCTGCATCCATTATGAAGGGACCCGGTTGTATTATCTTTAACACAGACGGATCCGTCATGAACTCCATTGAAAGTCAATGGAGGACGGATCCGTTTTCTATTGTGTCAGAGAAAACGGATCCGTCCCCATTGACTTGCATTGTGGGTCATCCGTCTTGCCCCGCATCCCATGACGGAAAGAAAACTGCTGCGGTTTGCTCTCCGGTATGAAAACGGAACGGAATGCATTTTGGGGCACTCCGTTCTGCTCAGTTACGTTTTGTCCCCATTGACAATGAATGGTGACAAAACGCAAGCGTTTTTTTCCAGTATTGAGACCCTATGATGGATCTCAATACCGGAAAATATTAGCGCTAGTGTGAAAGTAGCCTTACCTGCAATATTCAGGACAGTTATCAACATACAGACACTAATACGTCAATGGATCCCATCGATTTGAATGAGAATTTTTTTAAGAATCTGTTTCATAGAAAAATTAAGCTTATCATTGTACAGTTTGTGTTTCATTTTCTCTCTGTGTTCAGGATCTCTGCTTGTTGTCAGTGAATAAAAACAATTCATAGTTTAAAGGCCTCTTTAGACCGTCTGTCACAGAAGGCAATTATCAGGAAAGACCTGTTTGTGCCTGATAGCTGTCTGCTTGCATTTACATGTATAGGGACGAGTGATGGCTACTGTGATCGCTCATCCAAACACGGAATCATTGCTTCTGGGCAGCCGATCATTTAGACAGGATGATCTGCTGCCCAGAAGCGATATTGTTCATGGAGTGATCAGCACCACATTTAGTCAGGGTAATTATCGGGAATGAGCGTTTCTAGGAAAACGGAATGGTTTACCCCACATGTAGCCACACCATACATGTTTTCCCAGATTGAACAGCATATCCACATATGGTACTGCCGCTCAGCGCCTAAGGATAGGAAATCTATGTATAACCCAGAAAAAACGAAAATATTCTCATCCAAATTGCACAACATTAATTAAAAAGGCTTTCCCATCCCATGAAGTGATGATGCCATGTACTTAGCCAGCCGTGGTTACGCGACAAGTCCGGCCACGCTATTACTGCGCCACCAATATCGCTGTGTCTCTGTGGCATCCAGCCCTGCTGACAGTGGGGTCGGTCAGCCTATTAGGGAGTGGGGACGCCAGGACAATTAGTGTTGGCACCGGCGTCATGTGTTTCCTGAAGATGGGGTATTTCAACAGGCAACTGCTGCCCGCTTTGCCTCTGATTTGGTTTTCTTGCCTCACACATGGAGTTTGTGTTTCATGTGGATTCCAGGACTTCTGACTTTCTCCCTGTTAGTGATTTAGTCTCTGACTGATGATTCTGGTTCTGATGCTCCAGACCTCTTGCTTTTGACCTTTCTTGGTATATAACTATGCATTTATTTCTTCCTTGGTTCTGATGGTTTCTCTGGTTTTGACTTGGCATGTCTGACTCCCCCTTTTATCTCCCCTAAGTAGGTCCTGTGCACTTAGCTAGGTCAGGGACTGTCGCCCAGTTGGAGGCCGTCATTTAGGGTGTATCGTCCAAGTAGGTAGGGACAGTGGTGTGGGTTGAGGTCAGGTCTACACTGTTCCCTACCTGATGAGACAGATGGTATATAGTTAGGATATTCCTTCAATTCCTGATCAGCGGTGCCAATCACTGAACCCCCCACAGATCCTGGGAATGAAGGAACAGATGTACTGATGTACAGTAGTACTGCAGACCCTTCAGTCTATGTCACTGCCCAGCTGCACTCCCAGCTGATTGGGGAGCTTCATTCAGCCCCATTCACTTGACATTCAAAGTCTCCTGCACAACCAGGAAGCCAGAGGGCGCTGTGGAGGGAGGAACATTGTATGGTACACAGCGCAGTGCTGTAGGCGCTCAATCTCAGGATCGAAGTGGGGTCTCAGAGGTCGGAACCTTACTGACCATAAATCGATGGCATATCCTGACCTAGCCCTATGCCATCACTTTATGAGACAGGTAAAACCCTTTAATATCCTATTTAACAAGAAAACATTCTAAATATAATATTGGAATAAAAACGTAGACCCTCCGATTCTACCACCCAAGAAGATGACTACACAATACACTTATTATGAAAGGATCTCTCCGATGAGCTTGTATGTAACTATGATGCAGGAAATAAACGGTTTCCTGTACTTGGGAGGCAAAAATTGCTAAACAGGCAATAATAAAAATCCATTGTGTTCCCATAACTCTTCACCTAAATGGATTTCACCAAAATAACATACAAAAGTATGACTGATAGCTTCCGCACAGCATCACATCTCCTGCCTTTATGTGCTTCCACTATGATGGAATCCACAAATTATACTTAGGGATTTTTAATACAGGGCATCAAATATACAAATTGCTAAATAGTATTAAACTAAAATATGCATTGATTTCAAAAAGGGAATGTACTGTAGTGTTCTCTTCTAATTAAAGGGGATGTGCAGAGCAAAGATATTGATGACCTATCCACGGGCTACTCATCAATTACAGATCAGCAGGGGTCCGACTCCCAGCACCCCCGTCAGTCAAATGTTTGAAGGGGCAGCGGCTCTTATGGGAATGCTGTTTCCACTTCAAAATGAGCTCTGTGCCAGCTGCACAGTGTAAATACAGCTGCATATCCTATTCAAGTAAAAGCGTTGAGCAGTTGTAATAACACTGTGTGTTATTAAATGAGCTGGGTGTTAGGGGCAGCGATAGGGGAGTGCCTATGTAACTAGCGGGGTGGGAGGAGCTATAAACTAGCTGGGTGTGGTTAGGGGCAGTGATATGGGAGTGTCTATGTAACTAGCGGGGTGGGAGGAGCTATAAACTAGCTGGGTTTGGTTAGGGGCAGTGATATGGGAGTGTCTATGTAACTAGCGGGGTGGGAGGAGCTATAAACTAGCTGGGTGTGGTTAGGGGCAGTGATAGGGGAGTGTCTATGTAACTAGCGGGGTGGGAGGAGCTATAAACTAGCTGGGTGTTGTTAGGGGCGGTGCTGGAGCTGTAGCAGATAATGGAGAAGTGCATCATGGGTTTGGTTGGATACATGAACAGGAAGCGCTACATACAAGATGTAACAAATTAGTGATTAGTTTACATGGTGAAAATGGGTCAGGAGTCCATATTGAAAAAAAAAAAAAGCATGGGGAAGATGTAGTACATGACAATAGTAACCCCAGAAAAACACTTTAAAGTGGTTGTCCGATTTGAGAATTTCGCCGAAGCTACCATATGTAATAAAATAAGAAAAGATCCCATATTCAGCGGTTAATCCCCAGGAGTTTGCAGCGCATCCCAGCCATGTACGGAGGTGAAGACCAAGGGCCCGAGAAACTGCAGGTGATAACCTAGCAAGTATATGCTCTTTTTGTATTTTATCACATTTATTGGCTTTGTAGTTTTTTTTAGGTCAGACAATGTCTTTACAGAGGTTGTCAATGTTGAACCCGGACATACCCCCATCTTCACCCCTCCGGCCCCCCTGATATGAGCATTGGAGTATTTCATGCTCCAATATGCTCTCCCATGCCCTGTGCTGTATCACGCAGAGCAAAGGGTTTTTTGTTTACAATTGCACACTGCTAGGCAGAGGCTTCCACCTAACAGTGTTCCCGGCGACGTCACCGACTCTGATGGGTGGGCTTTAGCGCTGCTCTAGCCATTTTACAGGCATGGGCAGCGTTAGAGCCGCCCATTAGTGCCGGTGACATCACCGAGTTCACTGCTAGGTGGCAGCCTCCGTCTAGCTTTCCTCAAGGATCTCCTAAAAAAAAAAAGCCTTTGACCTGCACAATTCAGCGCAGGGCAAAGGAGAGGATTGGCATGAAATGCTCCGATGCTCATATCAGGGGGGCCAGAGGGGTGAAAATGTGGGTATGTCCAGGTTCAGCTCTGAACCCGGACAACCCCTTTAAGGAATCAGTGAGCTGAGGAGGTCCACCACTGCTACTATCTTCAGACATGCTACTGTGAATACATATCTAAATATACAGCAGGTTGCTCTGTCAGGAAGGTGATAAACACATTGTCTATTATTAGAAGACATACATTCCTCCTGTGTGTACTTGTTCCCAATTATCTCCACCATCATCCAGCAATTATGGCCAGTGATCAGGATGCAGGTTGTGGCAGAGAAGAAATTGTCATTCATCTCTTACAGGCTTTGTTATTTGCACTCATTAGAACATTTTTATGTTGTGAGCTGTGCCAAATGACAAACTGCCTGCTACACCTGTAGCTGCTTCTACACAACATCACCCACATCCCTGATGAAATCCAACTGCCTTTAGGCTGGGGCTACACAGCCACGTGTTGTGTGACATAAAGGGTACAACTACATTACGCGTCATTCAAATGCCACAACAGAAGCTCTGCTCCTCACTTAGGCAATACACGGCCACAGTTCCGTGTGAATTCCGCATCACGGATGCGGACCCATTCTTTTCAATGGGTCCGCAAATCCGGAATCGCGGAACGGCCGCACGGGACGGGACCCCTCCGAAGCACTACGGAGTGCCTCCGTGGGGTTACGTCCCGTACTTCCGTTCCGCAAAAAGATAGAACAAGTCCTATCTTTTAGCGGAACGGCCGGATCGCGGACCCATTAAAGTGAATGGGTCTGCGATCCGATGCGGCTGACCTACGGCCGGCGATCGTGCATTGCGGCCCGCTATTTGCGGGACGCAGCACAGGCACGGGTCACACACGTTCGTGTGAACTCGGCCTTACTCTAAGGGTATTTCCACACAGCAGTACAAAAAAAAAATGGACGTTAAAAACTGATGAATTTCATAGGCATTTTTAACCCCAACCACTGCAATGCCATCAGTCTATATTATCCCCCCACAGTGCCTTCAGTATATATATATATATTGCCCCCATAGTGGCCCCAGTATATATAATGGCCCCTATAGTGCCGCCAGTAATTATGACCTCCATAGTATATATAATGTCCCTCAATCGTACCCCCAGTATAAATAGTGCCTCCTACAGTGCCCTCAGTATATATTGTCCCTCAATAGTACCCCCAGTATAAATATTGTCTCCTATAGTGCCCTCAGTATACATAATGGCCTCCGTAGTGCTCCCAATATATATACTGGCACTCTGTAGTGCCCCCAGGACATATAATGCACCCAACAGTGCCCTCTGTAGTACCCCAGTACAAATAATGACCCCCCCCCCATGTCCCTTGTATGTAAAATGCACCCCTGTTGTGTTCTCAGTCTACATAATGCCCCCCTTTTCCCCACCCCCAGTAGTGCCAGCAAATAAACACCTCACCCCAGGCACACTGGGAACACCTGCGCCACGTTGGAGGCAGCAGGACCTGACGTTCCCAGTGTGATCAGGTGATATAACGACGCTGAGAGTGGCAGGTCCTGCTGCCTCAAGTGCGGAGCAAGTGTTCCTGCGCATGCCTGGGGAGAGTTTTATTTTTTTAATAGTGTACCAACATTTTCTTCAATAGTATACCCATTTTTAACACACTTTAGACGGGTGCATTTCTGTCTAAACTGCCGTTAAAATCAGGTCCATTGATGTCAATGGGGTGTGTCTGGCTGTCACCTATTCACTGGCCGTTAAAAAAAAGACCATGTGAATATTACCATAGACTACAACGGCTGTATGATGGCCATTAAAAAACTGCCATGACAAAGCCGTTTTTCATTGCTGTGTGATTGAGCTCTTAAAGGCAACCTCTCATTACATAGACGTGATTATACACAGAAGTCGCTCTCTAAAATGTTCCTTGCAGGATAAAGAAAAAAGTAGAGCCCGCTCTATCCGTGAAGAGTCATGCAGTCCCATACGCCTCCGGTTTGATTGACCTCCCCCAGGCTGGGATAAGCCATGACATGACAGCGCCAGAGGCATCCAGCGCATGCACAGATGACGCTGAGGTCAGTACACCCCGCTTTAATGCGCATGTGCTGGATGCTGCTAGGGCTGGCTTGTAATCCTGTATCCCGGCCCGTGAGATGTCAAGACAGGAGAGGAGTGACTCCTCAAGAGTCTGGGACCGCCTACATGACTCTTCACAGGTAGCATGGGTACTTTATCATTTTATTCTTTCCTGGACCCTGAGAGCGTAAAATCTTTAAGTAAACCTATCACCGTCACAGACAGCGCCTAAACCACCGTCATAGTGTTATGTATGTGACGAAAGGTTCCCTTTAATCTATACGTAGCTATAGCGGTAAAGAACTATCACCCTGCATTCTCTTCTTCACTCTAAAAGGGGTTTTCCGGGATTTTAATACTGTTGGCTTATTCTTAGGATAGGTCATCAATATCTTATCAGGTCCGACACCCCGCCAATCAGTTATCGGCACTGCAACTACACAGCTCTGTCCATTGTATAATGGTGGCGCTAACTGCCGCACAGTGGACACAGCTATGCAGTTCTGGAGCCTACTACCAGTGCCGCAGCTACTGCAGATCCTCAGGGTATGGGGTGTCGGACCCCCGCCGATCAGATATTTATGGCCCATCCTGATTATAGGCCATCAAAATTAAAATGCAGGAAAACCCCTTTAAGCAGGCCATGAACGTAAGGCTACATGCATACGACCGTATGTGTTTTGAGGTCCTCAAATTGCGGATCCGCAAAAAAAGGATGATCTCCATATGGCTTCTGGAGTGCTGTCCGCATCTTTTGCGGCCCCATTGAAGTGAATGGGTCCGCACCTGAGCCGCAAAAAATGCAGCACACCAAACCACATTCGTGTGCATTTAGGCTAAGACAAAGGTCATCTGAACCCACTGATTTTGCCACTAGCCTAATGTCGTATGTATAGAGGCCCTCCGGACTATTCCTTGAAGGGTGATGGCAGCGGGACAAGGGGTATCAGACATACTGGATTTAAACATGCCCAGTCCTTTGGAGGGGTCAGGCAGTGGCTTATACTGTCTCCTATGCTGGAACGGACTTGGAACTGAAAGTGGCCCTGGAAAAATAAACTAAAAGTGGCCCTATGTTGTAGGCGGGTCCAAGTTTACAGAAGGCGGGGCAACAGTATGACAAGATATCGCCCCAGCAGAACCAAATACAAAATACTGCCACGGATCTTTATGTACCTGGCTGGTGGGCAAGAGGGGGACATGGGCAGCACCTTGGGCATTTCCCTGTAGCCAGTCTGTCCATGCCCCTATGAGATAAACAGGCACTCTGCCCGGAGAGGCCAACTAGCTGTAAGGTCCATGGGGTGGCATATTAGGGTGCTCTAGGCGCTCTATGAGGCACCATATACTCCTGGAAGCAATGCCTCCATAATATGGCACATGCCACTCTTTTCCCCCTCGGAGACAGGTGTTTGTGTCTCATGGGCACCAGATGTGTACACCGTTCTCATCTCTTCTTGATCGGAGTCATCAGATATTTTTCCTATATGGATGCCAGCACAGCTATCCATCCCTGCCACCTGCTGACCATGGGCACACATGTGCCAGCTGAGAAAACTAGAAAGTAAGTTGAGGCGGGTCCAGGGAGGGTATCCGTCCACCACCATCATTCATCTACTATGTCCACTGATCCCCCTGTCACCTAGTACAACGCAGCAGCAGCATCCTCCACTAGACCTGTGCCGTCTATCCAGACAATCCCTTCTCCTGCCATCTTACCTGACTGGCTTTATGGAACTGCTTCTTCAGTCCTGCCACTGACATCCTGCCACCAGCCTGCTGCCGGACACACAATGGACGCGACGCTCAGCCCGAGCACATCAGATCCCGGCGGCAGACACCCCGGACAAGACGGACGAGCAGCGGCAGAGACGCCCCTCTGCTGTCATTGGACGAGGCTGGGTATGCAAATGAGGCGGGCGTGGCCTAGACGGGACGGAGCCGTGTAGCCATGGTGGTCGCTGGCACGTACTGTGCAGGGCTATGTTGTATATACAGTACAGAGCGGGTGTAGGAGCTGGTGTACAGTGAGGAGTGTATGTATACACGTCTGCTGCCTCTGTAGCCAATACATTTATGTAAAAAGGAGAATTCCTTTCATCGAGCATACAGTCACCATTGTATAGTAAGAGAACAGTCAGGAAGGCGAAAATAAAATGTGCATCTTCGGTTTGCACTCCCTGCTTTCCCAGAGCCAGAACTTCTTTATTTTTCCACTCACATAGCTGTATGAGGGCTTGTTTTTTTTTTGTGCGACAAGTTACTTTCCAATGCCACCATTTAATATTGCCTACGGGCCTCAATGCTGAAATGGAGATAATTGGTTTCCTGTGACCATAAGATAAAATCCAGATCTGGGTGGGATGTCCCCTGGTGACAGGGAGTCAAGTGTCCGGCTGTCTATCAGCACCTTGACCCCGTCTCCCCCGGTGACCTCTCACCCCTATCCACTATATTTAGAATAGACCCATCTAACAAGATTACTAAATATATAATAATGAATATGCAGATTCTCCCAAATAACTGATATGTTGGAATACACATCTATATATACTTCATATTTTTGGTATATTGTTCAATATATATATTTTTAATATTCATATATATATTTTTTTATATGATTTTTTTTTATATATATTTTTTACATTTTTTTTTTCCCTATTTTAATTCTTATCTTTATTTTTATTATATATTTTTTATGTTTTGAATATTTATAAATATGTTCTTAACATATTAATCAACATAATTTTAATAAATTTTTTGTGGATTCTGGACTACGGCATCCATTTTATTATCCGTCCAGGTTTTAGAAAGATCAGAGGAGGAGCTTACAATCCCCTCCTCTCAATCAATTAATTAATCAATTAAAACAATAAAGACAAGAGAGTATATATGGGCAAAAAGGACTATGGCTACTCATACCCACTGACGAAGGAGCTGAAGGCTCTGAAACGCGTATGGGGAGAGAGCAGCCATAAGTCCCATCATTTATACTGGCCAGTATATGGAAAAGTTTGCGGTGTATACAAAGAAGAAGACCCGCCATTTCAAATAATCCCACTCAATAGAACACGTGGCACGCCGACCGCGGAAAAACTCTCACTACCCGGAAGTGACGTCACCGGAGGTGAAGAAAGCGCGCGTCAGCAACACTCCTGTAATCCACGTGCACAGCGAGGACGCCGCCTACTACCTGGACGGCCGGAGAAGCACAGAAGAGTGGTAACGTACCCTTGTGTTATTTTCCTTCCAGGTGGAGATCCAGCATTTAATGCAAACGCAAACCCAAATATAGAAGCAGATATAGGAAAGATCTATTTGCAAAGATCTATCTGCATCCATTACCACCTTGACTTCATTCTTTTAGTATAAGTGATCACCAAAAAAGCTACCATTTGGATCGATCCACTATTGATATGAACTGCCTTCAACCATTTATATGAACTCAGAATAACCTTTTGAACTATATGAATTTTGTCATCTTTTATGAACTTTTTTATGGATTTTTTTGGATTATATGAACTTGGTTGTGGACTAAATGAATTTCTAATCACAGATGGACACCGATTAATATGATTTGACACCTATTTATTCATTTATATTTTTATATATATTGACATCAACTTATAACTCTACGGACATCAAACCCTGAATAATATATACAGTACAGACCAAAAGTTTGGACACACCTTCTCATTCAAAGAGTTTTTTTTATTTTCATGACTATGAAGGCATCAAAACTATGAATTAACACATGTGGAATTATATACATAACAAACAAGTGTGAAACAACTGAAAATATGTCATATTCTAGGTTCTTCAAAGCAACCACCTTTTGCTTTGATTACTGCTTTGCACACTCTTGGCATTCTCTTGATGAGCTTCAAGAGGTAGTCCCCTGAAATGGTCTTCCAACAGTCTTGAAGGAGTTCCCAGAGATGCTTAACACTTGTTGGCCCTTTTGCCTTCACTCTGCGGTCCAGCTCACCCCAAACCATCTCGATTGGGTTCAGGTCCGGTGACTGTGGAGGCCAGGTCATCTGGCGCAGCACCCCATCACTCTCCTTCATGTTTAAATAGCCCTTACTTTCAAAGTTTTCCCAATATTTCGGCTGACTGACCTTCATTTCTTAAAGTAATGATGGCCACTCGTTTTTCTTTACTTAGCTGCTTTTTTCTTGCCATAATACAAATTCTAACAGTCTATTCAGTAGGACTATCAGCTGTGTATCAACCTGACTTCTCCTCAACGCAACTGATGGTCCCAACCCCATTTATAAGGCAAGAAATCCCACTTATTAAACCTGACAGGGCACACCTGTGAAGTGAAAACCCTTTCAGGGGACTACCTCTTGAAGCTCATCAAGAGAATGCCAAGAGTGTGCAAAGCAGTAATCAAAGCAAAAGGGGGCTACTTTGAAGAACCTAGAATATGACATATTTTCAGTTGTTTCACACTTGTTTGTTATGTATATAATTCCACATGTGTTAATTCATAGTTTTGATGCCTTTAGTGTGAATCTACAATTTTCATAGTCATGAAAATAAAGAAAACTCTTTGAATGAGAAGGTGTGTCCAAACTTTTGGTCTGTACTGTATTTTATATATTTTCTATATATTTTTTATAGGAACCAGCATCTTGTCACCTATCAATTATCTATTTATTTATTTATTCAGTCACCTATTATTAATTCTCTAAATAGTACACACATCACAAGTTCTATTAAAACCACACAGACAAGCCAGACTACTATATGTTAATCACCATCTGACATATGTCAACTACCAATTGACACCTTTTTAAGTTCCCCTTATCCTTATAATCTAATAAACTACAGGGTGGGCCATTTATATGGATACACCTTAATAAAATGGGAATGGTTGGTGATATTAACTTCCTGTTTGTGGCACATTAGTATATGTGAGGGGGGAGACCTTTCAAAATGGGTGGTGACCATGGCGGCCATTTTGAAGTCGGCCATTTTGAATCCAACTTTTGTTTTTTCAATAGGAAGAGGGTCATGTGACACATCAAACTTATTGGGAATTTCACAAGAAAAACAATGGTGCGCTTGGTTTTAACGTAACTTTATTCTTTCATGGGTTATTTACAAGTTTCTGACCACTTATAAAATGTGTTCAATGTGCTGCCCATTGTGTTGGATTGTCAATGCAACCCTCTTCTCCCACTCTTCACACACTGATAGCAACACCGCAGGAGAAATGCTAGCACAGGCTTCCAGTATCCGTAGTTTCAGGTGCTGCACATCTCATATCTTCACAGCATAGACGATTGCCTTCAGATGATACGAGATGTGCAGCACCTGAAACTAGGGATACTGGAAGCCTGTGCTAGCATTTCTCCTGCGGTGTTGCTATCAGTGTGTGAAGAGTGGGAGAAAAGGGTTGCATTGACAATCCAACACAATGGGCAGCACCAGGGGCGTAACTAGAAGTGACTGGGCCCCACAGCAAATTTTTGTATGGCCCCCCGGGTGCTTTGCAAGTCCCTCCTCCTGTGTAAACCCCACTCCTTTGGCTACTCACGATCTAGACCAGTGGAACGCAGACAGGCGCAAGGGGGGCACAGGCCAGGGGGGCTCAGACAAGGGCCGAGAACCTAATTAGCATAAACATAAAATACAGACCCTAGTACTCAGCATGAGCAACCCTACCAGGCAATATGGTTTACTAGGGTTGATCATGCTGACACATGCTCTTTAATATTGAAAATTCTAAGGCTTACTACTCCGCCTGTTCTTCATCATGACTATGGTGTTGAGGAACATCAAGATCTCCACTTCCCTCTGGAAGAAAACAAAAAATTATTTATACCCCTGAATAATAATAAATTTAATGACTATATATTACCAACATACAGAGACTAAATACCACCATATTGGATAATAGCTCATACCATGACTGGATAACAAACACTGCAATGTTATAGCACCATACAGTGACTGGATAACAGCGCCATACAGTGACTGGATAACAGCGCCATACAGTGACTGGATAACAGCGCCATACAGTGACTGGATAACAGCGCCATACAGTGACTGGATAACAGCGCCATACAGTGACTGGATAACAGCTCCATACAGTGACTGCATAACAGCTCCATACAGTGACAGGATAACAGCACCATACAGTGACTAGATAACAGCACCATACAGTGACTGGATAACAGCGCCATACAGTGACTGGATAACAGCGCCATACAGTGACTGGATAACAGCGCCATACAGTGACTGGATAACAGCGCCATACAGTGACTGGATAACAGCGCCATACAGTGACTGGATAACAGCGCCATACAGTGACTGGATAACAGCGCCATACAGTGACTGGATAACAGCTCCATACAGTGACTGGGTAACAGCGCCATACAGTGACTGGATAACACTGCCATACAGTGACTGGATAACACTGCCATACAGTGACTGGATAACACTGCCATACAGTGACTGGATAACACTGCCATACAGTGACTGGATAACAGAGTATAAGGGGGCACAGTACAATATATGACCAGGGGCACAGTGTAGAGTATAAGAGGGCAAAGTACAGGGGTATTTCCTTATACTCCTGTAATATGCCTCCTACACAGTATTATAATGGGACATAGTGCAGGGAATAGAACACAGGGCAGGGGGCACAGTACAGGGTGGTGGACAAATACACGGTAGTGGGCCCAGTACAGGGCAGGGGGCACAATACAGCATAGGGTGCACAGCACAGGGTAGGGGGCGCAGTATAGAGAAGGGGGCACAGTACAGGGCTGGGGGCACAGTACAGGGTGGTGGACAAATACATGGTAGTGGGCCCAGTACAGGGCAGGGGCCACAGTACAGGGCAGGGGCCGCAGTATAGAGAAGGGGACACAGTACGGGGCTGGGGGCACAGGGCTTGTGGCACAGAGCAGGGGGCACAGTACAGCATAGGGTGCACAGTACAGGGCAAGGGCTGCAGTATAGAGAAGGGGGCACAGTACAGGGCTGGGGGCACAGTACGGGGCTGGGGGCACAGGGCTTGTGGCACAGAGCAGGGGCATAGTACAGGGGCACAGGGCTTGTGGCACAGAGCAGGGGGCATAGTACAGGGCAGGGGGCACAGGGCTTGTGGTACAGAGCAGGGGGCATAGTACAGGGCAGGGGGCACAGACTCACCATTTTTGGTCAGGCTGGCAGAGAGTCCTAAGCAGGAGGTCGGCAGGAGACAGAAGCTGAGGTAAAAAGGGTGCAGGGATTCTGCAAGTCTCCAAATTCCCCGGCTATCAGCAGGTTAAACACAGACACGATCTTCTTTGACTGCAGACAGATCACACAGGAAGCTGTGCACTGGCCGGCTGCAGATAGTGCTCAGCTCAGCAACCAAGGGCACAAGCTGCCTGCTACTTAGCCCCGAGGCACAACACTACGTGGGGACATACCTGAAAAGTTTTCCGGTATCTCCCCCAAAAGCCCAGTGACTGATGTGCACATGTGCACTGCGCTGCTGTGCTGCTTGCCTGTTTCGTTTCTCCCGCCTGCCGCTCCCTCCTCCTCCTCAGGTCAGATCAGTAGGCGGGCCTAATTAGACCAGCGAGATGCTGGCAGGGAAGGGTGGCGCCGCACGGTATGTGAATCACTGAATTGTGAAAGGGCCCCCACTGTATGTGAAGGGGCCTCTGATGTATGTGAAGGGGCAGCCGCTGTATTAAACAATCATCTGAGACAGTCACACACACATGCTGCTAGGCACCGCCGGGCCCCTTGTCAGCCCGGGCCCCAAAGCAGCCGCTTCCCCTGCTTCCCCGGTAGTTACGCCACTGGGCAGCACATTGAACACATTTTGTAAGTGGTCAGAAACTTGTAAATAACTCATGAAAGAATAAAGTTACGTTAAAACCAAGCACACCATTGTTTTTCTTGTGAATTTCCTAATAAGTTTGATGTGTCACATGACCCTCTTCCTATTGAAAAAACAAAAGTTGGATTCAAAATGGCCGACTTCAAAATGGCCGCCATGGTCACCACCCATCTTGAAAAGTTTCCCCCCTCACATATACTAATGTGCCACAAACAGGAAGTTAATATCACCAACCATTCCCATTTTATTAAGGTGTATCCATATAAATGGCCCACCCTGTATATCCACATATCCCACTTGTTGCGAGTGCCATCCATTAATTTCATTTTTATTCCACCATTTAATATTGTATATCAGGTAGTAGGAAGCAGGAAAAAAATCCAACTGGGGTGGAATTGGAAACAAAAAAGCAATTCTGCCACAGTTTTACTTTTTTTTTATTTACGACATTCGATTACTTTCATTCTCCAGGTCAGTACACATCCGTAGATACCTTAAAGAGGACCTGTCACTAGAGTTGAGCGGACACCTGGATGTTCGGGTTCGACGGGTTTGGCCGAACTTCACAAAAAAGTTCGAGTTCGGGACCCGAACTTGACCCCAAACCCCATTGAAGTCAATGGGGAACTGAACTTTTGAGCACTAAAATTGCTCTAAAAATGTCATGGAAAGGGCTAGAGGGCGGCAAATGGCAGTAAAATGTGGTTAGGAGCATGGCAAGAGCTCTGCAAACAAATGTGGATAGGGAAATGACTTTAAATAACATAAAATACGTAAAAATTAAAAATAATAATCTTGATCTAGGAGGACGAGGTCCATATGGAGTAGGAGGTTGAGGAGGCGGTGGATGTGGCGGTGTAGGTGGAAGCGGCGGTGGAGGAGGAGGTAGCCAACACTGGTTTTTGGTTTTGAATAATTTTTTTTTTAATTAGGGTACACCCCAAAACATTGGGAAATATAACCTGTGATAACCCCCTCCAGTTGTGCTAAACACATGTTCAGACAATACACTGGCTGCAGGGCAGGCCAGCACCTCCAAGGGGTAAAGGGCAAGCTCAGGCCATGTGACCAATTTTTAGACCCAGAAGTTGAAGGGGGCAGACCCATTAGTCGGTTTGTGTAGGTGTGTGCACACTTACTGCTCCACCATGTCGCACGTCCAATTGGATATCTTCTCTATCAACTTTCGATGTTCTTTTCTGCGCCTACCATGTTGATCACGGTTAGCGGCGAATCAGGGTTCTACGCCGGAGAAGGAGCGTGAGAAAGGGAGACCTCATCCAAGGGAGATCAATGGATAAAATTCAATGTGATCGAGCGGAAATGTGGGAGAAGCTGTTCAAACGGAAGAATTGAAGGAAAGGAGGGGGCGCGCGGCAATTACCCACTCCCGACTCGGGGAGGTAGAAACGATAAATAACAATACAGGACTCTTAAGATGCCCTGTTATAGGAATGATTAATAAAAAAAATTATAGGGAATGTCACTGGGGTATTTAGGATTAGGAAACGTTAGACAGGAGAGGCCCTGCTGCCGCTTTGTTGACTCTAGATAACTTCTCCCTGTGACGTCCACCATCCATTTGGATATCTTCTCTATCAACTTTCGATGTTCTTTTCTGAGCCTACCATGTTGATCACGGTTATCGGCGAATCAGGGTTCCACGCCGGAGAGGGAGCGTGAGAAATAGAGACCACATCCAAGGGAGGTTAATTTTTTTAAATTAAATAAGATCGAGCGGAAAAGTGGGACAAATTATTGAAGCGCAAATGTGGAACACGTTGTTAATGTTTAAGCATTGAATGAAAGGAGGTGGCGGGCATCAATTAAAGGGAACCTGTCACCGGGATTTTGGGCATAGAGCTGAGGACATGGGTTGCTAGATGGCCGCTAGCACATCCGCAATACCCAGTCACCATAGCTTTGTGTGCTTTTATTGTGTAAAAAAAACTATTTGATACATATGCAAATTAACATAAAAGAGTCATATCTTACTTGTTTGACCAGAGAAGAGTCATATTTTCAAGCTCTGACTCATCTCAGGTTAATTTGCATATTTATAAAATCGGTTTTGTTACACAATAAAAGCACACAGAGCTATGGGGACTGGGTATTGTGGATGTGCTAGCGGCCATCTAACAACCCATGTCCTCAGCTCTATACACAAAATCCTGGTGACAGGTTCCCTTTAAAGAAGAATTATTGAAATTTAATTCCCTGTCACCTATGCAGAGCAGGGGTTTGTATACTGCAAAATTGGTAAAATGTCACCTGACAATGTAACAGACGATTTTTGGAAATTTATGTCCCTATCAACTATGCAGAGCAGGCGTGTAATCACGGCAAAAATGGTAAAATGTCACCCAAGAATGCAACAAATTAGTGAAATGTGTTTTTACCTGTCTACTAGGTATAGCAGGGTATATCACAGCCAAAAATTGGTGAATTTCACCTGAGAATGTAACAGACAAATTAGTGAAATTTGTTTACCTGTCTACTAGGTATAGCAGGGGTATATCACACCCAAAAATTGGTGAATTTCACCAGAAAATGTAACAAACAAATTAGTGAAATGACATAAAATAAAATACGTACAAATTAAAAAAAATAAACTTGATTTATGAGGTGGAGGTCCATGTGGAGTAGGAGTTTGAGTAGGCGGTGGACGTAGCGGTGTAGGTGGAAGCGGCGGTGGAGGAGGACGAGGTAGCCAACACTAGCTTTTGGTTTTAATTTTAATTTTATTTATTTTTTAAATTAGGGTACACTCCAAAAGAGTGTGAAATATCCAAAATACAACAATGAGCAATTGTGCTGCAGTATAACAATGGCTGGGTAAGGCCGGTATACATGTCTATTCTGCACAAGGTACGGACAAGTCCTGTGGGATCCATGCCTGGTTCATTTTAATGAACGTGAGCTTGTCCACATTGGCTGTGGACAGGCGGCTGCGCTTGTCTGTGATGACGCCCCCTGCCGTGCTAAACACACCTTCAGGTAATACACTGGCTGCAGGGCAGGCCAGCACCTCCAAGACGTAAAGGGTAAGCTCAGGCCATATGCCCAATTTGGAGACCCAGAAGTTGAAGGGGGCAGACCAATTAGTCAGTACGTGTAGTCGTGTGCACACATACTGCTCCACCATGTTGTTGAAATGCTGCCTCCTGCTAAGACGTTCCATATCAGCTGGTGGTGCCGGTTGTTGTGGCGTGCTGACAAAGCTTTTCCACATTTCGGCCATGCTAACCCTGCTTTCTGAGGTGCTGGCGGTGCCCCAGCTGCGTTGGCGACCTCTTCCTCCTCCTCTGCCTTCGCCTTGTGCTTCCACTGTGCCCCCGCTGTCAGGTGGGAATGCCACCAGCAGCGCGTCTACCAGCGTGCGCTTGTACTCGAGCATCTTACGATCACGCTCCAGTGACGGAATTAAGGACGGTACGTTGTCCTTGTAACGGTGATCCAGCAGCGTGGCCACCCAGTAATCAGCACAAGTTAGAATGTGGGCAACTCGGCCGTCGTTGCAGAGACACTGCAACATGTAATCGCTCATGTGTGCCAGGCTGTCCAGAGGCAACGAAAAGCTGTCCTCTGTGAGAGGTGTATCGTCTGTGTCCTCTGTATCCCCCCATCCATGCACCAGTGATGGCCATGAGCTGGTTTGGGTGCCACCCTGCTGTGAACACGGTTCCTCCTCCTCCATCTCCTCATCCTCCACCTCCTCATCCTCCAGAATTGTGCCCTGGCTGGACAATTGTGTACCTGTCGTTTGTGAGTGCAGGAAACCACCCTCAGAGCCACTTGTGAATGACTGTCCGGAAACCCTATGAAATGATCCCTCTTCCTCCTCCTCCTGTGCCACATCCTCTTCCATCATCGCCATGAGCGTTTTTTCAAGAAGGCATAGAAGTGGGATAGTAACGCTGAGAATGGCGTTATCGGCACTGGCCATGTTGGTGGAGTACTCGAAACAGTGCAACAAGGAACACAGGTCTCGCATAGAGGCCCAGTCATTGGTGGTGAAGTGTAGGGGTGGGCGATATAGGCGATATGCGATATAAATGTGTGCCACGATATTGATTTTGTGCATATCGCCTATATCGCCGGACCACGATATGACCGGTAGTGAATGATCGCGCTCTCGGCACTCACCATGTTCTCCTGAGCCGGCACAGTGGAGAAGGAGGAAGTCCCTCCCTCCCCACTGTGCGCGGCTGCCGCTGGCCACCAATAAGAACAGAGTAGGAGGAGGAGGGGAGGGACTGTGGCCACTGCGCCACCAATGAATGCCTGAATACCAACGTAGCGTTCATGTGCCGGCCATATCCCGGCCCCTATGACTGCACGCTGCGATCCGCCGCAATTAACCCCTCAGTTGAGGGGTTAATCGCGTGGATCACAGCGTCCTGTCAGAGGTCGGGTGCCGAGAATGTTCTTCAGTCTCTGCATTGGTGGCAGTGGGCACCGATCGGTTACCATGGCAGCCAGGAGTCACGCTACTGAAGTCCTGGCTGCCATGGTATGTTAGTGAGCAGCATTATACTTACGTGCACTGTGGCCGCCGGGCGCTCCTTCTTCTGTCTGTGCGGCGCATTGCTAATGCTTATAGCATTAGCAATGCGCCGCACAGACCTATGAGAAGAAGGAGCGCCCGGCGGCCACGGCGCACGTGAGTATAATGCTGCTCACTAACATACCATGGCAGCCAGTAGCATCCTGGCTGCCATGGTAACCGATCAAAGCCCCATCATTACACTACTGGGACTCCGATCGGAACTGCCCACTGCCACCAATGATGGGGGGGACCCTGTGGCCACTGCCACCAATGATTAATACTGGGGAGGGAGGGGGCTGGGTTTGAGTTACCAGAGGGGGCTGATAAGAGGGAGAGGCTGGGGGGCACATGAAAGGCTGGGTGGCTGATCAGAGGCTGGGCGGCACATGAGAGGCTGGGGGGCGGATCAGAGGCTGGGGGGCTGATCAGAGGCTGGGGGGCACATGAGAGGCTGGGGGGCGGATCAGAGGCTGGGGGGCACATGAGAGGCTGGGGGGCACATGAGAGGCTGGCTGCCATGGTCAGCTCCCTGCTGTTGTGTGCACAAAGCACAGGGCAGCAGGGAGAGTGTAAAGTCCTATTCACCCTAATAGAGCTCTATTAGGGTGAAAATGACAAGGGTTCTAGCCCTTAAGGTTGCTAATAGTTATTAAATAAAATTAAAAAAAGTTTAAACACCCCCCCAATATAGAAAACAATATATCGCGATATATATCGCATATCGCACTTGCTTAAAATTATATCGCAATATAGATTTTAGGCCATATCGCCCTCCCCTAGTGAAGTGGTGCTGTTCCGCAGAGCGATTCACCCATGCGTGCTGCAGCTGAAACTCCACTATCGCCTGCTGCTGCTGCTCGCACAGTCTGGCCAGCATGTGCAAGGTGGAGTTCCACCTTGTGGGCACGTCACATATGAGGCGATGAGCGGGAAGGCCGAAGTTACGCTGCAGCGCTGACAGGCGAGCAGCAGAAGGTTGAAAACGCCGAAAGCGCGCACAGACGGCCCGCACTTTATGCAGCAGCTCTGACATATCGGGGTAAGTTTTAAGGAATCTCTGCACCACCAAATTCAGCACATGCGCCAGGCAAGGGATGTGCGTCAAACCGGCTAGTCCATGAGCTGCTACGAGATTTCGCCCATTATCGCACACCATCAGGCCGGGCTTGAGGCTCACTGGCACCAACCACTCATCGGTCTGTTGTTTAAGGCCCGTCCACAGCTCCTGCGCAGTGTGGGGTTTGTCCCCCAAACATATACGTTTTAAAACTGCCTGCTGTCGTTTACCCCTGGCTGTGCTGAAGTTGGTGGTGAAGGTGTTACGCTGACCGGATGAGGAGCCGGTAGAGGATGAGGAAGTGGATTAGGAGGAGGAAGCAACAGGAGACAAACTGAAGCGCCCTGCAATCCTCGGTGGTGGAAGGACATGCGCCAAATTGCTATCCGCCTCAGGCCCAGCCGCCACTGCATTTACCCAGTGTTATGGAGATATAACGTCCCTGACCGTGCTTACTGGTCCAAGTATCCGTAGTTAGGTGGACCTTGACTTGGGGCTCAGACTGCTTGGCTGATTTGCAAGTGGGTGAGGTGAAAGACTGATGGACATCGGCTGCAGGTGACAACTCTGATCTTTCAGCAGGAGACTGGGTGGGAGACAATGTAATGGAACTGGAGGCACTGTCAGCAACCCAATCTACTATCGCCTGTACTTGTTCTGGCCTCACCATTCGAAGAGCCGGACTAGGCCCGACCAAATAACGTTGAAGGTTCTGTCACCTACTCTCACCTGAGGAAGGGGTTTCACTTGTGCGTGTAGCTGGCACAGATCTACCACGTCCTCTCCCTGCAACAGGATCTCCACCAGCAGCACCAAGACCGGGGCCACGTCCCTTATTTGACGCTCTCCTCATATTTCTCAAATTTAGGATCTTGCCCAAAATGGGTGTTTTTTTAATAACAGAATAGAACAGCAGTATCTAACGCGTGTATCTCACACTGCACACTGCCAGATGCAGCAAAGGCTGCCAAATTAAGTTTTTTGCCCAAAATAGGTGTTTTTTTTAATAGAATAAAACAGCAGTATCTAATGCGTGTATCTCACACTGACAGATGCAGACAAGGCTGCAAATTTAGTATTTGGCCCAAAATAGGTGTTTTTTTAATAAAAGAATAGAACAGCAGTATCTAACGCATGTATCTCACACTGACAGATGCAGCAAAGGCTGCAAATTAAGTTTTTTGCCCAAAATAGGTAATTTTTAAATAGCAGAATAGAACAGCAGTATCTAACGCGTGTATCTCACAATGACAGATGCTGCAAAGGCTGCAATATTAAGTACTTTGCCCAAAATGGGTGTTTTTTTAAACCCAGAATATTATTGCTGTATTTCAAGCTTGTATCTCACAATGTCAGATGCAGACAAGGCTGCAAATTTAGTATTTGGCCCAAAATAGGTGTTTTTTTAATAACAGAATTAAAAAACTGTATCTAACGCGTGTATCTCACAATGACAGATGCAGCAAAGGCTGCAATATTAAGTACTTTGCTCAAAATGAGTGTTTTTTTAATAACAGAATATGACAGCAGTATATATGGTAACGCTTGAATTTCACACTGACAGATGCAGCAAGGGCTGTAAAATTTAGTATTTTGCCCAAAAAGGGTGTTTTTTTAATAACAAAATATGGCAGCAGTATCTAACGCTTGTATCTCACACTGACAGATGCAACAAGGGCTGTAAAATTTTGTATTTTGCTAAAAATGGGTATTTTTTTAAACCCAGAAAATTATTGAAGTATTTCAAGCTTGTTTTTAACAATGACAGATGCAGCAAATGCTGCAAAATTAGGATTTTGCCCTAATTGGGTGTTTTTTTTAATAACAGAATATGACAGCAGTATATAACGCTTGAATTTCACACTGACAGATGCAGCAAGGGCTGTAAAATTGAGTATTTTGCCCAAAAATGGGTGTTTTTTAAAACCTTGAAAATTGCAGTATTTCAAGCTTGTTTTTAACAATGACAGATGCAGCAAATGCCGCAAAGTTAGGATTTTGCCCTAAATGGTTTTTTTTAATAACAGAATATGACAGCAGTATATAACACTTGAATTTCACACTGACAGATGCAACAAGGGCTGTAAAATTTTGTATTTTGCTCAAAAAGGGTGTTTTTTAAAACCCAGAGAATTATTGCTGTATTTCTAGCTTAAATTGCACACTGACTAATGCTGCAAATGCCACAGATGTAGTGTCTTGCCAAAAATGGGCGATTTTCTTTAAAGAGGACCTTTCACTAGTGTACAAACTAAAAACGAACTATATCAGTGGGCATAGCCAGGCTATGAGCTGTGCGCTGCGATTGGCCAGCACTGCAGCAAGGGACACGCCTCATACAAAAAATCAGTCCAGTACAACAGAGGGAGAGCAGACACCGGAGCCTATACCGGGCGAACGGAGCGGCGCCCAGACATACTAGTAAGTGCAGGGGGACCCCTGGGCGCCGCTCTGCCCACTGATATAGTTAGTTTTTAGTTTGTACACTAGTGAAAGGTCCTCTTTAAACCCAGAATATAATTGCAGTATTTTAAGCTTCTATTTGACATTCACAAATGCACATATGCAGTGCTGGTTCACAGAACTTGCATAAAATGGCTTCTAAGTGCACACAAGTTAAACGCTTGTTGATTGGCTGCTCTGCAGCCTTTCAAAAAGCGCCATTAACTCGCCGAACACCAAACCCGAACATTTACTGAAATGTTCGGGTTTGGGTCCGGGGTCCAAAAATCCTAATGTTCAGTACGAACCCGAACTTTACAGTTCAGGTTTGCTCAACTCTACCTGTTACCTCTCCTGACATGTCTGTTTTAGTAGCTTCATGCATTCCCCATGTAATAACAATTCTGGAGCATCTATTCTTATGGCTCTATGTTGTGCCATTCCTTTATTATTACTGCTAGAAGTTATAAATGAAATGCTAGCAGTCTGCAGTAAGGGTACAACTGGGGGTAACTGGGGATATGTACCTGCACAGTCTGACTCTAATCAGTCAGTGCTGCCATTTTCAGACTGTGCAGGTATACCCCCTATCCCCCCCCCCCCCTGCCAACTTGTTACCTCCCCTCTGTACCCTTACTGAAGGCTAATAGCAATTCATTCATAACTTCTAGCAGGTATAATAAAGGGATGGTACACCATAGAGCCATAAGAATAGAGGCTCCAGAATTGTTATTACATGGGGAATGCATGAAGCTACTAAAACAGGAATGTCAGGAGTGGTGACAGGTCCTCTTTAAATGTATAGTTTTTCTTGCCTTCTTGATACTGAAAAAGCAATAAAAACCTTGAAAAAAAATCAGTTTTATTTTTTTGTTGCCATATTCTGACCCCTATTACTTTTTTGTACTTAAGTGTTTTGAGCTGTGTGAAGGCTCATTTTTTGCGGGGCGATCTGAAACTTTTCATGTATACCATTCTGGGGTGTGTACGACTGTTTGATCACTTTTTATTACATTTTTTGTGGGAAATGAAATTAGCAAAAATGGCAAATTGGCCATTTTGACATTTCGCCGTTAGCCTTATGGGGAAAATAGTTTTATAGTATTAGCATTTTCGCATTTGCCAATACCGATAATGTGTATTTTTTCATTTATTTTTATTTTGGAAAAAGGGGGCATTTAGAATTTTTATATTTTTTAATTTTTAAAAACTTTCTTTTTTTTTTACACTTTTTTATGGTTCCCATGGGGAACTATAATAAGCAATCATTAGATCATTGCTGTTCTAATATACTCTGATGCATTGAAGTCTAGGAGAAATTTAGTAGTTTCCAATGATAAGATAAGAATAAGATGCCTTTATTGTCAATGTACAATACAATGAATACAATGCACACTACAATGAAATGTTGTTTGGAGCAATCCTAGATGCCATCGACAGAACTGGAACAAAGAACTGACATTTAAATTAAAGTATTATAATAGAAAAAAGAAACACATTGCACTAGAAAGCATTACTATTCACAGTTCACAGCATTTATACAGTCAGGTCCATAAATATTGGGACATCAACACAATTCTAAAATTTTTGGCTCTATACACCACCACAATGGATTGAAAATGAAACGAACAAGATGTGCTTTAACTGCAGACTGTCAGCTTTAATTTGAGGGTATTTACATCCAAATCAGGAGAACGGTGTAGGAATTACAACAGTTTGCATATGTGCCTCCCACTTGTTAAGGGTCCAAAAGTAATGGGACAATTGGCTTCTCAGCTGTTCCATGGCCAGGTGTGTGTTATTCCCTCATTATCCCAATTACAATGAGCAGATAAAAGTTCCAGAGTTCATTTCAAGTGTGCTATTTGCATTTGGAGTCTGTTGCTGTCAACTCTCAAGATGAGATCCAAAGAGCTGTCACTATCAGTGAAGCAAGCCATCATTAGGCTGAAAAAACAAAACAAACCCATCAGAGAGATAGCAAAAACATTAGGCGTGGCCAAAACAACTGTTTGGAACATTCTTAAAAAGAAGGAACGCACCGGTGAGCTCAGCAACACCAAAAGACCCGGAAGACCACGGAAAACAACTGTGGGGGATGACCAAAGAATTCTTTCCCTGGTGAAGAAAACACCCTTCACAACAGTTGGCCAGATCAAGAACACTCTCCAGGAGGTAGGTGTATGTGTGTCAAAGTCAACAATCAAGAGAAGACTTCACCAGAGTGAATACAGAGGGTTCACCACAAGATGTAAACCATTGGTGAGCCTCAAAAACAGGAAGGCCAGATTAGAGTTTGCCAAACAACATCTAAAAAAGCCTTCACAGTTCTGGAACAACATCCTATGGACAGATGAGACCAAGATACCAGAGTGATGGGAAGAGAAGAGTATGGAGAAGGAAAGGAACTGCTCATGATCCTAAGCATACCACCTCATCAGTGAAGCATGGTGGTGGTAGTGTCATGGCGTGGGCATGTATGGCTGCCAATGGAACTGGTTCTCTTGTATTTATTGATGATGTGACTGCTGACAAAAGCAGCAGGATGAATTCTGAAGTGTTTCGGGCAATATTATCTGCTCCTATTCAGCCAAATGCTTCAGAACTCATTGGACGGCGCTTCACAGTGCAGATGGACAATGACCCAAAGCATACTGCAAAAGCAACCAAACAGTTTTTTAAGTGAAAGAAGTGGAATGTTATGCAATGGCCAAGTCAATCACCTGACCTGAATCCGATTGAGCATGCATTTCACTTGCTGAAGACAAAACTGAAGGGAAAATGAAACAAACTGAAGGGAAAAAGAACAAGCAGGAACTGAACACAGTTGCAGTAGAGGCCTGGCAGAGCATCACCAGGGATGAAACCCTGAGTCTGGTGATGTCTATGTGTTCCAGACTTCAGGCTGTAATTAACTGCAAAGGATTTGCAACCAAGTATTAAAAAGTGAAAGTTTGAATTATGATGATTATTCTGTCCTATTACTTTTGGTCACTTAACAAGTGAGAGGCACATATGCAAACTGTTGTAATTCCTACACCGTTCACCTGATTTGGATGTAAATGCCCTCAAATTAAATCTGACAGTCTGAAGTTAAAGCACATCTTGTTCGTTTTATTTCAAATCCATTGTGGTGGTGTATAGAGCCAAAAATGTTAAAATTGTGTTGATGTCCCGATATTTATGGACCCGACTGTATAGCAAGATCAAAGTAGGAAGTGCTTATGAATATATTACAAACTGATTCAGACACCACTGCAGATACGAGATCATCATGGGGTCACGAATGCAGCAGTCACTTTCAGTCTGTGGTAGTTTTTATCCTAGGATGGGGCAATAGTCTCTGAGCATTTAGGAGACTGATTGCTTTGGGGTAAAAGCTGTTCTTCAGCCTAGTGGTGCGGGCGTGTAGGGCTCTAAGACGCCTACCAGAGGGTATCGGAGGGAAAAGGCTGTGGCCGGGGTGAGTTGGATCCCCGCAGATAATTTTTGCCCTGTTGCTGCAATGAGCAGTGAAGATGTCATCCAGTGATGGTAACTGAGTACCAGTGATTCTTCCAGCCATTCTGATGATGCCCTTGAGGGTCTTGTCCTCAGAAGAGCCGCCAGAGTACCACACTGTAATGCAGTATGTGATAACAGATTCTATGGTGCACCTGTAAAAATTTACTAGCAGCTGTTTTGGGAGTTGTGCTTTCTTCAGACTCCTCAGAAAATGAAGCCTCTGAAGGCCTTTTTTGGTAATTTCTGTTGTGTTTTTTATCCATGACAGGGGTTCCATAGGAAACACTATGCAGCAACCTCCTGTCATTCTTAATGACAGGGGCTGCTGCATACAAGCTCTGGCTCCTCCAAACACTGGAGGGAGCCTAAGCAAATCCAGAAGCGTGCATTTAATGGTTTTCGTATGATAAGTGTCCACAACTGGCATTATTGCCGGTCGCGGACATGAGCTGCGGGTGTCTGCTGTATGAAGCAGCAGGCACCCCTGCTGCCAGGGGCATTGCTAGGTTAAAACATATTTTAACCCCTGATGTTTTGTCCCAGGCCTCGAATGTACTGCCTGCCAGATAAATCCAACTGTATATCCATCCTCAGGACGGCAATACAATTGAATCAAATGCCTTGCAAGAGCTGAAAGACCTGTGATGACATCACAGTTCATGTGATCAGTTCTAAATGCAGTCATCATGTGACCAGTGCAGGAGAGGACGGCTCAGCAGTGAAGAGAAGTCCTGGGAAGAAGCTGTGGTGAGGTCCGTACATGAGGAGAGGTAAGTGAAGCGGTAGATTACTCAGTGTGAGAGGCAGAGCAATGTTGGGAGTTTTAGTTATTTAACTGGGACTGTATTTTAGGGCTGAAGTTATTTACGTGGGACAGTGGGGTGGAGTGATGTTATTTACATGGGACTGAATATTGAGGGGTGATGCTATTTACATGGGACTGTATGTTGAAGGTGGCTGGGGAGGGGGTGATGTTATTTATGTGGGACTGTAATTTGGAGGGGGCTGTAGAGATGGTGTGATGGTATGTACTGTACATGGGACTCTATGGCGGAGAAGGGAAATAATATTATTTACATGGGACTGTATGGTGGAGGGGCTGAGGAATTATAATTTCTGAGGACAGTAAACGGAGGAATAGAACTGCAGGGGGCATTATAAATACTGGGGGCACTTCAAGGCGAGAATTATAACAGTAGGGGGCAATACAAATACTGGGGGCACTGTGTGGGCATTATAACAGTAGGGGGCGATATAAATACTGGGGCACTTCAGGGTTAGCATTATAACAGTAGGGGGTATTATAAATACTAGGGGCACTGTGGGGACATTTTAAATCCAGGGGACATTAAGCATTCTTATTACTACTGGGGGCTCTATAGTAGGGACTTATAGATCCACATTATTTATACTAAGAGCACTATGGAGGGGCTTATTACTACTGAGGGGTCTGTAGAGAGCATTATTAATGGAGGCACTCTTGGGGAGCACTATCACTGTAGGGGGCAGTATGAGGGCATTCTAGAAGGGAATTACTATTGGTGGGACTATGGGGAGTACTATTACTATGGGGGACACTCATTTTTCTTCAGAATAGTATTTGGGGGTAGAGAAAAGTGAGGAAGCTAAGATGTCTGTGTTTCACACTCTGCAGAGACGAGGTGCGGCTGAGAGAAGTTGTCCGGACCAGAATGGAGAAGATGATGACAGAGAAGATCTACATCTGAGACGTCACCTGTGAGGCACTGGATGTGAAAGGTACGTGCTGATGTATAGCTGTATAGCAAGTACAGTAAAATGTCTTCAGTGCTAGTGTTTCCAGGGTGAGGGGTTGGGGGGGCAATTGGTTGACTTCGAGAATTGGGCAATATTCATTGGGGCTTGGGCCCAGAATCTTTTGAGACCCTAGCAACGCCCCTGCCTGCTGCAATGGCGCCTGCTCCAATCCAGAGCGGGCACCATCTTTAAAGACTTGGCCAGTGGCATACTAGGACCTTTTGTCCCTCTATTAAATATATTGGGTAGCCCCTTTTCGAAAATGTGGTACCCATCAAATCCAGTCTCTGTTCACATTGACAATCTGTTTTACCCACAACATCTGTGACTTCAGTAGAGAAGCCACCATATTTCTGGGGTGAAATTACAATAAATTATTCCGGCCTGTCGATTTAAAAACCAAACTGCAAACACGTCACCAATATATCTCCACCAACATTGTAGCAGGTTTAATGACATTACAAAAATTGGGTGCATTTTGAGGGACAACTGGGTCTCTGGGACATTATACAAAGGGGCCATTCAGGAGTTCAGGCATTTGAGGCCCCATAATGGCTGATAAATGCCCTCAGAATTTAAGAGATATGATTACTAGATCTGATGCTGGCCAGGTCCCACTCTGTAACAGTCATTCTTTTCTAAACCCAACAAGGGTAATTTTCCTTATTTAAATTGCAGTAATGCTGAGACGTATTATATCAAGGATTATTATACTTGCCATTCCAGCTTTGGTATTTATGTGCTGCAATGCTCCTGCGGACTCCTGTACGTAGGGGAACAGGCAAACAAGTCTATGATCAAAATGAAGGGAAGCCACTTACCAGTCTCAACACTTTCTTGAGGCCAAACACAGTATCAGTGAATTGAGATCCGCATTATCGACCGTGTATTAGGACATAGAAGAGGAGGTGAGAGAGGAAGGTTACTTAACCACCTCAGCCCCCAGTGCTTAAACACCCTGAAAGACCAGGCCACTTTTTACACTTCTGACCTACACTACTTTCACCGTTTATTGCTCGGTCATGCAACTTACCACCCAAATGAATTTTACCTCCTTTTCTTCTCACTAATAGAGCTTTCATTTGGTGGTATTTCATTGCTGCTGACATTTTTACTTTTTTTGTTATTAATCGAAATTTAACGATTTTTTTGCAAAAAAATGACATTTTTCACTTTCAGTTGTAAAATTTTGCAAAAAAAACGACATCCATATAGAAATTTTGCTCTAAATTTATAGTTCTACATGTCTTTGATAAAAAAAAAATGTTTGGGTAAAAAAAAAATGGTTTGGGTAAAAGTTATAGCGTTTACAAACTATGGTACAAAAATGTGAATTTCCGCTTTTTGAAGCAGCTCTGACTTTCTGAGCACCTGTCATGTTTCCTGAGGTTCTACAATGCCCAGACAGTACAAACACCCCACAAATGACCCCATTTCTGAAAGTACACACCCTAAGGTATTCGCTGATGGGCATAGTGAGTTCATAGAACTTTTTATTTTTTGTCACAAGTTAGCGGAAAATGATGATTTTTTTTTTTTTTTTTTTTTCCTTACAAAGTCTCATATTCCACTAACTTGTGACAAAAAATAAAAACTTCTATGAACTCACTATGCCCATCAGCGAATACCTTGGGGTCTCTTCTTTCCAAAATGGGGTCACTTGTGGGGTAGTTATACTGCCCTGGCATTCTAGGGGCCCAAATGTGTGGTAAGGAGTTTGAAATCAAATTCTGTAAAAAATGACCTGTGAAATCCGAAAGGTGCTCTTTGGAATATGGGCCCCTTTGCCCACCTAGGCTGCAAAAAAGTGTCACACATCTGGTATCTCCGTACTCAGGAGAAGGTGGGGAATGTGTTTTGGGGTGTCATTTTATATATACCCATGCTGGGTGAGAGAAATATCTTGGCAAAAGACAACTTTTCCCATTTTTTTATACAAAGTTGTCATTTGACCAAGATATTTATCTCACCCAGCATGGGTATATGTAAAAAGACACCCCAAAACACATTCCTCAACTTCTCCTGAGTACGGGGATACCAGATGTGTGACACTTTTTTGCAGCCTAGGTGGGCAAAGGGGCCCATATTCCAAAGAGCACCTTTCGGATTTCACTCCTCATTTTTTCCTGAATTTGATTTCAAACTCCTTACCACACATTTGGGCCCCTAGAATACCAGGGCAGTATAACTACCCCACAAGTGACCCCATTTTGGAAAGAAGACACCCCAAGGTATTCCGTGAGGGGCATGGCGAGTTCCTAGAATTTTTTATTTTTTGTCACAAGTTAGTGGAAAATGATGATTTTTTTTTTTTTTTTTTTTTTTCATACAAAGTCTCATATTCCACAAACTTGTGACAAAAAATAAAAACTTCCATGAACTCACTATGCCCATCAGCGAATACCTTGGGGTCTCTTCTTTCCAAAATGGGGTCACTTGTGGGGTAGTTATACTGCCCTGGCATTCTAGGGGCCCAAATGTGTGGTAAGTAGGTAAATGACCTGTGAAATCCGAAAGGTGCTCTTTGGAATGTGGGCCCCTTTGCCCACCTAGGCTGCAAAAAAGTGTCACACATCTGGTATCTCTGTATTCAGGAGAAGTTGAGGAATGTGTTTTGGGGTGTCTTTTTACATATACCCATGCTGGGTGAGATAAATATCTTGGTCAAATGCCAACTTTGTATAAAAAAATGGGAAAAGTTGTCTTTTGCCAAGATATTTCTCTCACCCAGCATGGGTATATGTAAAATGACACCCCAAAACACATTCCCCAACTTCTCCCGATTACGGAGATACCAGATGTGTGACACTTTTTTGCAGCCGAGGTGGGCAAAGGGGCCCATATTCAAAAGAGCACCTTTCGGATTTCACAGGTCATTTTTTACAGAATTTGATTTCAAACTCCTTACCACACATTTGGGCCCCTAGAATGCCAGGGCAGTATAACTACCCCACAAGTGACCCCATTTTGGAAAGAAGAGACCCCAAGGTATTCGCTGATGGGCAAAGTGAGTTCATGGAAGTTTTTATTTTTTGTCACAAGTTAGTGGAATATGAGACTTTGTATGAAAAAAAAAAAAAAAAAAAAAAATAAGCATTTTCCACTAACTTGTGACAAAAAATAAAAAATTCTAGGAACTCGCCATGCCCCTCACGGAATACCTTGGGGTGTCTTCTTTCCAAAATGGGGTCACTTGTGGGGTAGTTATACTGCCCTGGCATTTTCCAGGGGCCCTAATGTGTGGTAAGTAGGTAAATGACCTGTGAAATCCTAAAGGTGCTCTTTGGAATATGGGCCCCTTTGCCCACCTAGGCTGCAAAAAAGTGTCACACATGTGGTATCGCCGTATTCAGGAGAAGTTGGGGAATGTGTTTTGGGGTGTCATTTTACATATACCCATGCTGGGTGAGAGAAATATCTTGGCAAAAGACAACTTTTCCCATTTTTTTATACAAAGTTGGCATTTGACCAAGATATTTCTCTCACCCAGCATGGGTATATGTAAAATGACACCCCAAAACACATTCCCCAACTTCTCCTGAGTACGGCGATACCAGATGTGTGACACTTTTTTGCAACCTAGATGCGCAAAGGTGCCCAAATTCCTTTTAGGAGGGCATTTTTAGACATTTGGATACCAGACTTCTTCTCACGCTTTGGGGCCCCTAGAATGCCAGGGCAGTATAAATACCCCACATGTGACCCCATTTTGGAAAGAAGACACCCCAAGGTATTCAATGAGGGGCATGGCGAGTTCATAGAAATTTTTTTTTTTGGCACAAGTTAGCGGAAATTGATATTTTTAATTTTTTTCTCACAAAGTCTCCCGTTCCGCTAACTTGGGAAAAAAATTTCAATCTTTCATGGACTCAATATGCCCCTCACGGAATACCTGGGGGTGTCTTCTTTCCGAAATGGGGTCACATGTGGGGTATTTATACTGCCCTGGCATTCTAGGGGCCCTAAAGCGTGAGAAGAAGTCTGGAATATAAATGTCTAAAAAATTTTACGCATTTGGATTCCGTGAGGGGTATGGTGAGTTCATGTGAGATTTTATTTTTTGACACAAGTTAGTGGAATATGAGACTTTGTAAGAAAAAAAAATAAAAATTCTGCTAACTTGGGCCAAAAAAATATCTGAATGGAGCCTTACAGAGGGGTGCTAAATGACAGGGGGGTGATAAATGACAGGGGGGTGATCAATGACAGGGGGGTGATCAATGACAGGGGGGTGATCAATGACAGGGGGGTGATCAATGACAGGGGGGTGATCAGGGAGTCTATATGGGGTGATAACCACAGTCATTGATCACGCCCGTGTAAGGCTTCATTCAGACGTCCGGATGCGTTTTGCGGATCCGATCCATCTATCAGTGCATCCGTAAAAATCATGCGGACATCTGAATGGAGCTTTACAGGGGGGTGATCAGGGAGTCTATATGGGGTGATCACCACAGTCATTGATCATGCCCCTGTAAGGCTTCATTCAGACGTCCGGATGCGTTTTGCGGATCCGATCCATCTATCAGTGCATCCGTAAAAATCATGCGGACATCTGAATGGAGCTTTACAGGGGGGTAATCAATGACAGGGGGGTAATCAATGACAGGGGGGTGATCAGGGAGTCTATATGGGGTGATCACCACAGTCATTGATCATGCCCCTGTAAGGCTTCATTCAGACGTCCGGATGCGTTTTGCGGATCCGATCCATCTATCAGTGCATCCGTAAAAATCATGCGGACATCTGAATGGAGCTTTACAGGGGGGTAATCAATGACAGGGGGGTGATCACCACAGTCATTGATCATGCCCCTGTAAGGCTTCATTCAGACGACCGGATGCGTTTTGCGGATCCGATCCATGTATCAGTGCATCCGTAAAAATCATGCGGACATCTGAATGGAGCTTTACAGGGGGGTAATCAATGACAGGGGGGTAATCAATGACAGGGGGGTGATCAGGGAGTCTATATGGGGTGATCACCACAGTCATTGATCATGCCCCTGTAAGGCTTCATTCAGACGTCCGGATGCGTTTTGCGGATCCGATCCATCTATCAGTGGATCCGTAAAAATCATGCGGACGTCTGAATGGAGCTTTACAGGGGGTTGATCAATGACAGGGGGGTAATCAATGACAGGGGGGTGATCAGGGAGTCTATATGGGGTGATCAGGGGTGATTAGGGGTGATCAGGGGCTAATAAGGGGTTAATAAGTGATGGGGGGGGGGTGTAGTGTAGTGTAGTGGTGCTTGGTGCTACTTTACTGAGCTACCTGTGTCCTCTGGTGGTCGATCCAAACAAAGGGGACCACCAGAGGACCAGGTAGCAGGTATATTAGACGCTGTTATCAAAACAGCGTCTAATATACCTGTTAGGGGTTAAAAAAAACACATCTCCAGCCTGCCAGCGAACGATCGCCGCTGGCAGGCTGGAGATCAACTCTCTTACCTTCCGTTCCTGTGAGCGCGCGCGCCTGTGTGCGCGCGTTCACAGGAAATCTCGCGTCTCGCGAGATGACGCGTATATGCGTGACTGTGCGCAGCGCTGCCACCTCCGGAACGCGATCCTGCGTTAGGCGGTCCGGAGGTGGTTAAACAAAAAATACACAAATTGGATAGTTTAGTCCCTAGAGGCTGGAATATTGATTTCTCCTTGACACCCTTTTATTGATGTATGAAAATTTCATTAGTTTTTTTTGTTATTTAGCTTTGCTAATGTTCTTGTTTTAGTTTTGCTCATATAGGCTATAAAGGTTTACATAGTTTTGCCTAAATGTTACCCTTTCTCCCTTTTTCCCCATAGGCTCTTTTATATTTGGACTTTTCAGGGTAATCGGAATTACGAGTGGGAGAAAGGTATCACATATATAATTCCCTCCTCCACACTGTCCATTACTGAATATACTGGTTACAAATTTACATGTTAGTCCTTTATTTGTGAGCCCTTATATATATTGTTTATAGGCTTTACTTTAGTGGCATGTAATAGTTATAATAATCTTTATGTACAGTTGCAAGAAAAAGTATGTGAACCCTTTGGAATGATATGGATTTCAGCACAAATTGCTCATAAAATGTGATTTGATGTTCATCTAAGTCACAACAATAGACAATCACAGTCTGCTTAAACTAATAACACACAAAGAATTAAATGTTACCATGTTTCTATTGAGCACACCATGTAAACATTCACAGTGCAGGTGGAAAAAGTATGTGAACCCTTAGATTTAATAACTGGTTGAACCTCCTTTTGCAGCAATAACTTCAACCAAACGTTTCCTGTAGTTGCAGATCAGACGTGCACAACGGTCAGGAGTAATTCTTGACCATTCCTCTTTACAGAACTGTTTAAGTTCAACAATATTCTTGGGATGTCTGGTGTGAATCGCTTTCTTGAGGTCATGCCAAGCATTCTCAAGCGGGTTGAGGTCAGGACTCTGACTGGGCCACTCCAGAAGGCATATTTTCTTCTGTTTAAGCCATTCTGTTGATTTACTTCTATGCTTTGGGTCGTTGTCCTGTTGCAACACCCATCTTCTGTTGAGCTTCAGCTGGTGGACAGATGGCCTTAAGTTCTTCTGCAAAATGTCTTGATAAACTTGGGAATTCATTTTTCCTTTGATGATAGCAATCTGTCCAGGCCCTGACGCAGTAAAGCAGCCCCAAACCATGATGCCCCCACCACCATACTTCACAGTTGGGATGAGGTTTTGATGTTGGTGTGCTGTGCCTCTTTTTCTCCACACATAGTGTTGTGTGTTTCTTCCAAACAACTCAACTTTGGTTTCATCTGTCCACAGAATATTTTGCCAGCACTGCTGTGGAACATCCAGGTGCTCTTGTGCAAACTGTAAACGTGCAGCAATGGGTTTTTTTGCACAGCAGTGGCTTCCTCTGTGGTATCCTCCCATGAAATCCATTCTTGTTTAGTGTTTTACGTATCGTAGATTCACTAACAGGGATGTTAGCATATGCCAGAGACTGTTGTAAGTCTTTAGCTGACACTCTAGGAGTCTTCTTCACCTCATTGAGCAGTCTGCGCTGTACTCTTGCAGTCCTCTTTACAGGACGGCCACTCCTAGGGAGAGTAGCAGCAGTGCTGAACTTTCTCCATTTATAGACAATTGGTCTTACCGTGGACTGATGAACAGCAAGGCTTTTGGCAATACTTTTATAACCCTTTCCAGCATTATGCAAGTCAACAATTCTTAATTGTAGGTCTTCTGAGAGCTCTTTTGTGCAAGGCATCATTCACATCAGGCAATGCTTCTTGTAAAAAGCAAACCCAGAACTGGTGTGTGTTTTTTATAGGGCAGGGCAGCTGTAACCAACACCTCCAATCTCATCTCATTGATTGGACCCCAGTTGGCTGACACCTCACTCCAATTAGTTCTTGGAGATGTCATTAGTCTAGGGGTTCACATACTTTTTCCACCTGCACTGTGAATGTTTACATGGTGTGTTCAATAAAAACATGGTAACATTTAATTATTTGTGTGTTATTAGTTTAAGCAGACTGTGATTGTCTATTGTTGTGACTTAAATGAAGATCAGATCACATTTTATGACTAATTTGTGCAGAAATCCATATCATTCCAAAGGGTTCACATACTTTTTCTTGCAACTGTATATAGTTTTATCGTGTATCTTTTACGCTCCCTAATATTATTACAATATGTTAGACATACTCTCCAGACACATATATAGGGGGTTATTATTTTGTCAACCCTCAATTTGGTTTTTATTATGATTGGCCGACTCTTTATGGGCCGTCTAAGCTGAATTACATTAATAACCTATGATTTCCTGGCTTACCTATGTCTTATGAATACATGTGCCTCCCTCCTTGATTTTGGGAGTGTTGGATGCTCCCTTTTATTGGTAACATATTTTTGCATGATCGCAGTATACATGGGAGCAGAGCTCCCAGCCCTGTTTGCTGTGCGCATGCGCCACCTCCCTGCGTTCGATGTGTTGCAATGGTGATGAGTGTGCATGTGCTGATGCAGCTCTGCGCAATCTCAGTTAACATTTCCCAGCGCGACAGTTTTTGTTCGGCCAAATCCTGAAATACTTCCCAGGTAGCAGCCGGATCTTAATCGGATCCCATTATAGTCAATGGGGCCAACAGGCATGCAGTAACATCTGGCTATGTCAGACTATGGCTCCGGCAGGCTGCAGAAGCCTAATGCCAATCTTTTGACCCTGTATTATGTTTAATAACGTTTGTATATACGGTTCACTATATGACTATTAGGCAAGTTTTTGATTTGCTACTGTTTGACCTTTGTGATGTCATTGAGGGCAATTTGGTGTCACACCTTGATGACGTCATCACTTCCTAAATATATATATATATACACATGAAAAGGCTGCATTAAGCCAAAACGTTGCATCTAGAATAAAAGGATCACAAAATCTATATTTAGGAGTGCCATCTCCATTTTTGACTGTTTTGGATTGTCCGTATTGGGGGGGGTTCTGTTTAAACCATACTCCTTATGGCGTGCACGCACTTCTCCTTATCTCTTAGAGCTGCTGTCTATATTGAAGCTTTGTCTAAACTTGTCATTAGACTGTTGCAACCACCAAGCTCACAGACCCACATGAGATCAGTAAACCAACTTGTTTAACCCCTTCAACCCCGGGCCTGTTTTCACCTTCCTGCCCAGGCCATTTTTTGAAAATCTGACATGTGTGACTTTATGTGGTAATAACTTTAAAACGCTTTTACTTATACAGGCCATTCTGAGATTGTTTTCTCGTCACATATCGTACTTCATGACACTGGTGAAATGGAGTCAAAAAAATACCATATTTACCAAAAATCTGGAAAAATTAGCAAATTTCCAAATTTCTATTTCTCTACTTTTATAATAGATAGTAATACCTCCAAAAATTGTAATTACTTTACATTCCTCATATGTCTACTTCATGTTTGGATCATTTTGAAAATGACATTTTATATTTTTGGGACGTTAGAAGGCTTAGGCTACTTTCACACTGCCGTTTGAAACGCATTTGAAACGGATCCGTTAATAAAATGACTAAACGGAGACAAACAGAAGCCATTCAGACGGATCCGTTCAAACGGATCCGTCTGTATTGCGGATCCGTTTGTCACGTTCGTTTCCGTTTTTGCATCCGTTTAGCGGATTAGTTTTGGAATGAGTAGCATCTCTAGGTTCCCCCATCTTCATGTATTCAGATCCCCAGGGTTGTCATGCTCCTATATTTCTCCAGGGCTATCTTGTTGAAATTCAAAGTTGGTCCAACTTTGATCATGGACCACACCTTTCGGACTCTTGTACACGACTACATGCACTTAAAGATGTATAGTGTTCGTTAGCGGGCCATATGTCCCTGATCGTCATTGATCGTGCGTACGGCAGTACAGAACATCATGATGCTGACCATGTTGTGCCGCACACTGGGCTATTATCCCGCACTCATATGATCTATTAGTGCAAGACAATATCCCCGCGGGCAGCTCAAATTGCACAGAATCATTGTACACTATGATGTTGTGTACTCTCGTGCGCATGATCAATGCCACTACGGGACATATGGCCCGCTCACGGACCGTATGTCTCTGGGGGCATAGAGTCGTGTGCAATAGGCCTTAAAGGGGTTTTCTCATCTTAGACAATGGGGGCATACCGCTAGGATATACCCACATTGTCTTATAGGTGCGGGTCCCACCGCTGGTACCCTCACATATATTGAGAACGGAGCCAAGAAAGTGGATGAGGGCGCACTGCGCCGCCGTCCTCCATTCATTTCTATGGGAGAGGCGGGGATTAGTGCTTGGTGGTGGACGTACCACAGGAAATTTGTTGTCCTCCAGCAACAGTGCTCCCCGCTCCGTTCTCGATATAGGTGCGGGTCCTACCAATGTTACCCACACCTATCAGACAATGGGGGCATATTCAAGCGAAATCCCCCCATGTGAATACCCCTTTAAAAACTGTATGTCCCTTGCGTGTCCCTTGTGGTAATCACACTAGTGATATTAGAGCGTCATCGGGAAATCATTAAACTGTAAAATTAAAATTTATTAATGAATTCCTGATGATGCTGATGGACCGTGACTCCCACAAGGGCTCATATGAAAGGGCATTTGCTTGTTCATTGTGGCAATCATAGGGTCTACGATCAATAAAGAAATAAAGAGCCAAAAGATAGCTCATTATTGATGGTCATGTTAATGGTTCTTACAACATTGGCATTAATGCTGTTTTGAAGGAACTGGCTACTCCAGACAACCCCCTCAATCGAAGAAATTACTAGTCAAATAACATGGTGCCTAAAAAGGGAGATTTTTGCGGCAGAACAATGTACAGAAAAAGCACTAAGAAAATTAATGAGCAGGTGGAAGGGTTTTATTAGCAATGTATTAGAGCCAGTAGAGATCAAGATACTTATGGATCCTTTGAAGCAAACTTCCTGGTACCTGCTTGAGCAGATGAAGGGAACATTAGGTAAACTGGAACAGTAGGGTCTGGTATAACTTTAATAATAAAGTGATGATCAGGGCGGTCCAGGGGATAGAGGGTGCATTGGAGTGGGGTTATGTTCGGTCTTTGTTAGGCTAGGGGGGGTGGGAAGGGAGGTAGGAGGGTATGTTAATGTTTCTTAACATGAAAAATGGAAAATTTTGGTTTGTCCCAATGATGTGAATCCAGGTGCATTTTTGTAACATCTGTATGTGTACTTATGTTATTGTGAAACAATGGATGTATGTAACAGTTTGTACTTGCTTCAGATGAAAGACGAACTAAATAAATAAAATTTGGTTTAAAAAAAAAAATGCTGTTTTGAAATAAAAACTACCAAGGGTGTTACAAGAAACGCACAGTAGTAAGACTAGGGTAGTTTTAATTTCAACACAGCTGTAGTTGCCAAGGTTACCCTGTACAGGACAATAAAAACACAGACACAGTGAAGTAAACTATAATTAATTTTTATTTTTTAAACACTAAAAAAATAAAATAAATATAAACATCAATTTTTTTTACAATTGTTCATAATGATGAGGGGAGGTGGACTGTCGTGGGGTTGGTGGTCTGGGGCTGGCAATGGTAGCCCCCCTGTCCTATTGATCTACTGAGATTAAATTACGTGCCACAGGAAAGGATGCAGGGTGTAATTGTGGGCTTTGGAGAAAGGAAGGGTCTGAGGAGGAGGGGACCCGAGCATGTGTAGAGGTGGAGGGAGTTTGAAAAGAAGTAGAAGGAAAATACTGGGGAGGAGAAGAATAAGAGACAGAAGGCAACACATGCTCGGGAAGGTGGGAAGGGAAAGGTTGGCGGTACTGGCCACTGGTGTGGGATGGGGGGTAGGTGTGTGATGGGGGTAGGTGTGGGATGGGGGATAGGTGTAGGATGGGGGGGGGGAGGTTGGGGGCGGTGCATGATTTCCCATGACCCGTTCTCTAGCATGATCTTAAACTCATGCAACTGCTCGGGCGTCATTGAGTCCATAAAACTGATTATATTTAGCCCATAATGGTAGTTTGGGCTGCGTTGAATCGCCGACTCCGCCCCCTCCCAGCGGCAAATCAAGTCAGCACTAAACTCCTTCAGGTGTTCGGCAAAATCTTCTAGAGCGTAGGAAACGACCTCTACAAGGTTCGCATAATCAGTTCGATTTGGCCTACCGGATCTCTGCCCACTCACCAGGACTGTCAAATTTTGGCGCAAACCGAAGAGCCTCTGTTGAGCGGAGGGATCCGGTAGGGGACCCAGATTGCCCTGAGCCGATGCATGAGGGACAGGAGGGCTGGCGCTGGCGATCTGTTCCGGTTCCGCCTCAGGAGGTTGTTCAGGCTCCCGAGTGCTGCAGGCACTTCTGTAGTAAAAAAAAAAAGAAAGGAGAGTAAAGAATTGTCCTTTAAATAAAACATCCATGTATGTTCTATGCTATGTCTACCGTATACCATAGGGGGTTGGCCAAAACAGGGGAGCCAAACGCTCCGCTGTCTCAGACAGCCCCTTACACTCAAACGGAGAGAACTGTTGTCCCTCTGACTGTAGGGGGCTGGCCAAAACAGGGGAGCCAAACGCTCTACTGTCTCAGACAGCCCCTTACACTCAAAAGGAGAGAACTATTGTCCCTCTGACTGTAGGGGGCTGGCCAAAACAGGGGAGCCAAACGCTCCACTGTCTCAGACAGCCCCTTACACTCAGACGGAGAGAACTGTTGTCCTTCTGACTGTAGGGGGCTGGCCAAAACAGGGGAGCCAAACGCTCCGCTGTCTCAGACAGCCCCTTACACTCAGACAGAGAGAACTGTTGTCCCTCTGACTGTAGGGGGCTGGCCAAAACAGGGGAGCCAAACGGTCCGCTGTCTCAGACAGCCCCTTACACTCAGACGGAGAGAACTGTTGTACCTCTGACTGTAGGGGGCTAGCCAAAACAGGGGAGCCAAACGCTACCCTGTCTCAGACAGCCCCTTACACTCAAAAGGAGAGAATTGTTGTCCCTCTGACTGTAGGGGGCTGGCCAAAACAGGGGAGCCAAACGCTCCGCTGTCTCAGACAGCCCCTTACACTCAAAAGGAGAGAACTGTTCTCCCTCTGACTGTAGGGGGCTGGCCAAAACAGGGGAGCCAAACGCTCCGCCGTCTCAGACAGCCCCTTACACTCAGACGGAGAGAACTGTTGTCCCTCTGACTGTAGGGGGCTGGTCAAAACAGGGGAGCCAAACGCTACCCTGTCTCAGACAGCCCCTTTACAATTTTCTTTTTTACAGTTGTTAAAAATATTTACCTTATTGGTGCCATTGCCTTTCGTAGGAACCCCAGGGCCGCCGTATGGATGTATGTGGTCCATGAGGTTCCTCCAGAGCCACTCGGGGCCTGAACCTCCTTGTTAAAATGCCTCCTGAAGCGGTCCCGGATAGATCGCCAACGCGTTGTAAACAGTTTGACTATAGAAAAAAAACATAAAAAATTAAATTAGCATGATGTAAGGAAAAGAATATTAATGTATTAAAATACATATTGTTTTACTTACCATATTTCTCCTGAGCAGCCGCATTTAGATCCCCCCAGGTCTCAAAAATTTCCGCACAGATGTCCCTCCAGAGCCGCTGGGTCAGATGATGATCAGCGTGGTGGCAGTCGGAGTGGTCCCATAATGATGGACGCGCCTCCACCAGTTGGATGAGGAGCAGGTTATCTATGGTAGGGACCCCGAACTCCTCATCTTCCCTGGTGGAGCCTCTGGAACCCTGAAAAAAAGGAAATACAAAATTAAATGTAAATCCTAATACAAAATGCAAATTAAAACTACTTAATTCAAGACTTACACGTCTACGACCGCCACGCTCATTCCCGCGGACTCTGGAGGCGACTGGGGGATCCTCGCTGGCGGCTCTAGGTGCAGATTGCTGAAACCAAAATATATATTTTTTAAAAGAGTGTATTTAAATAAAAAAATAAATTTGATATCTATATATATATACTTACTTCTTGACAGCCCCGTTCTGGGCTTGGTCCACCTCCCCTGTACGCTGGCGATTCCAGCACTGGTGAGCGAGCCCCGGCAGAGCCGACAACACCTGGAGAGCCCTCCGATGATGATGAAGAAATCTATAATAAGAGCACATACTGATAAATGCAACGAATCAAACAGTACAAACTCCAAGTGTTGATTTTATACTTACCGGCCACTGAATACGCCTGCGCCTTCTGGGTGGGTTTTTCCAATCAATCGATGTCTTCTTTGATGACATCTGTACGCAACATAATACCAGACAAAATGCAGATAACGTTAAAGGAACTTGTTTAGAGCACTATTTCCACATATATCAACAACATTTTTTTATTTTTAATGCTTACTTTTTAAAATATAGATTGGTGCTTGCCCACCTCAGAACTTTCTAGAAAATCCAAAATGTTTAAATTTTTTTAGGACGACCCTAATAATAAAATGATTAAAAAAATTAATCCGACAGGAGCCATAATCCCCCCAAGTGCCATAATCACCCCCAGAGACAGCAGCCCCGCATAGTGCCTGCAGCCCCCCATAGTGCCAGCAGCCCCCCACAGTGACATCAGCCCCCCAGTTCCAAACAACCTTCCCACAGTGCCCTCACCCCCCCATGCCAGAAGCCCCCACAGTTCCAGCCACAAAAACCCCTGCAGTGCCAGAAGCACCGCACAGTTCCAGCCACAAAAACCCCTGCAGTGCCAGAAGCACCGCACAGTTCCAGCCACAAAAACCCCTGCAGTGCCAGAAGCACCGCACAGTTCCAGCCACAAAAACCCCTGCAGTGCCAGAAGCACCGCACAGTTCCAGCTACAAACACCCCCGCAGTGCCAGCAGACCCCCCCAATTCCAGCCACACACATCCCCGCAGTGCCAGCAGCACCCACAGTTCCAGCCACCCCCCCAGTGCCAGCAGCCCCCCCACCCCAGTGCCAGCAGCCACCCCCCGAGCCAATAGCCCCCATAAAGGCAGCCCCCACCACCAGTGCCAGCAGCCCCCACTGTTCCAGACACACACCCCCCTTCCCAAGTGCCAGCAGCCCCCCCCCCCAGAGATAGATAGATAAATAGATAGATAGATAGATAAATAGATAGATAGAAAAAAAAAGAAAGATAGACAAACAGACAAAACTTCATATACTTACCAGTCTTCATAAAGTCGATAATCCAAAATGGCCAACGATGAGGGGAGGGACAGGAAGTTACTGGGAATGCGCAGAGACGTGAACAGTTTCTAACGGATCCGTGTTAAAGTGGAGCCAGGACAAACGGATCCGTCCCTATTGACTTCACTGCAAGCAGCGTTTTGGTGTCCGCCTCAAAAGCGGAACCGAGACCAAGCACAGCCAAACTGATGCATTCTGAACAGATCCTTATCCATTCAGAATGCATTAGGGCTGAACTTGTCAGTTTTAAACCGTTTGTGAGATCCCTGAAACGGATCTCACAAACAGAATTCCAAACGCAGGTGTGAAAGAAGTTTAGAAGCAAATCTTAACATTTTTAACAATATTTCCAAAACTCAAATTTTTCAGGATCAGTTCAGTTATGAAGTCACTTTCTGGGGCTTACATATTATAAACTACCCATAAATCACCCCATTTTAGAAACTACACCCCTCAAGGTATTCAAAACTCATTTTACAAACTTTGTTAACCCTTTAGGTGTTCCACAAGAGTGAATGGAAAATGGAGATGAAATTTCTGAATTTCACTTTTTTGGCAGATTTTTCATTTTAATCCATTTGTTCCAGTAGCAAAGCAAGGGTTAACAACCAAACAAAACTCAAAATCTATTACCCTGAATCTGGGGTTTACATAAACACCCCATGTGTGCTCAAAAACTGATGTATGGGCGCACAGCAGGCTTCATAGTGGAAGGAGCATCATATGGCTTTTGGAGAGCTGGAATGGTAATTGGGAGCTATGTCGCATGTGAAGACACTCTGAGGTGGCCCTACAGTGGAAACCCCCAAAAAGTCACCCCATTCTGGAAACTACACTCCTCAAGGAATATTTCAAGGTGTGTAGTGAGCACTTTGACCCATCGGGTGTTTCATAGAATTAGGATACGTTTGGCTGTGAAAATTAAAAAAATTTCCATAAAAAGTTGCTTACACCCACATGTTTTACTTTCACAGGGTAACAGGACAAAATGCACCCCACACTTTGTTCCCCATTTCCCCCCGAATACGCCAACATGTGCTCATAAAATGATGTATGGGTGCATGGCAGGGTCCAAAAGGGAAGTAGCGCCATAGGGCTTTTGGAGGACAGATTTGGCAGGATTGGCTTTTGGGAGCTATGTCACATATAAAGACACCCTAAGGTACCCCTACAGTTGAAATCCCCAAAAAGTTTCCCCATTCTGGAAACTACACCCTTCAAGGAATATTTCAAGATGTGTAGTGAGAACTTTGTCCTCAAAGGTAAAACATGGAATTGGCTGTGAAAATTAAAAATTACAAATTTTTCAAGAAAAATTTACTTTAGCCCAAAAATTTTCCCTTTCAAAAGGGGGAACTGGGGAAAATGTACCCCCTAATTTATTGCCCATTTTCTCCTGATTACAGCAATACCCCATATGTTCTGGAAGGCAGATTTCACCGGAATAATTCAGTCGCCATCTAGCAATTGAACACACCCTGAGGTAGCCCTAGAGTGGAAATCCCCAAAAAGTGACCCCATTCTGGAAACAACACCCCTCAAAGAATATTCCAAGGTGTGTAGTGAGCACTTTGACCCATCGAGCGTTTCACAGAATTAGGAAACGCTTGGCTATGAAAATGAAAAATTACAATTTTTTTCAGAAAAAGTAGCTTTACACCCACATTTTTCACTGTCACAAGGGGTAGCAGGATAAAATGCACCCCACATTTTGTTCCCCATTTCCCCCCCGAATACGCAAACACCCAATATGTGCTCATAAAATGATGTATGGACGCATGGCAGGGTTCTAGAGTCAAACAGCTAAATATGGATTTTGCTGACCTGAATTGGCAGACATGGATTTTAGCTGCCATGTCACATAAAAAAAATTTCCAGAGGTCCCCAGAAATGAAAAACCCCAAGAAGTGACCCTATTTTGGAAAGAGCACCCCCGTACAGACATTTTAAGTGGTGGAAAGGGTACTTTTTACCAAACAGGTGTCTCACAGAAGGCAGAAATACTAGAGAGAGGATTTCAAAGCAGAAATTTGTAAAAATGAAAAAGTACTAGCAGACCCCAATTTTTCACTTTCACAAGGGGTTAAAGGAGAAAATGCACCCCAGTATATGTTCCCCATTTTCTCCCCATTTTGCAAACACCCCATATGTGCTTGTAGCCTGCTGTATTGGCGCACAGCAGGCTGCTACAGGCAAAGTGAAAAATATATTTTTGCAGGCCTGAATTGGCAGACATGGATTTTAGCTGCCATGTCGCATTTAAAAAATTTCCAGAGGTCCCCAGAAATGAAAAACCCCAAGAAATGACCCCATTTTGGAAAGAGCACCCCCGTACGGACATTTTAAGTGGTGGAAAGGGTACTTCTTACCAAACAGGTGTCTCACAGAAGGCAGAAATACTACAGAGAGGATTTCAAAGCACACATTTGTAATGTAGGAATTTCAAAATGGATTCAAATCTTGAACGGGACATGGCCATATTGTAAATTGGAGTGTGGTACAAGACATCTGAACTCCAATATTGTCTCATTTCAGTTTTTTTTTTACAAGGCCCATATGCAGCAACAGCCCCCAAAACTTCATAATGTCTGCTGCATTTACAGGGGTCCAACCTAGTGGTCTAGCATATGAGGATGTTGGGTTTTGAGAAATAAACTGCTGGGCGTACAAATTTGTTTGGGTCACGATCAAATTTATGAGATCGTCAGAGAAAAAGATTTTGAAAAAAATCTATTTCTGTGAAGCCCGTGCAGTCAATCTGGATTCCAGAGTTTCCCACATGCTCTGGAATTTGGGGCTCATAATCCTCAGGCGGTGTGGACCATAGGGGATCACTGGGGGGGCTACTTCATCTCTCCTGGGGCGTCTCCTTGAGGGTCCCTCATCACCTGATGACGATGATGATGAAGGAGTTGAGAAGTAGAGGAATGTGGCATACTCTTCTCCCTCTCTTGCAGACTCTGTTTCAGAGGCAAGGATGGCGTATGCCTCTTCAGCGGAGTACGTTCTCTGGGATGAATTGGACATTTTTATTTTTATTGGTGTATGTAAAGTGAAAAGTGTCAGGGGGGTGTATGTAGTGATTTAACACGTGTGGGGACTTGTAATGAATTAATTAAAATAAAATTTAGGATAAAGAAAAAAAGAGAAAGAAAGAAAAAGAGAAAAAGATAAGTGAAAGAATTAGATGAAAATTTAGAAAAAAAGGCTAAAAAAAAACACGCAGATGGCACGTGTGTGGGTTAAAAAATCTAAACTAGTACTAACTAAAATTGACATATATATATATATATATACAGTACAGACCAAAAGTTTGGACACACCTTCTTATTCAAAGAGTTTTCTTTATTTTCATGACTATGAAAATTGTAGATTCACACTGAAGGCATCAAAACTATGAATTAACACATGTGGAATTATATACATAACAAACAAGTGTGAAACAACTGAAAATATGTCATATTCTAGGTTCTTCAAAGTAGCCACCTTTTGCTTTGATTACTGCTTTGCACACTCTTGGCATTCTCTTGATGAGCTTCAAGAGGTAGTCCCCTGAAATAGTTTTCACTTCACAGGTGTGCCCTGTCAGGTTTAATAAGTGGGATTTCTTGCCTTATAAATGGGGTTGGGACCATCAGTTGCGTTGAGGAGAAGTCAGGTGGATACACAGCTGATAGTCCTACTGAATAGACTGTTAGAATTTGTATTATGGCAAGAAAAAAGCAGCTAAGTAAAGAAAAACGAGTGGCCATCATTACTTTAAGAAATGAAGGTCAGTCAGTCAGCAGAAAAATTGGGAAAACTTTGAAAGTAAGGGCTATTTGACCATGAAGGAGAGTGATGGGGTGCTGCGCCAGATGACCTGGCCTCCACAGTCACCGGACCTGAACCCAGTCGAGATGGTTTGGGGTGAGCTGGACCGCAGAGTGAAGGCAAAAGGGCCAACAAGTGCTAAGCATCTCTGGGAACTCCTTCAAGACTGTTGGAAGACCATTTCAGGTGACTACCTCTTGAAGCTCATCAAGAGAATGCCAAGAGTGTGCAAAGCAATAATCAAAGCAAAAGGTGGCTACTTTGAAGAACCTAGAATATGACATATTTTCAGTTGTTTCACACTTGTTTGTTATGTATATAATTCCACATGTGTTAATTCATAGTTTTGATGCCTTCATAGTCATGAAAATAAAGAAAACTCTTTGAATGAGAAGGTGTGTCTAAACTTTTGGTCTGTACTGTATATATAGTGGAACACTAGATGAGGATTTGTGCGAATTTATCACTGTTGACCATCCGGTCACACCTGTTTTATACATACTCCCTAAAGTGCACAAATCACTAAGTGACCCCCCTGGACGACCGATCGTATCCGGGTCAGACTCCATCTTTAGAAGCATTGCGGTGCTTCTTGATAAGGTTCTGCGCGACTTTGCAATGGGGGCTGAGTCGTATATACAGGATACGACTGATTCCCTATGCAAGTTGGATATGATTGATCTCACTGGTGTCCATGACGTCCATTTGGCATCGTTCGATGTGACTTCTTTGTACACTTCTATTGACCATGACCTGGGTATAAGTGCCATTGGACGTATGCTTGACAGTTCATCCTACACTGCACCTGCTAAGGCATTCATTATTGATTTACTACAAATTATTTTGAGATACAACTATTTCTTGTTCCAGGATGTATTTTATCAGCAAAAACGAGACGTGGCTATGGGGTCGAACGTAGCACCGACTTACGCAAACATCTTTATAAGGTGCTTTGAGGAGGATGTCGTCTATCTGTCCCACCACAGCACTAAGAAAATTAATGAGCAGGTGGAAGGGTTTTATTAGCAATGTATTAGAGCCAGTAGAGATCAAGATACTTATGGATCCTTTGAAGCAAACTTCCTGGTACCTGCTTGAGCAGATGAAGGGAACATTAGGTAAACTGGAACAGTAGGGTCTGGTATAACTTTAATAATAAAGTGATGATCAGGGCGGTCCAGGGGATAGAGGGTGCATTGGAGTGGGGTTATGTTCGGTCTTTGTTAGGCTAGGGGGGGTGGGAAGGGAGGTAGGAGGGTATGTTAATGTTTCTTAACATGAAAAATGGAAAATTTTGGTTTGTCCCAATGATGTAAATCCAGGTGCATTTTTGTAACATCTGTATGTGTACTTATGTTATTGTGAAACAATGGATGTATGTAACAGTTTGTACTTGCTTCAGATGAAAGACGAACTAAATAAATAAAATTTGGTTTAAAAAAAAAAATGCTGTTTTGAAATAAAAACTACCAAGGGTGTTACAAGAAACGCACAGTAGTAAGACTAGGGTAGTTTTAATTTCAACACAGCTGTAGTTGCCAAGGTTACCCTGTACAGGACAATAAAAACACAGACACAGTGAAGTAAACTATAATTAATTTTTATTTTTTAAACACTAAAAAAATAAAATAAATATAAACATCAATTTTTTTTACAATTGTTCATAATGATGAGGGGAGGTGGACTGTCGTGGGGTTGGTGGTCTGGGGCTGGCAATGGTAGCCCCCCTGTCCTATTGATCTTCTGAGATTAAATTACGTGCCACAGGAAAGGATGCAGGGTGTAATTGTGGGCTTTGGAGAAAGGAAGGGTCTGAGGAGGAGGGGACCCGAGCATGTGTAGAGGTGGAGGGAGTTTGAAAAGAAGTAGAAGGAAAATACTGGGGAGGAGAAGAATAAGAGACAGAAGGCAACACATGCTCGGGAAGGTGGGAAGGGAAAGGTTGGCGGTACTGGCCACTGGTGTGGGATGGGGGGTAGGTGTGGGATGGGGGATAGGTGTAGGATGGGGGGGGGGAGGTTGGGGGCGGTGCATGATTTCCCATGACCCGTTCTCTAGCATGATCTTAAACTCATGCAACTGCTCGGGCGTCATTGAGTCCATAAAACTGATTATACTTAGCCCATAATGGTAGTTTGGGCTGCGTTGAATCGCCGACTCCGCCCCCTCCCAGCGGCAAATCAAGTCAGCACTTGTCATGGTCTTACCTGCTTGCTGCTCTCCTTCGTTTGACATGTGCTGGCGGCCATCTTGGTTTCTGGGTTTCTTGTAGCCTTCCACCCTGCGGCTCCTCCTTCCCCTGGGAGGATCTGGATGCCTAGCTCATATATATAGGAGGTCTGTGGCTTCAGTTCCTTGCTTGGTCCTCTTGTGTTCACATGCTTCTAAGACTGCTGCTGCTTCTGGTTCCTGATCCTGGCTTCGTCTGACTACCCTGCTGGTTCCTGATCCTGGCTTCGTCTGACTACCCTGCTGGTTCCTGATCCTGGCTTCGTCTGACTACCCTGCTGGTTCCTGATCCTGGCTTCGTCTGACTACCCTTCTGGTTCCTGACCTCTGGCTTCGCAAAGACTCTGCTCGGTTTCACCATCCGTTTGGACTTTTGCTTTACAGCTTTATTTTCAATAAAGCCTTCCTATTTTCTCTTATCTCTTGTTGTACGTCTGGTTCATGGTTCCGTGACAGCACTAAACTCCATCAGGTGTTCGGCAAAATCTTCTAGAGCGTCGGAAACGACCTCTACAAGGTTCGCATAATCAGTTCGATTTGGCCTACCGGATCTCTGCCCACTCACCAGGACTGTCAAATTTTGGCGCAAACCGAAGAGCCTCTGTTGAGCGGAGGGATTCGGTAGGGGACCAGATTGCCCTGAGCCGATGCATGAGGGACTGGAGGGCTGGCGCTGGCGATCTGTTCCGGTTCCGCCTCAGGAGGTTGTTCAGGCTCCCGAGTGCTGCAGGCACTTCTGTAGTAAAAAAAAAAAGAAAGGAGAGTAAAGAATTGTCCTTTAAATAAAACATCCATGTATGTTCTATGCTATGTCTACCGTATACCATAGGGGGTTGGCCAAAACAGGGGAGCCAAACGCTCCGCTGTCTCAGACAGCCCCTTACACTCAAACGGAGAGAACTGTTGTCCCTCTGACTGTAGGGGGCTGGCCAAAACAGGGGAGCCAAACGCTCCACTGTCTCAGACAACCCCTTACACTCAAAAGGAGAGAACTATTGTCCCTCTGACTGTAGGGGGCTGGCCAAAACAGGGGAGCCAAACGCTCCACTGTCTCAGACAGCCCCTTACACTCAGACGGAGAGAACTGTTGTCCTTCTGACTGTAGGGGGCTGGCCAAAACAGGGGAGCCAAACGCTCCGCTGTCTCAGACAGCCCCTTACACTCAGACGGAGAGAACTGTTGTCCCTCTGACTGTAGGGGGCTGGCCAAAACAGGGGAGCCAAACGGTCCGCTGTCTCAGACAGCCCCTTACACTCAGACGGAGAGAACTGTTGTACCTCTGACTGTAGGGGGCTAGCCAAAACAGGGGAGCCAAACGCTACCCTGTCTCAGACAGCCCCTTACACTCAAAAGGAGAGAACTGTTGTCCCTCTGACTGTAGGGGGCTGGCCAAAACAGGGGAGCCAAACGCTCCGCTGTCTCAGACAGCCCCTTACACTCAAAAGGAGAGAACTGTTCTCCCTCTGACTGTAGGGGGCTGGCCAAAACAGGGGAGCCAAACGCTCCGCCGTCTCAGACAGCCCCTTACACTCAGACGGAGAGAACTGTTGTCCCTCTGACTGTAGGGGGCTGGTCAAAACAGGGGAGCCAAACGCTACCCTGTCTCAGACAGCCCCTTTACAATTTTCTTTTTTACAGTTGTTAAAAATATTTACCTTATTGGTGCCATTGCCTTTCGTAGGAACCCCAGGGCCGCCGTATGGATGTATGTGGTCCATGAGGTTCCTCCAGAGCCACTCGGGGCCTGAACCTCCTTGTTAAAATGCCTCCTGAAGCGGTCCCGGATAGATCGCCAACGCGTTGTAAACAGTTTGACTATAGAAAAAAACCATAAAAAATTAAATTAGCATGATGTAAGGAAAAGAATATTAATGTATTAAAATACATATTGTTTTACTTACCATATTTCTCCTGAGCAGCCGCATTTAGATCCCCCCAGGTCTCAAAAATTTCCGCACAGATGTCCCTCCAGAGCCGCTGGGTCAGATGATGATCAGCGTGGTGGCAGTCGGAGTGGTCCCATAATGATGGACGCGCCTCCACCAGTTGGATGAGGAGCAGGTTATCTATGGTAGGGACCCCGAACTCCTCATCTTCCCTGGTGGAGCCTCTGGAACCCTGAAAAAAAGGAAATACAAAATTAAATGTAAATCCTAATACAAAATGCAAATTAAAACTACTTAATTCAAGACTTACACGTCTACGACCGCCACGCTCATTCCCGCGGACTCTGGAGGCGACTGGGGGATCCTCGCTGGCGGCTCTAGGTGCAGATTGCTGAAACCAAAATATATATTTTTTAAAAGAATGTATTTAAATAAAAAAATTAATTTGATATCTATATATATATACTTACTTCTTGACAGCCCCGTTCTGGGCTTGGTCCACCTCCCCTGGACGCTGGCGATTCCAGCACTGGTGAGCAAGCCCCGGCAGAGCCGACAACATCCGGAGAGCCCTCCGATGATGATGAAGAAATCTATAATAAGAGCACATACTGATAAATGCAACGAATCAAACAGTACAAACTCCAAGTGTTGATTTTATACTTACCGGCCACTGAATACGCCTGCGCCTTCTGGGTGGGTTTTTCCAATCAATCGATGTCTTCTTTGATGACATCTGTACGCAACATAATACCAGACAAAATGCAGATAACGTTAAAGGAACTTGTTTAGAGCACTATTTCCACATATATCAACAACATTTTTTTATTTTTAATGCTTACTTTTTAAAATATAGATTGGTGCTTGCCCACCTCAGAACTTTCTAGAAAATCCAAAATGTTTAAATTTTTTTAGGACGACCCTAATAATAAAATGATTAAAAAAATTAATCCGACAGGAGCCATAATCCCCCCAAGTGCCATAATCACCCCCAGAGACAGCAGCCCCGCATAGTGCCTGCAGCCCCCCATAGTGCCAGCAGCCCCCCACAGTGACATCAGCCCCCCAGTTCCAAACAACCTTCCCACAGTGCCCTCACCCCCCCATGCCAGAAGCCCCCACAGTTCCAGCCACAAAAACCCCTGCAGTGCCAGAAGCACCGCACAGTTCCAGCCACAAAAACCCCTGCAGTGCCAGAAGCACCGCACAGTTACAGCCACAAAAACCCCTGCAGTGCCAGAAGCACCGCACAGTTCCAGCTACAAACACCCCCGCAGTGCCAGCAGACCCCCCCAATTCCAGCCACACACATCCCCGCAGTGCCAGCAGCACCCACAGTTCCAGCCACCCCCCCAGTGCCAGCAGCCCCCCCACCCCAGTGCCAGCAGCCACCCCCCGAGCCAATAGCCCCCATAAAGGCAGCCCCCACCACCAGTGCCAGCAGCCCCCACTGTTCCAGACACACACCCCCCTTCCCAAGTGCCAGCAGCCCCCCCCCAGAGATAGATAGATAAATAGATAGATAGATAGATAGATAGATAGATAGATAGATAGATAGAAAAAAAAAGAAAGATAGACAAACAGACAAAACTTCATATACTTACCAGTCTTCATAAAGTCGATAATCCAAAATGGCCGACGATGAGGGGAGGGACAGGAAGTTACTGGGAATGCGCAGAGACGTGAACAGTTTCTAACGGATCCGTGTTAAAGCGGAGCCAGGACAAACGGATCCGTCCCTATTGACTTCACTGCAAGCAGCGTTTTGGTGTCCGCCTCAAAAGCGGAATCGAGACCAAGCACAGCCAAACTGATGCATTCTGAACAGATCCTTATCCATTCAGAATGCATTAGGGCTGAACTTGTCAGTTTTAAACCGTTTGTGAGATCCCTGAAACGGATCTCACAAACAGAATTCCAAACGCAGGTGTGAAAGTAGCCTTAGAAGTTTAGAAGCAAATCTTAACATTTTTAACAATATTTCCAAAACTCAAATTTTTCAGGATCAGTTCAGTTATGAAGTCACTTTCTGGGGCTTACATATTATAAACTACCCATAAATCACCTTATTTTAGAAACTACACCCCTCAAGGTATTCAAAACTCATTTTACAAACTTTGTTAACCCTTTAGGTGTTCCACAAGAGTGAATGGAAAATGGAGATGAAATTTCTGAATTTCACTTTTTTGGCAGATTTTTCATTTTAATCCATTTGTTCCAGTAGCAAAGCAAGGGTTAACAACCAAACAAAACTCAAAATCTATTACCCTGAATCTGGGGTTTACATAAACACCCCATGTGTGCTCAAAAACTGATGTATGGGCGCACAGCAGGCTTCATAGTGGAAGGAGCATCATATGGCTTTTGGAGAGCTGGAATGGTAATTGGGAGCTATGTCGCATGTGAAGACACTCTGAGGTGGCCCTACAGTGGAAACCCCCAAAAAGTCACCCCATTCTGGAAACTACACTCCTCAAGGAATATTTCAAGGTGTGTAGTGAGCACTTTGACGCATCGGGTGTTTCATAGAATTAGGATACGTGTGGCTGTGAAAATTAAAAAAATTTCCATAAAAAGTTGCTTACACCCACATGTTTTACTTTCACAAGGTAACAGGGCAAAATGCACCCCACACTTTGTTCCCCATTTCCCCCCGAATACGCCAACATGTGCTCATAAAATGATGTATGGGTGCATGGCAGGGTCCAAAAGGGAAGTAGCGCCATAGGGCTTTTGGAGGACAGATTTGGCAGGATTGGCTTTTGGGAGCTATGTCACATATAAAGACACCCTAAGGTACCCCTACAGTTGAAATCCCCAAAAAGTTTCCCCATTCTGGAAACTACACCCTTCAAGGAATATTTCAAGATGTGTAGTGAGAACTTTGTCCTCAAAGGTAAAACATGGAATTGGCTGTGAAAATTAAAAATTACAAATTTTTCAAGAAAAATTTACTTTAGCCCAAAAATTTTCCCCTGGGGAAAATGTACCCCCTAATTTATTGCCCATTTTCTCCTGATTACAGCAATACCCCATATGTTCTGGAAGGCAGATTTCACCGGAATAATTCAGTCGCCATCTAGCAATTGAACACACCCTGAGGTAGCCCTAGAGTGGAAATCCCCAAAAAGTGACCCCATTCTGGAAACAACACCCCTCAAGGAATATTCCAAGGTGTGTAGTGAGCACTTTGACCCATCGAGCGTTTCACAGAATTAGGAAACGCTTGGCTATGAAAATGAAAAATTACAATTTTTTTCAGATAAAGTAGCTTTACACCCACATTTTTCACTGTCACAAGGGGTAGCAGGATAAAATGCACCCCACATTTTGTTCCCCATTTCCCCCCCGAATACGCAAACACCCAATATGTGCTCATAAAATGATGTATGGACGCATGGCAGGGTTCTAGAGTCAAACAGCTAAATATGGATTTTGCTGACCTGAATTGGCAGACATGGATTTTAGCTGCCATGTCACATTAAAAAAATTTCCAGAGGTCCCCAGAAATGAAAAACCCCAAGAAGTGACCCCATTTTGGAAAGAGCACCCCCGTACAGACATTTTAAGTGGTGGAAAGGGTACTTTTTACCAAACAGGTGTCTCACAGAAGGCAGAAATACTAGAGAGAGGATTTCAAAGCAGAAATTTGTAAAAATGAAAAAGTACTAGCAGACCCCAATTTTTCACTTTCACAAGGGGTTAAAGGAGAAAATGCACCCCAGTATATGTTCCCCATTTTCTCCCCATTTTGCAAACACCCCATATGTGCTTGTAGCCTGCTGTATTGGCGCACAGCAGGCTGCTACAGGCAAAGTGAAAAATATATTTTTGCAGGCCTGAATTGGCAGACATGGATTTTAGCTGCCATGTCGCATTTAAAAAATTTCCAGAGGTCCCCAGAAATGAAAAACCCCAAGAAATGACCCCATTTTGGAAAGAGCACCCCCATACGGACATTTTAAGTGGTGGGAAGGGTACTTCTTACCAAACAGGTGTCTCACAGAAGGCAGAAATACTACAGAGAGGATTTCAAATCACACATTTGTAATGTAGGAATTTCAAAATGGATTCAAATCTTGAACGGGACATGGCCATATTGTAAATTGGAGTGTGGTACAAGACATCTGAACTCCAATATTGTCTCATTTCAGTTTTTTTTTTACAAGGCCCATATGCAGCAACAGCCCCCAAAACTTCATAATGTCTGCTGCATTTACAGGGGTCCAACCTAGCGGTCTAGCATATGAGGATGTTGGGTTTTGAGAAATAAACTGCTGGGCGTACAAATTTGTTTGGGTCACGATCAAATTTATGAGATCGTCAGAGAAAAAGATTTTGAAAAAAATCTATTTTTGTGAAGCCCGTGCAGTCAATCTGGATTCCAGAGTTTCCCACATGCTCTGGAATTTGGGGCTCATAATCCTCAGGCGGTGTGGACCATAGGGGATCACTGGGGGGGCTACTTCATCTCTCCTGGGGCGTCTCCTTGAGGGTCCCTCATCACCTGATGACGATGATGATGAAGGAGTTGAGGAGTAGAGGAATGTGGCATCCTCTTCTCCCTCTCTTGCAGACTCTGTTTCAGAGGCAAGGATGGCATATGCCTCTTCAGCGGAGTACGTTCTCTGGGATGAATTGGACATTTTTATTTTTATTGGTGTATGTAAAGTGAAAAGTGTCAGGGGGGTGTATGTAGTGATTTAACACGTGTGGGGACTTGTAATGAATTAATTAAAATAAAATTTAGGATAAAGAAAAAAAGAGAAAGAAAGAAAAAGAGAAAAAGATAAGTGAAAGAATTAGATGAAAATTTAGAAAAAAAGGCTAAAAAAAACACGCAGATGGCACGTGTGTGGGTTAAAAAATCTAAACTAGTACTAACTAAAATTGACATATATATATATATATATATATATATACAGTACAGACCAAAAGTTTGGACACACCTTCTTATTCAAAGAGTTTTCTTTATTTTCATGACTATGAAAATTGTAGATTCACACTGAAGGCATCAAAACTATGAATTAACACATGTGGAATTATATACATAACAAACAAGTGTGAAACAACTGAAAATATGTCATATTCTAGGTTCTTCAAAGTAGCCACCTTTTGCTTTGATTACTGCTTTGCACACTCTTGGCATTCTCTTGATGAGCTTCAAGAGGTAGTCCCCTGAAATGGTTTTCACTTCACAGGTGTGCCCTGTCAGGTTTAATAAGTGGGATTTTTTGCCTTATAAATGGGGTTGGGACCATCAGTTGCGTTGAGGAGAAGTCAGGTGGATACACAGCTGATAGTCCTACTGAATAGACTGTTAGAATTTGTATTATGGCAAGAAAAAAGCAGCTAAGTAAAGAAAAACGAGTGGCCATCATTACTTTAAGAAATGAAGGTCAGTCAGTCAGCAGAAAAATTGGGAAAACTTTGAAAGTAAGGGCTATTTGACCATGAAGGAGAGTGATGGGGTGCTGCGCCAGATGACCTGGCCTCCACAGTCACCGGACCTGAACCCAGTCGAGATGGTTTGGGGTGAGCTGGACCGCAGAGTGAAGGCAAAAGGGCCAACAAGTGCTAAGCATCTCTGGGAACTCCTTCAAGACTGTTGGAAGACCATTTCAGGTGACTACCTCTTGAAGCTCATCAAGAGAATGCCAAGAGTGTGCAAAGCAATAATCAAAGCAAAAGGTGGCTACTTTGAAGAACCTAGAATATGACATATTTTCAGTTGTTTCACACTTGTTTGTTATGTATATAATTCCACATGTGTTAATTCATAGTTTTGATGCCTTCATAGTCATGAAAATAAAGAAAACTCTTTGAATGAGAAGGTGTGTCCAAACTTTTGGTCTGTACTGTATATATAGTGGAACACTAGATGAGGATTTGTGCGAATTTCTCACTGTTGACCATCCGGTCACACCTGTTTTATACATACTCCCTAAAGTGCACAAATCACTAAGTGACCCCCCTGGACGACCGATCGTATCCGGGTCAGACTCCATCTTTAGAAGCATTGCGGTGCTTCTTGATAAGGTTCTGCGCGACTTTGCAATGGGGGCTGAGTCGTATATACAGGATACGACTGATTCCCTATGCAAGTTGGATATGATTGATCTCACTGGTGTCCATGACGTCCATTTGGCATCGTTCGATGTGACTTCTTTGTACACTTCTATTGACCATGACCTGGGTATAAGTGCCATTGGACGTATGCTTGACAGTTCATCCTACACTGCACCTGCTAAGGCATTCATTATTGATTTACTACAAATTATTTTGAGATACAACTATTTCTTGTTCCAGGATGTATTTTATCAGCAAAAACGAGACGTGGCTATGGGGTCGAACGTAGCACCGACTTACGCAAAGATCTTTATAAGGTGCTTTGAGGAGGATGTCGTCTATCTGTCCCACCACCGCAGCCACTTGCTGCGGTGGTGGAGATACATCGACGACATCTTCCTCATATGGACTGGTAGTGTTGTTCAATTGTCTGAATTTCATACATTTTTGAACAGTGTGAACAAAGACCTACAATTCACCTTGATTCACTCAGAGACTGAATTACAGTTTCTGGTTACCACAGTCAAATATAGTGAGGGGAAGTTGCACACACAACTGTTTACGAAACCCACAGATAAAAACACCTTCCTATGTTTTAATAGCGGACATCCGCGTAACATGGTAAAACATCTACCCTTCTCTCAATTTCTCAGAGTCAAAAGAATTGTCTCTGAACCAGAAATTGTGGATCACTCCCTAAATATGATGGCAAAAAAAATTCAAAAAAGGCGATATCTCTCCCAGTTACTTGACTCTCATATAGCAAAGATCCACACAATGGATAGAAGTAGTATTTTGGAGAGGAGGGAGATCAATAGGTCTCGGACCAGTCTCCCCTTCATTTCCAAATACACTGAACAGAATGAAGATATCAATTGCATTATTAAACGACACTGGGGGATTCTGGGGGGTTGTTTGAGTGGGGTCCCTGAATTTAGATCCCCTCCACTTTGCTCATATTGCAGATCAAGAAACCTACGTGATCAGCTAGTAAAAGCAGACATTGGCCCTAAATCCAGACTGACACAAACTGCCTTGACTACACATGGCAAGGGAAGTTTTCCCTGCCTAAGGCCTCTTTCACACTTGCGTTGTTGGGATCCGGCATGCACTTCCGTTGCCGGAGGTGCCTGCCGGATCCGGAAAAACGCAAGTGTACTGAAAGCATTTGAAGACGGAACCGTCTTCCAAATGCTTTCAGTGTTACTATGGCACCCAGGACGCTATTAAAGTCCTGGTTGCCATAGTAGGAGCGGGGAGCGGGGGAGCGGTATACTTACAGTCCGTGCGGCTCCCGGGGCGCTCCAGAATGACGTCAGAGCGCCCCATGCGCATGGATGACGTGATCACATGGATCACGTGATCCATGCGCTTGGGGCGCCCTGACGTCACTCTGGAGCGCCCGGGGAGCCGCACGGACGGTGAGTACACTGCTCCCCCGCTCCCCACTACACTTACCATGGCTGTCAGGACTTTAGCGTCCCGGCAGCCATGGTAACCACTCTGAAAAAGCTAAATGTCGGCTCCGGCAATGCGCCGAAACGACGTTTAGCTTAAGGCCGGATCCGGATCAATGCCTTCCAATGGGCATTAATTCCGGATCCGGCCTTGCGGCAAGTGTTCCGGATTTTTGGCCGGAGCAAAAAGCGCAGCATGCTGCGGTATTTTCTCCGGCCAACAAACGTTCCGTACCGGAACTGAAGACATCCTGATGCATCCTGAACGGATTACTCTCCATTCAGAATGCATTAGGATAATCCTGATCAGGATTCTTCCGGCATAGAGCCCCGACGACGGAACTCTATGCCGGAAGACAATAACGCAGGTGTGAAAGAGCCCTAAGTTGCGTCAATTGCAAGTTGATATGTAAATATAGATCATTTGTACATCCGTCAACAGGAGTCTCTTATCCGATACGTTTCCATCTCACATGTAATTCTAATTTTGTTGTTTATGTTTTGACCTGCCCGTGCAGATTATTATATGTGGGGGGAAACGTTTACCGATTTGAAGACGCGTTTGAATAATCATCGGTACACTATACGCAAAAAAAGACAGGACCTCCCAATCCCTAAACATTTTACTGATCTTAATCATTCAGAGAAGGATCTTAAATGTTGGATCATAGACCATGTTCCCATGCCTAGACGTGGGGTCAATAGGGTACTGATGGTGAAAAAGAAGGAGCTATTTTGGATATACACTTTGGATTGTTTGAAACCTAATGGGCTCAATATGGATTACAACCCGGGGTTGTATTCTTAGAGAAGCGGCTTGCCCTACAATGTACAGTTGTGGCCAAAAGTTTTGAGAATTACATAAATATTGGAAATTGGAAAAGTTGCTGCTTAAGTTTTTGTAATAGCAATTTGCATATACTCCAGAATGTTATGAAGAGTGATCAGATGAATTGCATAGTCCTTCTTTGCCATGAAAATTAACTTAATCCCCAAAAAAACTTTCCACTGCATTTCATTGCTGTCATTAAAGGACCTGCTGAGATAATTTCAGTAATCGTCTTGTTAACTCAGGTGAGAATGTTGACGAGCACAAGGCTGGAGATCATTATGTCAGGCTGATTGGGTTAAAATGGCAGACTTGAGATGTTAAAAGGAGGGTGATGCTTGAAATCATTGTTCTTCCATTGTTAACCATGGTGACCTGCAAAGAAACGCGTGCAGCCATCATTGCGTTTCATAAAAATGGCTTCACAGGCAAGGATATTGTGGCTCCTAAGATTGCACCTCAATCAACAATTTATAGGATCATCATAACTTCAAGGAAAGAGGTTCAATTCTTGTTAAGAAGGCTTCAGGGCGTCAAAGAAAGTCCAGCAAGCGCCAGGATCGTCTCCTAAAGAGGATTCAGCTGCGGGATCGGAGTGCCACCAGTGCAGAGCTTGCTCAGGAATGGCAGCAGGCAGGTGTGAGCGCATCTGCACGCACAGTGAGGCGAAGACTTTTGGAAGATGGCCTGGTGTCAGGAAGGGCAGCAAAGAAGCCACTTCTCTCCAAAAAAACCATCAGGGACAGATTGATCTTCTGCAGAAAGTTTGGTGAATGGACTGCTGAGGACTGGGGCAAAGTCATATTCTCCGATGAAGCCTCTTTCCGATTGTTTGGGGCATCTGGAAAAAGGCTTGTCCGGAGAAGAAAAGGTGAGCGCTACCATCAGTCCTGTGTCATGCCAACAGTAAAGCATCCTGAGACCATTCATGTGTGGGGTTGCTTCTCATCCAAGGGAGTGGGCTCACTCACAATTTTGCCCAAAAACACAGCCATGAATAAAGAATGGTACCAAAACACCCTCCAACAGCAACTTCTTCCAACAATCCAACAACAGTTTGGTGAAGAACAATGCATTTTCCAGCACGATGGAGCACCGTGCCATAAGGCAAAGTGATAACTAAGTGGCTCGGGGACCAAAACGTTTACATTTTGGGTCCATGGCCTGGAAACTCCCCAGATCTTAATCCCATTGAGAACTTGTGGTCAATCCTCAAGAGGCGGGTAGAAAAACAAAAACCCACACATTCTGACAAACTCCAAGAAGTGATTATGAAAGAATGGGTTGCTATCAGTCAGGAATTGGCCCAGAAGTTGATTGAGAGCATGCCCAGTCGAATTGCAGAAGTCCTGAAAAAGAAGGGCCAACACTGCAAATACTGACTCTGCATAAATGTCATGTAATTGTCGATAAAAGCCTTTGAAACGTATGAAGTGCGTGTAATTATATTTCATTACATCACAGAAACAACTGAAACAAAGATCTAAAAGCAGTTTAGCAGCAAACTTTGTGAAAACTAATATTTGTGTCATTCTCAAAACTTTTGGCCACGGCTGTATATGTATTTGCGATACAGTCGTGATCCTGGGAATACATAGTGAATCATGAACACAAACAAGCCATATTTTATATTTATTGTCTTTTCTCTTTTTTATTTCACAGATGGGATGGATGCTGGAGAATGAGGAGTGGGCGTGCCCTGCATATGAACACTGTGTCCACTTGCCTATGCTAATTTATATTATTGATAGCATTCTTGCTATACTCCAAGTTGTGTCAAATATGCATATTTTTTACCACAGATTAGTTTTCGACTACTTTGAGATCTCCACTAGTGGTAGTTATTGGAGGTATGTGGTGGACTTTGTGGAGGTGGGCGTGGCGAGTCCCGTCGTGCTTGCTGACACATTATGTCCACGTGGGAAGAGGTTCTGGGTCTCTGACGAGATGCAGCCTCCCCATATATTCTCCAAGATACCCATGTCCTAGGACGTGGAATACATTGCCACACTCCGTGATGGCGCTGCCCATTTCACATAGTGTATGGGCATGCGCACACAGCAAAAGAGGTTTGTAAAATGGCCGCCAGCATGGCGGAGTACTAGAGCGCATGCTCCCGAAACGGCACGCTCTGACATCATGCCGTGGGCCTTTGACGCAACTTGGCGCTTGCGCAGTGGCAACTTCCGAACGCCGGGTTCGGCGGCAGCTGGCGTGTGGGACTCAGGTGCTCTTACAGGGTATGTCATCACTCTCTCTTTGTATTTTAGCATCGCATCACTCCTCCCACTTATTTATATTATGATGATGCACAGATGTATACAATTATTGGCACTTGGCACTTTATTATGTATTTTGTACGTTTATCAATAGATATACACTGCACTCTCATATGATTTTGTCCACACATGGACCATATGCACTTTGTATGAATTACGTTTTTTAATGTATTTTTAACATTTTATTTTTACTCAATATGTTAATTGATGTTTATTGCTGTATTGATTATTGTATGATAGGGGTTGGACTATTTATACCCCATGATGCACTTGTGTTCATTGCTTGAAAATGGCTCTTTGTATGAGCTGAAACGTTGCCTTCCACTTTTATATATATATATATATATATATATATATATATATATATATATATATATATAGCTAGCACTAACTGATTTCTTTTTTTACACAAAAAAAAAAAAGCCACTAAACCTGAGCAGGCGCTCAGCAGGTGCAGGACCTACGCACGTAGATGGCACGTGTGTGGGTTAAAAAATCTAAAATAGTACTAACTAAAATTGACATATATATATATATATATATATATATATATATAACTAGCTAGCACTAACTGATTTCTTTTTTTACACAAAAAACAAACAAACCACTAAACCTGAGCAGACGCAGTCAATAATTGACAGTACTGACTGGCGCTCAGCAGGGACAGGACACACGCACGCAGATGGCACGTGTGTGGGTTAAAAAATCTAAACTAGTACTAACTAACAGGGAATAGGGATCTGAAACAGCTGCAGATGAGCCAAAGATGTTCCAGATGTTGTTATTTTTCTTCTTCTGAAAAGCTCTGAGTGAAAAGCAGTGATTTATGTGGTAGTACCACAAGTCCCAACCGACAACGAGCAGCACAGAAGGGCACAGGTCCTCTCTGCAAGCAGTCACCAAGCTAGAATGGCTGCCTGCAGAGAGGCACCAACGGTTCTTTCTGCTGCATAGCGCTGCCATTGGCTGGAGCGTTGTTCCAGCCAATCACAGCGCTGGGAGGGGACATCAGTGTCGGATGTCCCCTCCCTGACCTCGGGGGTGACATGGGCTGATGTAATCAGCCCCAATCACCTCCGTCCCAGCAGCCACCAGCAGCACCACAGATTGGCTCATACTTGTATAGCGCTGCCAATGGCTGGAGCGTTGCTCCAGCCAATCGCAGCGCTGGGAAGGGACACCTGTGTCTGGTGTCCCCTGCCTGACCTAGGAGGAGACATGGGCTTATGTCATCAGCCCCCTCCCACCTCTAGCCGAGCCCCCCTACAGCTCCATACATTGCCGGCGCTGCGATGGGCTGGTCTTCACTAGCCAGCCAATTGCAGCGATTGGGGCTGCAGGGGGACGGGAAAACTCCTCCTCACCTTCATCTAAGATGGCTGACTGCCGATTAGTGCAGTCAGCTTACTCCGGTCACCGCGCGATTCGGCGTGGTGACCGGAGTTATCCATGACGTACTATTACGTCACAATGCGGTAAGTCACCGACTTTCATGACGTACTAGTACGTCATGTGTTGGGAAGGGGTTAAGTCACGTCTGTGACTGTGTGTCCACCTGCTTCCTTCTGCCATCCTAGGGTGGAAAGCCAGATATACCACCGAGGGCCAGAAAAGATCCTGTCTGTGAGGTCTGAGTTATGAAGCTTGGCTGCGATGGGGCACTGTCGAGCTTTAGTGGCCATGGCTTGGTATAGGTTGAAGACTGTTGCTTGACGTCAGCTCTGGAGAAGGGAGAGATGAAATCTATGTATTAATCACATTGTGTTTATTGTGTAGTTACATTTTTTCATTGTGAGAGTGACCGTATGTGAAAGACACGCACAGTCTGCGAGGAGCATGTGCGTGTAATGTTGTAGGTGGATGGGAACAACACCAGGGGCCATAAACCCTACAGGGCCACTTTTCGTTCCCAATGCCCCCTTGAACAACACTATAGCATGTAATGCAATTTGCAACTCTTTACTGAATAGCAGTATGAGACGACAAAGAATGTGACAGGTGCAACCAGCACTCAACCTGCATGTCTCTTCAACTTCTATGTGAACAGTCTCTAGAAACAATATTCTGTTCAACAGTCCTTACACCAGGTGCCCATTTAGCTTTATGACTTGGACTTGCAACAGGCACCTCCCCCTATGGCCCTCATATAAAAATGCGTCCCAAATGTAGGAATGTCGAGTGGTATAGTGCAGCCTAAAATGTCCCTTTATGTGTGTCACGGTGCTCCTACCTGGATATGGCTGAACCCCAGGCTTTGGCTCCGAAGCAATAAATAGGGGGAATAATTGAGGGATTTGAAAGAAAGATTGAGTCCAGACCTTGTATGTAGTTGAACAGCAGCTTTACTTTGCATAAACGTTCTCCAAAACGGATTACAGACTTGTCTTGGTCCCAGCAGGCTTTAGCATGAAACTAGCAGGCACACTCGACTCTGCTACATCTGTTTCTCTCTGGCTCTGCTGTGCCAACAGGCTGACTGTAATACTTTGCTTCTTCTGTATGCTGCACTTCACTTTGTATGGTCTGTCTCTAGATTAGGCCAGGGAACTTTCCTCCTGGCTCCTGAGGCTTTAAAGAGGACCTTTCACCCATTATGACAATGTGAACTAAGTATACAGACATGGAGAGCGGCGCCCGGGGATCTCACTGCACTTACTATTATCCCCGGGCGCCGCTCCGTTCTCCCGCTATGCCCTCCGGTATCTTCGTTCACAAAGTTATGGTAGGCGGAGTCTGCCCTTGTTCTGCTGTAGTGCTGGCCAATCGCATTGCAGAGCTCACAGCCTGGGAGAAAAGAACCTCCCAGGCTGTGAGCTCTGCTCTGCGATTGGCCAGCGCAACAGCAGAACAAGGGCTGACTCCGCCTACCATAACTTAGTGACTGAAATCTCTGCCTACCATAACTTAGTGAGCAAAGATACCGGAGGGCATAACGGGAGAACGGAGCGGCGCCCAGGGATAATAGTAAGTGCAGTGAGATCCCCGGGCGCCGCTCTACATGTCTGTATAGTTAGTTCATAGTGTAATAATCGGTGAAAGGTCCTCTTTAAGCTTTGGCCTCCATGGCCAGCAGAGCTTAGGGTGACCTGGCTGGCTTGGGCACGTCCAGCAGAGACATGCCCTGTCCCCTAGCAGGGGATAAGCTAGACTCACCAGACTTCTGCCCCACCCTTCCTGCAGGAAGTAGGAGTCGCCCACTTCTCTCCAGAGGGGCGTTAGAATGGAAGGTTCCATTCTATCTAAGATAGCTCTGCCATGTTTTCTGCCACCTGCTGGTGAACCAGGCACACTACATGAACATAACAGTTGCAAACAAAATAGGAATGCACAGTATGGAGCAGTGGCGTACCTACCATATAGGCAGACCACGCAGCTGCTATGGGGGGGGGGGGGCCCGGAGCGCATGGAAGGCCCCGCCCCCTACATCTGCAGACAGTTTATCGGGCATTGAGGAAGCACGCCCACTTGTCCTCCGTTCAGTCCTGGCCAGGCCCTGCTTACTTCCTCTATGCTTAGGGCCCCCCTCCGAACCTCTCCCCCCCATTCTGTACACAATAGAGCACACTGCTGATGTCCCGACCCTCCGTGTCAGACTCAAGCAGACAGAACTTCACCGGCCACGCCCATATCCATGAAGACACGCCCGACCTGTGAAGCCACGCCCCCAACGCCAGTCGCGAAAAAATACTGCAGCAGTAAAGAATCTCAGGTAGGACACTAGCTGTCTGCCACCTCCCTCTATCCTGCTGTTACCTATTATCTACCTCCTGGCCACCACAGAACCTCTCTTGTATGCCCCTCTACTACTCTCCCCACAGGCCACAGAATAGCTGCAAGCCTGCATCCATCTGTGGCCTCCCAGCCACTATCATCTCCTATGTTCCCTGAAGTCCCCAGAGACTCCTTGCCACCTTCTGTGACCAAAAGAACCTGTACCAGTTTCTGTGCCCCCTTCTCATACCAGAGCCCCTGCCACTTTTTGTATTCCTTGTCACCACCACCCACTCACAAAGCCCATGGAACCCTCTGTCCTTCTCCAATCTGTGTCTGTCCATCCATAAGTAACTGAGCCCCTTTCACCTATTGGACTTGATGTGCCCAATCCCTTAGCACAAAGCCCTTGTCAACTTCTGCCCCCTGATCTATCAGAGTCCATGCCACCTGCTTCTTTCCCCTTTCATATAAAAGAGCCCATGCCAGCTGCTGCTACCCTCCCTCTAATAACAGATCTCCATCACCGTTTGTCTTTTATGTTCACTCTGTTCTGTCAGAATACTATTCCTTATCAGAATGCTATACCCTCGTCACTTCCAGTGACGTGGCCGCACCAGAAGTGACGAGAATCAGCTGGAGGAGGGGGTGTGCGGCGCTGCGCAAGCACAGATCCACAGGTAAGTCAAAATTATAGCAGCGCCACTTAATGCGCATGCGCGAAGCCAGCCGGGACACACTGCGCCTGGAGCCACGGCTGGGTAAGAGATGGTGCACACGTGCGGCTATATACTCCGGTCCAAATCTACCTACCCCTGAGTGCGCACACGTGCTGTAATTCTGATGTGTGTGGCTGACGGGAGTATATAGCCGCACGTGCACACCCTCTCCTACCCAGCCGTGGCTCCAAACGCAGGCGCAGTGTGTCCTGGCCGGTTTCGTGCATGCGCATTAAGTGGTACCTGATAAGGTATAGTATTCTGACAGAATACACTCCCCTCATAGAGCCTCTAGCAGCTTCTAATCTCCCACCCACTGCAGTGTCCCTGACATCTGCCAACTCTAACAGTGCGTAGTGGCACTGACTCTGTGGCAATTATGGGACAAAAAATTGCTAATAGCTGCCCTGTCCCACTGTGTGCAGGATATAGTGGCTTTATCTGTGCACATTGTATAAGGGTCCATTCAGCCGTCTGTTGAATGGGTCCGGATCCGTTTCGCAATTATGCGGAACGGGTGCAGACCCATTCATTTTCAATTGGGCTGGAAAAGATGCGGACAGCACACAGTGTGCTGTCCGCATCCGCATTTCCTGTCCACTGCCCCGAACTTCCGGTCCGCGGCTCCCGAAAAAAATAGAGCATGTCCTATTCTTCCAATAAATAATAAAGTCTCTGTACAGGAAATTTGTCCCCTCAAGCGCTGCAGATCCTAGGACAATGTGGGTAAAAAAGTCCACCAAATATAGTGATAAGAAAAAGGATTGCGCTGCAAGAGAAGATTCTTTTCTGTTTGAGTAAATTCTCTTTTCCTTGTATTCGAAAAAGATCTTCAGTTAATAGGACCACATACACACGACAACTCTCAACGATGGCATGGAAACCTGAAAAAACGCACTATGGTGTACTATGCTCCAAGCACCTATCGCGCCTTGCGAATATTATATACTCACAAGACTCCACTTGTAAGACACGTGGATGGAGATCTCTTTGGTATCTTCAATAGGAGAGCTCTGTTGGAAAAGCGGGCATAAGCCAGGAGCCGTCAATTCAGCAGATCTTGAAACAAACCGCGATCCCACCAATAGAGTGCCGCTTGTAGAGGATAACACCAGGCTCCTACTTCCAAAGATCTCAAAGGAAGGAGGGCGCAAGAATAGTGAAGTACGTACCGATGCTTCAGATAAAAATGATTTAATATACTCACAAAAGTACAGGTATAAAAGCGTGTTAAAAACAATCTGTGTTGCCCGACCCGGGATTCGCCATAATGCTTCATCTGGGGCGTTGATTACTAAGTGGAAACCACTGAGTTTAAGTTAACGGGGAAACCTCCCCTAGTATACGTCATAGTGACATCTAAATCTCTTGGAATATTTAGTAGTTGGATAGGGGAAGCGAAAAACATGAAATGAGTATTCTAACCACACATACAGTTGCAAGAAAAATTATGTGAACCCTTTGGAATGATATGAATGCAGTGGATGCATGCATATAGTGGATACATGGAATAGCCTTCCTGCAGAAGTGGTAGCTGCAAATACAGTGAAGGGGTTTAAGCATGCATGGGATAGGCATAAGGCTATCCTTCATATAAGATAGGGCCAGGGGCTATCCATAGTATTCAGTATATTGGGCAGACTAGATGGGCCAAATGGTTCTTATCTGCCGACACATTCTATGTTTCTATGTTTCTATGAATATCTGCACACATTGGTCATAAAATGTGATCTGATTTTCATCTAAGTCACAACAATAGACAATCACATTCTGCTTAAAATAATAACACACAAATAATTAAATGTTACCATGTTTTTATTGAACACACCATGTAAACATTCACAGTGCAGGTGGAAAAAGTATGTGAACCCTTGGATTTAATAACTGGTTGAACCTCCTTTTGCAGCAATAACTTCAACCAAACGTTTCCTGTAGTTGCAGATCAGACCTGCACAACGGTCAGGAGTAATTCTTGACCATTCCTCTTTTCAGAACTGTTTCAGTTCAGCAATATTCTTGGGATGTCTGGTGTGAATCGCTTTCTTGAAGTCATGCCACAGCATCTGAATCGGGTTGAGGTCAGGACTCTGCCTGGGCCACTCCAAAAGGCGTATTTTCTTCTGTTTAAGCCATTCTGTTGTTCATTCACTTCTATGCTTTGGGTCGTTGTCCTGTTGCAACACCCATCTTCTGTTGAGCTTCAGCTGGTCGACAGATGGCCTTAAGTTCTCCTGCAAAATGTCTTGATAAACTTGGGAATTCATTTTTCCTTCGATGATAGCAATCCGTCCAGGCCCTGACGCAGCAAAGCAGCCCCAAACCATGATGCCCCCACCACCATACTTCACAGTTGGGATGAGTTTTTGATGTTGGTGTGCTGTGCCTCTTTTTCTCCACACATAGTGTTGTGTGTTTCTTCCAAACAACTCAACTTTGGTTTCATCTGTCCACAGAACATTTTGCCAGTACTGCTGTGGAACATCCAGGTGCTCTTGTGCAAACTGTAAACGTGCAGCAATGTTTTTTTTGGACAGCAGTGGCTTCCTCTGTGGTATCCTCCCATGAAATCCATTCTTGTTTAGTGATTTACGTATTGTATATTAGCTAACAAGGATGTTAGCATATGCCAGAGACTTTTGTAAGTCTTTAGCTGACACTCTTGGATTCTTCTTCACCCCATTGAGCAGTCTTCGCTGTGCTCTTGCAGTCATCTTTACAGGACGGCCACTCTTAGGGAGAGTAGCAGCAGTGCTGAACTTTCTCCATTTATAGACAATTTGTCTTACCGTGGACTGATCAACAGCAAGGCTTTTAGAGATATTTTTATAACCCTTTCCAGCTTTATGCAAGTCAACAATTCTTAATTGTAGGTCTTCTGAGAGCTCTTTTGTGCTAGGCATCATTCACATCAGACAATGCTTCTTGTGAAAAACAAACCCAGAACTGGTGTGTGTTTTTTATAGGGCAGGGCAGCTGTAACCAACACCTCCAATCTCATCTCATTGATTGGACTCCAGTTGGCTGACACCTCACTCCAATTAGCTCTTGGAGATGTCATTAGTCTAGGGGTTCACATACTTTTTCCACCTGCACTGTGAATATTTACATGGTGTGTTCAATAAAAACATGGTAACATTTAATTCTTTGTGTGTTATTAGTTTAAGCAGACTGTGATTGTCTATTGTTGTGACTTAGATGAAGATCAGATCACATTTTATGACCAATTTGTGCAGAAATCCATATAATTCCAAAGGGTTCACATACTTTTTATTGCAACTGTATATACATCAGATACAAACAATCTCAGAATGAAGTAGTGGGGATGGAATATACAAAGTAAATGGACCTCTGTCTAATCGAACCCCTAAATAAGTATTTAAACTATACAGGCATTAACATCACATTCAATATTTAACCCCTGAGGCTGAATGGTGTTCAGAAGGTACATCCACTCCAATTCCTTTTTGGTTAATATTGCAATAAAATCTCCTCCACGTATGGGGGTGTGCACCATCTCAATACCAGTGAAACGCAGACCCCTAGGGTTTTTTTGATGATGAATCTTGAAGTGCACAGAGACACTGTGCGTCTCAAGCCCTTTTTTAATATTGCGGATGTGTTCCTGAACACGAGTCTTGAGGCTCCATGTGGTTCTTCCCACATATTGGAGGCCACACGGGCACTCCAACAGATAGATAACACCCGCATTGTTGCAAGAGATGTTACCTCTTATTTTAAAGGTTTCACCTTTTCTTTTTTTAGATGGTATGATGTCCACAGACCTTTCCCGATCCTTTTGAATGCGGTTTCTGCATGGTATGCAAAAACCGCACCATGTGAATTTACCTTTATGAGCAACTGTGCGTTTTTTGTTGGTTGCAAAGCTAGCGCTATGAACCAATCTATTAGTGAGATTGCTAGCTCTCTTGAAGACTACAGGGGGTTTGTCAGGCAAATCTTTACTGAGAACGGGATCGTTCTTGAGTATATGCCAATTCTTGTTAATCATGTTCTTGATATGACCCACTTTATTGTTATACTGGGTTAGAAACATATATCTAAAATCGTTCTTTTGTTGGTCCCTTTTTTTACTTATAAGGGGCTTCTAGGCATCACGTTTTTCTTCTACCTCTTCTCTACAGTGGTCTAGATACTCTTCTTCATACCCTTTTTCTAAAAATCTTTCTTTTACTATCTGGCCCTGTTCTCTATAGTCTTCTATTTTGGTGCAATTTTTAGAGATGCGTTGAAACTGGCTTTTAGGTACGTTCTTAAGCCAGGATGGATAATAGCAACTGTTTAATTCTATATATGTGTTTACGTCCACAGTCTTAAAAAAGGTCTTGGTTTTGAGTCTGCTATCTTCTACAAAAATAACTAAGTCAAGGAAATCTACGGAGGTGGCGCTTATATGGTTAGTGAACTTAAGATTGAAATGGTTTTTGTTAATATCCGCTATGAAGGTCTCTAGACCCTCCCTCTCACCCTGCCAGATGAGAAGGCAGTCGTCTATGTACCTTCGCCATACTATTAATTGTCCCCCTCCTAGGTCTTTGTTGAGGACCGTGTCAATTCTTTCTCTCTCCCACATGGTCATGAACAGGTTGGCGAGGCTGGGGCGAATTTCGCCCCCATCGCCACGCCAGAGTGCTGAAGATAGAAAGAATCGCTGTGGAGAAAATAGTTGTGGGTGAGACAGAAAATCACACAGTCCAAGACAAAGTCTTTTTGATCTATCCCCATTTGAGGGTCACTAGCTAGGGCTTCTTGAACCCCTCTGATACCCAAATCCTGTGGTATGCAGGTGTAAAGGGAGGACACATCCACTGTGGCTAACCACATGGTTCCCTGGATTTCTCCAATCTCCTCTATAAGATCAATGACACTAGAGGAATTTTTCAAATAGGAGGGGGCCACTGTCACATATTTCTGCAAGAAATAGTCAATATATTCAGAGACTCTACTGTTCAGGGAATTGATCCCTGACACAATAGGTCTCCCAGGGGGATGCGTTGCATTTTTATGCATCTTTGGCAGAAAATATATGACAGGGGTAACCGGATTTTTTAAAGAAAGGTAGTCAAACTCTTTTTTGTTTAAACGCCATTCTGTAAACCCTTCTTCAGGATCACTTCTAATTGTTTTTTGTATATGTTTAGCGGATTGTTCTTCAACACTAAGTAAGTATCTTTGTCAGAGAGCAATCTTTCCATTTCTAACGTATATTGCTCCACATCCATTAGCACAACTCCCCCCCCCCCCCTTATCGGCCGGTTTTATGACTATTTTGTCATTCTTTTCTAACCTTTTTAATGCCTCCTTTTCTCCACTAGAAAGGTTATGTTTTGTGGGTTTACTATCCATTTTCTCTAATTCATTAAGTAAGCTTCTTTTGAAAGCATCGATACATTCATTATTCTTATTCTTGGCGTTTTAAACAAAAAAGAGTACAAAAAAGAAAAAAAAACTTGAGTGACAGTCCCTTTAAATCTGATTAGCTCAGCATCAAATGGAAAGTGTGAGAAAAACATGTGTGAACAGGGAGAGATGCAAAGTAAACTGGTGCAGGTACATATAATATCCAAACAGGTGTCTGCCTTCATAAAATAAATAATACATAAAAGTAAATAGCTTATGTAATTAGTACTGTTGTGAAATATTAATTATGGTTTATAAAATACACATTGTAATATACTGTCATTTTATATCAGTTGGTTTGACTTTTGCATTTGCTTTATGTTATCCATGCAGCTGCACAGAAGATTATGATGGTGTTTTCTTTACATTCAGTAGCTATAAGGATGCTTTGTTTTCTGAGTGGGTGAAAAACAGGAGAAGCCATTAATAAGGAGTTCCAATATCAGTGAAGCTTAGGTTCGGCAATTTTCCCTATGTTACATGCCGCAGATGCACATCAATCAATACCTTCCACTTCGTGGGCTAGCTTCTAAGGTTTCAAGTAAGCAATGGGCATTACCACTTCACACTCATTTTACATCATCCATTGTCCTGGTGATCCATTAGCAGAGTGTCCAGTGTCAGTGTCCTCAGTATGGAGGAGAGCACTGAATCTGCTTGTATGTTGTGTATTATAGCTCCTCAGCTTTCGGAGACCAGGACCATACCATTTACTTATAGTGACAAAAATGCATGCAGAGACCAAACACAGCAGTCCCATTAAAGGGGTTATCTGGGTTCAGAACTGAACCCGGACACAACCCGATCTGCACTCATTCACCATAAATCGCGCAGGGCAAGGGTTGTTTGTTTACATTTGGACACTGCTAGGTGGAGGCTTCTGCCTAGCAGTGTTCCCGGTGATGTCACCGGCTCTAATGGGTGGGCTTTAGCACTAGGAAGCCTCCACCAAGCTTACCCATGGAGAGTCCGATACGTCACCGGATCTCAAGAAAATTCTCTTTTCCTGCGCGTTTCAGCGCACGGAAAGGGGGAGCATCGGAGTGTGAAAAGCTCCAATGCTCCATTCATTCATGTTGAATGAGTGCAGATCAGGTTGTGTCCGGGTTCAGCTCAAAACCCGGACAACCCCTTTAGGACACCTTCATGCTCTTAAAGACACATAATAATTATATAAGTTCAGTCAACAGCAGCATTGTGATTGTTTCCATGTAGTAACACAATATTTTATTCTACACTGCACAGAGGTGGAGCTTCCTATGATCATATTGCATGTCTGAGAGACCCAAACTCAAGGCAACGTTTAGGCTATGTTCACACCAAGTTCAATGTGCTTGTTCAACAAATACTTCCAGCACATACACTGAACAAACCAATGGATGCCAAAATAGTGTTCTTTTTGCATTTGCGGTGTAGGTATACTTTTCTTTTCTTTTTTTACTGTACAGGAAAGTCAGCCACTGCAACAAAAAACACCATATACTGATGATATACTTTCCTTTACCTCCACCAAGCTTACCCATGGAGAGTCCGATACGTCACCGGATCTCAAGAAAATTCTCTTTTCCTGCGCGTTTCAGCGCACGGAAAGGGGGAGCATCGGAGTGTGAAAAGCTCCAATGCTCCATTCATTCATGTTGAATGAGTGCAGATCAGGTTGTGTCCGGGTTCAGCTCAAAACCCGGACAACCCCTTTAGGACACCTTCATGCTCTTAAAGACACATAATAATTATATAAGTTCAGTCAACAGCAGCATTGTGATTGTTTCCATGTAGTAACACAATATTTTATTCTACACTGCACAGAGGTGGAGCTTCCTATGATCATATTGCATGTCTGAGAGACCCAAACTCAAGGCAACGTTTAGGCTATGTTCACACCAAGTTCAATGTGCTTGTTCAACAAATACTTCCAGCACATACACTGAACAAACCAATGGATGCCAAAATAGTGTTCTTTTTGCATTTGCGGTGTAGGTATACTTTTCTTTTCTTTTTTTACTGTACAGGAAAGTCAGCCACTGCAACAAAAAACACCATATACTGATGATATACTTTCCTTTACCTTTTTTAACCACCTCAGCCCCCCTAGCTTAAACACCCTTAATGACCAGGCCACTTTTTACACTTCTGCACTACACTATTTTCACTGTTTATTGCTTGGTCATACAATTTACCACCCAAAAGAATTTTACCTCCTTTTCTTCTCACTAATAGAGCTTTCATTTGGTGGTATTTCATTGCTGCTGACATTTTAACTTTTTTTTGTTATTAATCGAAATTTAACAAACATTTTGCAAAAAAATGAAATTTTTCACTTTCAGTTGTAAAATTTTTCAAAAAAAACGACATCCATATATAAAGTTTTCTCAAAATTTATTGTTCTACATGTCCTTGATAAAAAAAAAATGTTTGGGTAAAAAAAAAAAATTGTTTGGGTAAAAGTTATAGCGTTTACAAACTATGGTACAAAAATGTGAATTTCCGCTTTTTGAAGCAGCTCTGACTTTCTGAGCACCTGTCATGTTTCCTGAGGTTCTACAATGGCCAGACAGTACAAACACCCCACAAATGACCCCATTTCGGAAAGTAGACACCCTAAGGTATTCGCTGATGGGCATAGTGAGTTCATAGAACTTTTTATTTTTTGTCACAAGTTAGCGGAAAATGATGATTATTATTTTTTTCTTACTAACTTGTGACAAAAAATAAAAACTTCCATGAACTCACTATGCCCATCACGAAATACCTTGGGGTGTCTTCTTTCCAAAATGGGGTCACTTGTGGGGTAGTTATACTGCCCTGGCATTCTAGGGACCCTAATGTGTGGTAAGTAGTTTGAAATCAAAATGTGTAAAAAATGACCTGTGAAATCCGAAAGGTGCTCTTTGGAATGTGGGCCCCTTTACCCACCTAGGCTGCAAAAAAGTGTCACACATCTGATATCGCCGTACTCAGGAGAAGTTGGGCAATGTTTTTTGGGGTGTCATTTTACATATACCCATGCTGGGTGAGAGAAATATCTTGGCAAAAGACAACTTTTCCCATTTTTTTATACAAAGTTGGCATTTGACCGAGATATTTCTCTCACCCAGCATGGGTATATGTAAAATGACACCCCAAAACACATTGCCCAACTTCTCCTGAGTACGGCGATACCAGATGTGTGACACTTTTTTGCAGCCTAGGTGGGCAAAGGGGCCCACATTCCAAAGAGCACCTTTAGGATTTCACAGGTCATTTTTTACACATTTTGATTTCAAACTACTTACCACACATTAGGGCCCCTAGAATGCCAGGGCAGTATAACTACCCCACAAGTGACCCCATTTTGGAAAGAAGACACCCCAAGGTATTTCGTGATGGGCATAGTGAGTTCATGGAAGTTTTTATTTTTTGTCACAAGTTAGTGGAATATGAGACTTTGTAAGAAAAAATAAATAAGATAAAAAATCATCATTTTACACTAACTTGTGACAAAAAATAAAAAATTCTAGGAACTCGCCATGCCCCTCACGGAATACCTTGGGGTGTCTTCTTTCCAAAATGGGGTCACTTGTGGGGTAGTTATACTGCCCTGGAAATTTAGGGGCCCTAATGTGTGGGAAGTATTTTGAAATCAAAATGTGTAAAAAATGACCTGTGAAATCCGAAAGGTGCTCTTTGGAATGTGGGCCCCTTTGCCCACCTAGGCTGCAAAAAAGTGTCACACATCTGGTATCGCCGTACTCAGAAGAAGTAGGGCAATTGCTTTGGGGTGTCTTTTTACATATACCCATGCTGGGTGAGAGAAATATCTCGGCAAAAGACAACCTTTCCCATTTTTTTATACAAAGTTGGCATTTGACCAAGATATTTATCTCACCCAGCATGGGTATATGTAAAATGACACCCCAAAACACATTGCCCAACTTCTCCTGAGTACGGAGATACCAGATGTGTGACACTTTTTTGCAGCCTAGATGCGCAAAGGGGCCCAAATTCCTTTTAGGAGGGCATTTTTAGACATTTGGATCCCAGACTTCTTCTGACGCTTTAGGGCCCCTAAAATGCCAGGGCAGTATAAATACCCCACATGTGACCCCATTTTGGAAAGAAGACACCCTAAGGTATTCAATGAGGGGCATGGCGAGATCATAGAAATATTTTTTTTTTGGCACAAGTTAGCGGAAATTGATTATTTTTTTTCTCACAAAGTCTCCCTTTCCACTAACTTGGGACAAAAATTTCAATCTTTCATGGACTCAATATGCCTCTCACGGAATACCTTGGGGTGTCTTCTTTCCGAAATGGGGTCACATGTGGGGTATTTATACTGCCCTGGCATTTTAGCAGCCCTAAAGCGTGAGAAGAAGTCTGGAATCTAAATGTCTAAAAATTTTTACGCATTTGGATTCCGTGAGGGGTATGGTGAGTTCATGTGAGATTTTATTTTTTGTCACAAGTTAGTGGAATATGAGACTTTGTAAGAAAAAAAAGAAAAAAAATTCCGCTAACTTGGGCCAAAAAAATGTCTGAATGGAGCCTTACAGGGGGCTGATCAATGACAGGGGGGTGATCAGGGAGTGTATATGGGGTTATCACCCCCCTGTCATTTATCACCCCCCTGTAAGGCTCCATTCAGACGTCCGTATGTGTTTTGCGGATCCGCGGTGTCCGTGTTTTGCGGATCCACGGATCCGCAAAACACATACGGACGTCTGAATGGAGCCTTACAGGGGGGTGATCAATGACGGGGGTGATCAATGACAGGGGGGTGATCAGGGAGTCTATATGGGGTGATCACCCCCCTGTCATTGATCACCCCCCTGTGAGACTCCATTCAGACGTCCGTATGTGTTTTGCGGATCCGATCCATGTATCCGTGGATCCGTAAAAAACATACGGACGTCTGAATGGAGCCTTACAGGGGGGTGATCAATGACAGGGGGGTGATCAGGGAGTCTATATGGGGTGATCACCCCCCTGTAAGGCTCCATTCAGACGTCCGTATGTGTTTTGCGGATCCGATCCATGTATCCGTGGATCCGTAAAAAACATACGGACGTCTGAATGGAGCCTTACAAGGGGGTGATCAATGACAGGGGGGTGATCAATGACAGGGGGGTGATCAGGGAGTCTATATGGGGTGATCACCCCCCTGTAAGGCTCCATTCAGACGTCTGTATGTGTTTTGCGGATCCGATCCATGTATCCGTGGATCCGTAAAAAACATACGGACGTCTGAATGGAGCCTTACAGGGGGGTGATCAATGACAGGGGGGTGATCAGGGAGTCTATATGGGGTGATCATTCCCCTGTAAGGCTCCATTCAGACGTCCGTATGTGTTTTGCGGATCCGATCCATGTATCCGTGGATCCGTAAAAAACATACGGACGTCTGAATGGAGCCTTACAAGGGGGTGATCAATGACAGGGGGGTGATCAATGACAGGGGGGTGATCAGGGAGTCTATATGGGGTGATCAGGGGTTAATAAGGGGTTAATAAGTGACAGGGGGGGGGGTGTAGTGTAGTGGTGTTTGGTGCTACTTATTACTGAGCTGCCTGTGTCCTCTGGTGGTCGATCCAAGCAAATGGGACCACCAGAGGACCAGGTAGCAGGTAGCAGGTATATTAGACGCTGTTATCAAAACAGCGTCTAATATACCTGTTAGGGGTTAAAAAAAATCGCATCTCCAGCCTGCCAGCGAACGATCGCCGCTGGCAGGCTGGAGATCCACTCGCTTACCTTCCGATCCTGTGTGCGCGCGTTCACAGGAAATCTCGCGTCTCGCGAGATGACGCATATATGCGTGACAGTGCCTGCAGCTGCCGCCTCCGGAACGCGATCCTGCGTTAGGCGGTCCGGAGGCGGTTAAAGGACATCTGTCAGCAGATTTGTGCCTATGAAACTGGCTGACCTGTTACATGTGCGCTTGGCAGCTGAAGGCATCTATGTTGGTCCCTCGTTCATATGTGCCGGCATTGCTGAAAAAAATGATGTTTTAATATATGCAAATGAGCCTCTAGGAGCAACGGGGGCATGGCTGTTACACCTAGAGGCTCTGCTGTCTTGTAACTGCCGCACCCTCTCCACTTTGATTGACAGGACCAGGCAGATGTGATGACATTTCACTGCCTTCAGCTGCCAAGCACACATGTAACAGGTCAGTAAGTTTCATGAGTGTCTATAAAAGAAACCCTCCACTGTATGGTATACAGTGGCAGACATTGGGGCTTTTTGTTTGATGCAGTCCAAAGATTACTTGGTGTTTGCGAGGGATGTAGCCCTTAGGGGTACAACCATATGTTGCTTCCGGGTTGCGGTTGAGATACGGCCAAGTACTGTGCAGCTATCTGTGCATTGTGCATAATCACTGCGTAGTTTGACGGTATACTGGGCGTTCATTAACAGTATACAAATAAACAATGAGGTAATAATCGGTTAATATAATGCAGCTGGGTTGCAGGCGGCCACATCCCAAGTACAGCACGGGCGCACCATGTGGTTGTAGACTTAGACCTGATGTCAAAGGACATTGGTCTGGATTTGAATTCAGTTCTGCAAGGCAATCTACTCTGTCAAATAATGCTTCAAAAGGGATCTCACATGCTGAGCTGAAAATATTCACTAAATCCCGATTAAAAAAGTTTCCACCCTGGAAATTGTTACCATAAGAAATCAAATGTAAACTTTAAGTTTGTAAAAATGCATTTATAGTCCTTTCCAAAACATCATCCAAGTAAAAATGCCATTGATTGCTGTTCACATAGTGCCACCTAGTGGCTAGCATGTGTATATCAGAACATGAATATAATATTGAATATAATCCCTAGAAGCTCACATGGGTTAAAATGCAGTAATTGCAATAAGGCCATATAAAAATATCATGTAATAAAATGCAGGTGTAATAGGATTCCTCAGAAGCTGTAAATTACAGCAGAAAGCTGAGCTTGTTGACCCAGAAATAATAGAACCATGTTCTCCCTTCAAGGCTTACTGCTTATCTAGAGATACAGACTTAGTCTGAAGGACATCTTTACCCTCCTCCTACGTCTTTATACAATGGAACAAGACTTTACTTTGTTACATTTCCTTCACATTCAGCATAACTCTTCCTGTATCTCCCAGATCACATATTTTCTGAAATTGTACATAGAATAGTACAGAATTATATCCTACAAGAAATGTCACATTTGCTTATCATGAATACGTGTGGTGGAGGCAGAGGTGCACCATCAAGGAATTCAGGAGACTACTCTTGACCATAACCTTTAAGGGTCTCCTGCTAGAAGGGTACCTGCCGTGTTGCAGAATACGCACGGTTTTTCATGAGTGGATTCATATGCAGAAAAAATGCAGCGTAGTACAGCACCAGCAAAGTGTATTTGCTTGTGTGTAAATACTGTAACTCACTATGCAGCTGATGCTATGGTACAGAGTGGTGCAGAAGTGGGGTATACAGGTGAAACTCGAAAAATTAGAATATCGTGCAAAAGTTCATTTATTTCAGTAATGCAACTTAAAATTTGAATATTGTGAAAAGGTTCAATATTCTAGGCTCAAAGTGTCACACTCTAGTCATCCATACCCCCTGAGCAAAGGGTACCTGAGATTGTGACTTTGGGGTTTCATAAGCTATAAGCCATAATCATCCAAATTATAACAAATAAAGGCTTGAAATATCTCACTTTGCATGTAATGAGTCTATCTCATATGTTAGTTTCACCTTTTATTGTGCATTACTGAAATAAATGAACTTTGCACGATATTCTAATTTTTCCGAGTTTCACCTGTATGTTCAGTATAGGGCACAAAACCTTTAAACCTCCATCACTCATGGCTGAGTGGTTGTAAAGTATCTTACCCTCAGTCCCTAATGTTCGCATTAGTACCAGGCAGTTCCACATTGATGAGAACTGATATATATAAGCGAAGTCCCCACCCTGACTCTATCAAGTAAGACATTGCTCAGCTAGCTAATATACTAGTTCCCCACATTAGTACCAGACATGACGCGTTTCTTCACCTAGCGGTGAGTCATCAGGAGGTGTCTGATATAGTGCAGTGCAAACTAAGGAGCTGAATGGTGCCGCCACATTAGAGGTAAGCAGGACCTAAAAGGACACTGGGCAATAATTATTGCCTGGTACTAATGCGAACATTACGAACTGAGGCTTACATACATTACAACCACTGAGCCATGAGTGATGGGATTTAAAGGTTTTGCGCCCTATACTGGACATATACCCTACGTCTGCACCACTCTGTACTGTATCATCAGCTGCATAGTAAGTTACAGTGGGCAGTGGTTTTACACTGCACCTACAGTGTATCTTTTCCACCATCCGATCTAGTTGATAATCACTAAGGGATTCCCTGCCTCCATGTTTTAATATATAATTTCTATTGGTATATTTAATAAAGCTTTCTCAATTTACAGTGATCAGTTCAATATCGGAGACGCATACCACCTTATCCTAGTGACCGGGAAGAAGTACCCTTAATGTGACAATAGGTGACATGGTTTGGACCAGTGGTGGATCCAGAGCCTGGTCTCGGGAGGGGCACTTCCAGATTATTTTCTGTCCGCTGCCACAAGACTACACAGTGTAGTGGTATACTGTATATTGTGTGGCACAGTGTAGGCTATATGTGTATAACAAACATATTTCACATGAAAACTTACAATTACTTGGCTTGGCCCTTGGGGATCTCTGACGCCACTTCAACACTTTGTCCGTGGGCTCGGCGGAGCTGATGTTGTGTTTTATCCTAATGAGAAAGATTTCATAATAAGGATTTGGAGAAGGGGCAGAGGGATAGCAGAGCAGGGAGAGGCTGGTGTTGCTACTAGGGGGAGTAATAAAGCCCACCATTATACCCCCCTCCCCCCCCCAGTAGTAATAATTCTCCTTATATTAGACAGTGCAAAAATACCCCCTTGTAATGTCCCATTTGAGCTAATGTCCCCATAGTGCCCCCCATAATGTGCCAGTATAAAATACCCCTATACAGTGCCCCCAGTAAATGCCCCCATAGTGCTCCTCTCCCCCCTTCCTCCTAGTGCCCCCCATAATGTACTAGTATAAAACTCCCCATATATAGTGCCCCAGTAGATGCCCTCAGTGTCCCTCATAATTTGCAAGTATAAAATACCCCTTCTTAGTGCCCCCCGTAGATGACCCCATAGTACTCCTCTCCCCCCTTCCCCATAGTACCCACCATAATGTGCCACAGTATAAAATGCTACTGTACAGAGCCCCCCCTTTGTGGCCTCAGTAGATGCCCTTATAGTGCCCACCAATACTGTGCCAGTAAAATGTGCCCCCATTGATGCCCCCCAATCACGTGCCAGTATCAAGAGCACCCCCCATCACTTGCCAGTAAAAAGAGCACCCCCCATCACGTGCCAGTAACAAGAGAGCCCCCCATCATGTGCCAGTAACACGAGGCCCCCCTAATGTGCCAGTAACACGAGGCCCCCCTAATGTGCCAATAACAAGAGCCCCCCCTAATGTGCCAGTAACAAGAGGCCCCCCTAATGTGCCAGTAACAAGAGGCCCCCCTAATGTGCCAGTAACAAGAGGCCCCCCTAATGTGCCAGTAACAAGAGGCCCCCCTAATGTGCCAGTAACAAGAGGCCCCCCTAATGTGCCAGTAACAAGAGGCCCCCCTAATGTGCCAGTAACAAGAGGCCCCTCTAATGTGCCAGTAACAAGAGGCCCCCCCTAATGTGCCAGTAACAAGAGGCCCCCCTAATGTGCCAGTAACAAGAGGCCCCCCCCTAATGTGCCAGTAACAAGAGGCCCCCCTAATGTGCCAGTAACAAGAGGCCCCCCTAATGTGCCAGTAAAACTATTGTACATATAAAAAAACAAAAACACAACACTTATACTTACCTCCATGTCAGCGATGTGATGCAGGCCTCTTCAGGCCTGTGTCCTGCGCTGTACGGCTCAGGCCCTGCGCCGGCCTCTGATAGGCTGCCGGCCTAGTGCCAACAGCCTATCAGAACACGGCGAAGGGACACGCCTCTCCCTCCCCTGCTCGTTCGCATTTGAAGCACAGCCATCTGTATCGCTGTCCTGAGGACGGCTATACAGATGACTATGGAGATGAACGCTTCCACAATGGAAGCGCTCATCTCCCTGTGCCCTGCGGCCGCCACCCCCACTTCTGAGCAGCTCGCGGGGGGGGGGGGGGGCAATTGCCCTGTTTCCCCCCCCCTGGATCCGCCAGTGGTTTGGACAGTGGGTGGTCTGTATCCTGGCAGATAGCATTGAAAATCACTCCAAGCTAATTCTACTGAAGGCAGTGGCGTATCGTGGGTTGCCAGCACCCGGGGCAAGCCAAGTATTGCACCCTACCCCAACCTGTGGTCACGCCCCTTTTTACAGATAATGTAGTAGATGTCACCTGCAGTCCTATTTAACACCACAGATAACACAGTGATAACTCTCAGTACAGATAATGTAGTAGATGTGTGGGAGGCCCTAGAATTCAGAACTGTGACCTGAAGTCTGGGCCCGGCTGCAGCAGTGTGGGCCAAATGCTCAATCCACCCACCCCAACCCTACCATGGAACAGATATTACAAAATATACAGGAGAATACAGCAGCACATACTTTTTACATCCAGTGACGCCTCCTCTGATGTACACTCAACATCTCTATTCGGAGATAAAACCGCCATGATACCTTCTTTCAGCCGCGTCTCGTCTCTGCAGAGTTTATCACAGAAAAAAATTTAGATTCCTCATTTTACTATCATCCTCCCCCACCTGGTGCCTCAACATTGACATCCTGCTGCTACCCCCAATACTGTGCTAGTGCCATACAGATAGTCCCCCATAATACTCTCCCAAACTGTCCTCAATGGTAACAGTGTTCCCTGCAGCACCAGTAATGTCCTCCATATTGTGCAATATGCCCCCACAGCACCCCCAATATTAATAATGCCGCCATAGGGCAATTAATAGAAATAAGGCCTCCTATTGTGCCCCAGCAGTAACAAGGCCACTCTATAAGGCACCCCTCTAGGAGCCAACAGTAGTAATAAAGTCCCCTTTAGTGTCTGCAGTAGTTGTAATGCCATCTATAGTGGTCCAAGTATTTATAAAGACCCCAGTAGTAGCCCCAGTATTTATAAAGACCTGCTGCAATGCTCCATGTAGTTATTATGACCCTCTGTAGTGTACCCTGTATTATAATGCCCCTTGCAGTGCCACTGGATTAAAGACACCCCTCCCTGTAGTGCTCATATGTATAATGCCCTCTGTATGGATAGTATATATAATGGCCCCCTCTGTATTATTAGAATATACAGGGTGGCCCACGAAAAAGTAGCTGCCTCCAGCGATAGTATAACAAGATGAACGAGCAAGAGGATTGTATTTTTTAATTACTGTGGGGACTCTCTCTGGTAGACAGGATTAGCGGACACAGTATAGAGGCAACAAGTTGTTTGGATCAAACAGTTCAGTGTTTTATTCACACTTTAGGCAAGTGACAAAACAAGCAGTCATATTCAAACAAAAAAAGTCACCTTGCGGTGTTCGTGGTAATTCACACCATGCGGCAATTCTGCCTCAAAGAGTCCGTGCTCATAGCAGCACCAACCTGTTTTCACGCCAAACAGGTAGAAAGCCTTCATCCAGACACAATTCACCTAGATCCCAACACAGAGACATGGCTTCTGAGCCCAGCTGCCTATTTAAGGACAGCCAGGTGCTGCCAAAACCTAGACCGGCATTTAAAATTCGGTCCGGTATTTGACCTCACCTGGCTGTAAATCAGCCCAGCAGCACATGCTGGGAGGAAAATACCTGTTTTCCCAGACCAAACCTCTCACTGTGTGACATTACCCACAAGTCACAAAAGAAAGTGGTCCCCGTTCACGTCGGATTATGTTGGCTGATACTGCTTGCAGCTCTTCAACAGTGATGCTGCAGAAGAAAAATGTCCTACAAGATGGGGCAACATGCCGCACCTCACGGAACTCACTGGCACGGGTTCATGAACTGTTTACGGAGGTGCGAACTGTGAGCAAGGGGTTATGGCCACCACATTCCTCAGACTTGTCCACATGCAATATTCATCTGCGGGGAAATTTAAAACAGAAAATGTCCTCTGACAATCCACATCCTGAACTCAAGGAGAACATCACAAACACCATCCACAGCATCACAAGCAGTATCAGGCAACATAATCCGACCTGCCCAAAGATGCATAGATGTCAACGGTGACCACTTTCAGTATCTTTTGTGACTTGTGGGTAATTTAAAAAAAATCCACTTGCTCGTACATCTTGTCATACTATCACTGGAGGCAGGCTACTTTTTCATGGGCCACCCTGTATAATGCCTCCCCCCCCCCCCCCCGTATTATTAGAATATATAAAGGCCCCCTCTGTATTGTTAGGATATATAATAGCCCCCTCTGAATAATTAGTAAATATAATGGCCCTCTATGTATGATTACTATATATAATGGCCCCTCTGTATTATTAGTATATATAATGACCTCCTCTGTATTATTAGTATATATAATGACCCCTCTGTAATATTAGTGTATATAATGACCCCCTCTGTATTATTAGAATATATAATAGCCTCCTCTGTATTATTAGTATATAATGGCCCCCTCGTATTATTACAATATATATTGTACCCTCCTGTATTATTAGAATATATAATGACCCCCTCTGTATTATTAGTATAAATAATGGCTGCGTCTGTATGATTAGTATATATAATGGCCCCTCTGTATGATTAATATATATACAGTACAGACCAAAAGTTTGGACACACCTTCTCATTCAAAGAGTTTTCTTTATTTTCATGACTATGAAAATTGTAGATTCACACTGAAGGCATCAAAACAATGAATTAACACAATTATATACATAACAAACAAGTGTGAAACAACTGAAAAAATGTCATATTCTAGGTTCTTCAAAGTAGCCACCATTTGCTTTGATTACTGCTTTGCACACTCTTGGCATTCTCTTGATGAGCTTCAAGAGGTAGTCCCTTGAAATGGTTTTCACTTCACAGGTGTGCCCTGTCAGGTTTAATAAGTGGGATTTCTTGCCTTATAAATGGGGTTGGGACCATCAGTTGCGTTGAGGAGAAGTCAGGTGGATACACAGCTGATAGTCCTACTGAATAGACTGTTAGAATTTGTATTATGGCAAGAAAAAAAGCAGCTAAGTAAAGAAAAACGAGTGGCCATCATTACTTTAAGAAATGAAGGTCAGTCAGTCAGCCGAAAAATTGGGAAAACTTTGAAAGTAAGGGCTTTTTGACCATGAAGGAGAGTGATGGGGTGCTGCGCCAGATGAACTGGCCTCCACAGTCACCGGACCTGAACCCAATCAAGATGGTTTGGGGTGAGCTGGACCGCAGAGTGAAGGCAAAATGGCCAACAAGTGCTAAGCATATCTGGGAACTCCTTCAAGACTGTTGGAAGACCATTTCAGGGGACTACCTCTTGAAGCTCATCAAGAGAATGCCAAGAGTGTGCAAAGCAGTAATCAAAGCAAAAGGTGGCTACTTTGAAGAACCTAGAATATGACATATTTTCAGTTGTTTCACACTTGTTTGTTATGTATATAATTCCACATGTGTTAATTCATAGTTTTGATGCCTTCATAGTCATGAAAATAAAGAAAACTCTTTGAATGAGAAGGTGTGTCCAAACTTTTGGTCTGTACTGTATATATATATATATATATATATATATATTGGCCCCCTCTGTATTATTAGGATATATAATAGCCCCCTCTGTATGATTAGTATATATAATTGGCCTCGCTGTATTATTAGTATATACAATGACCCCCATGTATTATCAGTATATATAATGACCCCCTCTTTATTATTAGGATATATAATGGCCCCCTCGGTATTATTAGTATATAATGCCCCCTCTGTATTATTTTATATAATGGCCCCTCTGTATTAGTATATATAATGGCCCCTCTGTATTAGTATATATAATGCCCCCCTCTGTATTATCAGTATATATAATGACCCCATCTTTATTATTAGGATATTAATGTTGATCGAGCACCAAAGTGCTCTGGTGCTCTACCAGGCACCCGAGCATAATGGAAGTCAATGAGAGAACCCCAGGCACCCCCTGCTCGGAAGATAAGAGGGTGTTTGGTTCACAAAAAAAAGGTTAGAAATTGATGGAAAACCCATCAAAATGGTTTGGAAACAGCATTAAGAGGATGGCTGGATGCGTCTTGGACTCATATTATCTATGACATACAGCAGACAACCACACAAAGGCTATATGCCAAAAGCCAGGTATGTGGAAGCCAACAATCTATCCATGAGACAGATAACAGTCAGCATACCTTACAATGGCAGCCTTGTGCACTATGAGACATTCCAAACCAGCTCTCATCTGACTGAGAGCCAGTAAGCCTCAAAGATGCTTCACATCTGTTGGATGGCTTGGGTGGACCTGCGCACCTTGATCAATATCATTAGGGTGACAAAAAAATTTCTGATTGTCCTAACATAATATTTAATATAAGCTTGCTAGGGTGTATCTGAGGACTATTGCCCTGCTTGTAATAACTCATGAACAGTGCCATCTATTGGTTTCATAGTCTTATGACAAGACTATGAATCCAATAGATGGCTACATGGTGTGTAGACTCTGTTGAGCAGGGTGCCCCACTTACTAGCGCCCCAACAAGATGAACAGCGCCACCTATTGGTTTTATAGTCTTATGACAAGACTATGAATTCAATAGATGGCGCTGTTCATGAATAGTGTAGATTGCGAATTTTCAATGCAAATAGTTTTTCAGCTGAAAAACAAGCCAGATTCTGCTCATTTGCATTTCTTTCCCATATGCTCATGTTTATGCCAATGAGTTTTTACATGACAAAACTGTATAGAAAGGTTATTGAATATTATGTTAGGACAATCAGAAAACTTTTTGTCACCCTAATGATATTGAACTAGGTGCGTAGGTCCACCCAAGCCATCCAACACATGTGAAGCAACTTTGAGGCTTACTGGCTCTCAGTCAGATGAGAGCTGGTTTGAAATGTCTCATAGTGCACAAGGCTGCCATTGTAAGGTATGCTGACTGTTATCTGTCTCATGGATAGATTGTTGGCTTCCACATACCTGGCTTTTGGCATATAGCCTTTGTGTGGTTGTCTATTGTATGTCATAGATAATAGGAGTCCAAGACGCATCCAGCCATCCTCTTAATGCTGTTTCCAAACCATTTTGATGGGGTTTTCATCAATTTCTAACCTTTTTTTGTGAACCAGACACCCTCTCTTCTTCAGAGCAGGGGGTGCCTGGTTTAATGCTCGGGTCTCCCATTGACTTTCATTGTATTAAATTGTACTCGAGCACCCACAGTATTCGGCCGTGCACTGCAATGCGCCGAGCATAGCGATGCTCGAGCCGAACGGCAGTTCGGCCGAGCATGCTCGCTCAAAACTATAGGATATATATTAGTCTCCTCTGTATTATTAGAATATATAATGGTCCCCTATGTATTATTAGAATATATGATGGCCCTCTCTCTCTCTCTCTCTCCCTCTCTCTCTAAATAATGGCCTCTTCTGTATTATTAGAATATATAATGGCCTTCTCTGTATTATTAGAATATATAATGCATCCTCTGTATTATTAGTATATAATGACCCTGTTTCTTTCTATGTATAATGGCCCCCTTTGCATTAGTGTGTGTGTGTGTATTTCAACTCTGTATTATATACAATTCTCCCTCACCCCATAGTGCCCCCAGTACTGCATGCCTTAGCGTACATACATAAACAAAAATAGTCACCTCTCTTCCGCTCTCGGTCACCGCTTGTGGCCTGAGTTAAGGCATCCCCGCAGGGGTGGTCACGAACACATCATTGTGCCCTCCTGCGCTGCGTCATCACGCGAGACCCGGCACAGGAGGTTACGGTGAAGTCATCGCAATCTCCAGCACCATTCTACAGCCTCATAGGCTTCAAGCCTAGTGGCCTGAGGCCTATGAGGTAGAACAGCGGAGATGGGAGCCCACATTGAACCTACTGCTGCCCCCTGCAATTTGGCACCTGGGGTAACTGTACCCCCAACCCCCCCACCACCCTATGCCACTGCCTGAAGGTACCTTATAACTTGTTTTACATATTAATGCCTTCCTGCCTTGTAGCATTGCATGACAGTACATCGTGACCAGCAGCTAGTTAGCACAAGCTGCAGTACTATTACAGTACAGTGATAATGTGACCTGAGGAGTTTTACCAGTACCATCACTTGCAGGAGCCCACTGCCCAAGTACAGTATACATCTGGCACTCTGTTCTCATTGCTGGGGTCAGTTAACTCCAGTACTGGCAGTTCTACTCCTTATCCTTACATGTAGCTGTCAATGGCGACTGTGGCATCAAAGTGATTATAGAGAAAAAGGGGGCTCCCTCTCTCACTCCATGGGTCCCCTGTGACGCGATCACGGGTTCGAGCAATGGACCCACCCCAGGCCTGCCATGTACAGATGCTATTAGGCATTCTGTCACTTTTACTGTAACTGACAGAATACATGGCAGTACAGAAGTGTTTTTTCATACCACCCTCAAACCCCCCAATAAAAAAAAAAACATAATAAAAGTTATACATTAGATTTACTCTAAAATGGTGCAATTTAACAATAAAATTGTCTCACAAAAACAAGCCAGCTAAAAAAAATGTTTCGGAAATACGAAAAAAAAAAAAAAAAAAAGCAGTCTAAAGGGAACCTATCATTTTTAACAACAGCATGTCATAGAGCAGGAATAACTGTGCAGATTGATATGTAGTTTTGTGGAAAAAGATTCAGTATAACTTGTAATTTATACATTTAAATTCCTGCTCATTCTGGGCTGTGACGTCCAGGAGGCGTCCTATCAGTGATTGACAGGCTTCCCTCTATGACTGTGTATACAGAGATAGCTGTCAGTCACTGATAGGACCGCCTCCGTGACTGTGTATACAGAGATAGCTGTCAGTCACTGATAGGACCTGCCCTCTATGACTGTGTATACAGAGAGAGCTGTCAGTCACTGATAGGACCTTCCCTCTATGACTGTGTATACAGAGATAGCTGTCAATCACTGATAGGACCTTCCCTCTATGACTGTGTATACAGAGATAGCGGTCAGTCACTGATAGGACCTTCCCTCTATGACTGTGTATACAGAGATAGCGGTCAGTCACTGATAGGACCGCCTCTTAGGAGTTCAGAGCCCAGAATGAGCAGGAATTCACATGAATTTATAAGTTTTACTGAATATTTTCCCACAAAACTATATATCAATCTGCTCAGCTATTCCTGCTCTATGACATGCTGCTTGTATCTTAATTTGCATTATCATGATGACAGGTTCCCTTAAAGGGAGTCTGTCACCAGCATTTCACTTTTTTGACCCTTCCCACAGCTCCCTAGCATGCTTACAGTTAATAAAAACGTTACCTCTGGCATCAATCCTGGACTTATAGAACCCTCAAAAACGATCTTTATAAGATATGCAAATGAGGGCTCGCAAGTGCCCAGGGCGGCGTTACTCTCTTAGGTGCCCTGCTTGCTCAGCCTTCTCATTGCGTCCCCCCACCCCTTCCTACCCTCTGCCCGCCCATCCTTTCCCTCTGCCCGCCTTTGTACTAACTTGTTATGCTGCCGATATCCCGCGCCGGCGCACTCATTCCTTTGGCCGGCGCATGCGCACTGCGATGCCCATTCCTTGTACGGCATCACAGTAACTATTGCGCATGCGCCGGCTAACGACGTCGATTTTCGCTGCCGGCGCATGCGCACAGCAGTCAATGAAAAATAAAAAGTTATGGCTCTTAAAAACCATTTCAGCAAATTCCATGTTAGAAAATCCAGATGCCACTCCTTCCCTTCTGAGCCCTGGCATATCTACAAACAGCAGTTTACAATCACAGATGGGATGTTGCTGTATTCAGAAGAAAATAGGTAGCAAATTGTGGGGTGATATTCTCCTGTTATCCCTTGTGAAAAAGAAACTTTGGGACAAAAACACAATTTTCTTATAAAATGTTCACACAATTTTCACAGCCAAGTGTTTATAAATTCTATAAAACTCCTGTTGGGTCAAAGTGCTCACTATACCACTTAAAAATTCCTTGGGTGGTATAGTTTCCAAAATGTAGTCATTTTCAGCAAGTTTCCACTGTAGGGGTACCTCAGGGTCTTTTCAAATGCAACATGTCACCAGTGGCGTGCCTAGTGGGAGTGGGGCTGTCCGCCCCGGGTGTCGGCTCTCAGGGGGGTGCAATGAGTGCTTCCATCAATACAGATGGAAGCGCTCATTGCTGGAGGGCTGATGCGCCCACATACTGCGGTGGGGCACGGGAGCGCATAGTTCCCTGCCCCGCTGTTGATCACCGCCATAGGCTTCAGGCCTAGTAGGCCTGAGGCCTATGTGGTAGTGAAATCCCGGCGCAGTCGTGCGTGATGACATCATCGCGCGCGCCTGTGCCGGGACGCAGCAGCACAGTAAAGTGTGCGCGCCTTCCTCTGCGAGCAAGCGCAGGTGAGTATTTAGCTTTTAGTTTTCTTTCTTTTTTCTTTTATTTTTATTTTTGTGCCAACTTTGGGGGACATAGGGGGGAAAACACAGGAGGACATGTGGGGGAAAAATATCATGGTGGGCAAAGTATTATGGGAGGAAATACTATGTGGGGGCAAATTATTATGGGAGGAATTACTATGTCGGGGCAAATTATTATGGGAGGGATTACTTTGTGAGGGCAAATAATTATTGGAGGGATTACTATGTGGGGGCAAATTACTATATGGGGCAATGTGGGGGAAACTACTATGTGGGGCAAATTACTATATGGGGCAGTGTGGGGGAAAATACTTTGTGGGGACAATTACTGTGTGTGGGGCAGTGTGGGGAAAACTACTGTGTGGGTGCAGTGTGGGGGGCAGTTTGGGGGAAACTTCTGTGTGGGGGCAATGTGGGGGAAACTTCTGTGTGGGGGCAATGTGGGGGAAACTACTGTGTGGGGGAAACTACTGTATGGGGGCAGTGTGGGGGAAATTACAAGTTACTATGGGGCTCAGTGTGGGGGAAAGTACTATATGGGGCAGCATGGGGGGCATTGCTATTGGGGAGACACTGTAGGGGCAATTCTATTATTTCTGGGGATACTATACAGGGATTATTACCCAGAGCACAATATAGGGTGTTATTATTACTGGGGGCACTCTAGGGGACATTATAGCTGCTGTTAACACTATAGGGACATTTGGGGTACTTTATCAAACTGGTGTAAAGTAGAACTGGCTTAGTTGCCCATAGCAGTCAATCAGATTCCACCTTTCATATTTGACAGCTCTTTTGGAAATCCAGTTCTACTTTACACCAGTTTGATAAATGACCCCAATTATGTCTACTGGGGTACCTATTTTTTCAGCAGTATAGTACCTGGGGCATTGGGGGGCACAACGGGCACAGTATTGGGAGTGGCAGCAGGATGACACTGTGGGGACACCAGGATGGGGAGGTTGATGGAAAAACTGAGAAGTCTAACGTGTCTGTGTTAGGGCTGTTTCACACGAGTGGATGCCGTGCTTGTCTTCCGCAGCGTGAATGAGAGCCAAACCCCGTTCCAGACAGCAGAGACACGGAGCATTAACATGATTGACAATGCTCTGTGCTTCTCTGTGATCTTTTTGCTACAAAATCACGGTGACAACTTTAACAAACTGTGATTTTGTAGTAAAAAAAATCACAGAGAGGCATGGAGCATTATCAATCATGTTAATGCTCCGTGTCTCTGCTGTCCAGAACGGGGTTTGGTTGTCATTCACGATCTGGATGACACGTGCGGGATCCGCTCGTGTGAAACAGCCCTTACAAACTTTGTAGAGACGAGATGCAGCTGAAAGAATTTGTCATGGCGGTCTAACGGAGGAGAAGAGGAAAGAGAAGGTCTACGTGACTGGAGATGTCCCCGGATATATGGGGGGGGGGGATGCCAGAGAAAGGACCCGCCCTGGGTGCCAAACACCTTAGCCACGCCACTGCATGACACCCGAATTCCAGGAAAATCTGCCCTTCAAAAACCATATGGCGCTCCTTGCCTTCTAATCCCTGTGCCCATACAGCAGTTTACGACTAGAGATGGCCTTGCGGTTCGCCCGGATGTCGTTTCGCGGCGAACTTTGCGTGTTCGCGATTCGCCAAATATATGGAGAAATTCGCGCCCGCCATATTCTTTTACATTATGAAGAACTTTGACCCATGACACATCCATCAGGTGGTACAGGACAGCCAATTGAGACATTTCAACACATGGACATACCCCCTACCTTATAAATAAACCTGATCTGGCCGCCATTTTACATTCAGTGTAGGGAGTGTAGGGAGAGGTTGCTGTGTGGGGCAGGGACAGGCTGTTAGGGACACCAAACGCTAGCTAATAGGTCCACAAAAGTCATTTTAAGGACTGGTATAGGTGTGCTATCAATATGTGTGATACACAGAGGGGTGCGATATTCTTATAATATACTTTTATAATGAGTCAAAAACACATAGATCTATATAGTGATCACCTGGAAGTCAGGGGCCTAGGGGCTAGGGCTTACTAGGGCCATTTTTATATAGGGTAAGGTTCCGGACGGGGTCACTCTTATCAGATCAGGGCGGGTGGTCTGTGGTTAGGCTATTAGCGCCAGAATAGCACCCCCTGTAGGGCAATATCAGGGACAGTTCTTTGCCCACCCTGTCCTTCAATATCACATCATTATCTAGCCCAGGGATAGATGTTTTTTGCTTTTCCTCCGGGATTCATGGATGTGCACTGGAACCCCCCGGCACTGATTTAGTGCCGCCGAGCACTTGTTATTGCCTACCACATCTATGCTTTTTGCTTAACTTTAATAATTAAATTTATTTTCATTTTGAGGGATATCTTTTCCATTCACACGTCCGCAAAATGGGTCCGTATCCGTTCCGCAATTTTGCGCGACGGGTGCAGACTCATTAATTTTCAATGGGGCCGGAATGTGCTGTCCGCTTCCGCATTTGCTGATCCACATCCGCATTTGCAGATTCGCACTTCCGCATCTGTGCTTCCGTTTCCGCAAAAAAATTTAACATGTCCTATTCTTGTCCGCTATTGCAGACAAGATTAGGCATTTTCTATTATAGTGCCGGCGATCTGCGGTCCACAAATTGCGGAATGCACATTGCCGGTGTTCGTGTTTTACGGATCTGCAAAACACTTATGGACGTGTGAATGGACCCTCATAGTAAAATTATTAAAGGTTACCTTTTATCTTTATGTATATTCTAATGGATTGCCTTCCTTGTACAATGTTATAATATACTTTCTATGTTAGAAAGTATATTATAGTGCATTTGTATTGTGCAGCAGTTGTGTGCGGTTCTGCTGCGATACTGCAGGTATATAGAGGGACAAGCGTTATTGGAACAAATAATTTCTACTGGTGTGATATACCAGTCGTCCCCCCAAAAAACTAATAGGAATAGCTAAATGGTTAACAATATTATTTTTTTATCGTTTTATAGATGGTTCCTATTATGTAAGCTCCTCAAAGTATCTTCAGAACTGAATTGGTCGTTAAAAAAAGTTGATTTTGAAAATTTTCTTGAAAATGTTAAAAATTTCTCCTAAAATCCTAAACATTCTAATGTCCTAAAAAAATAAAATTACATTACCAAATGATGCCAACATAAAGTAGACATATGGTGAATCTTAATAATTATTTTATGAGGTATCACTGTCTTAAAAGTAGAGAGATTCAAATTCAGAAAATAGTACATTTTCAAAACATTTTGGTAAATGTTGGATTTTTCTTCAAGGTAAAATACTGTATATTGACTGAAATTTACCATTAACATGACGTACAACGTGTCACAAAAACATTCTCACAATGGCTTGGATAAGTAAAAGCATTCTAAACAAAAGCATTACCACATAAAGTGACACATCAGATTCACAAAATTAGGCTTGGTTAGGAAGGGGGTAAATGGCCTGGCCTGGAAGTGTTTAAGATTTAAGATACATATAAGTGACAGACCACTAAATTGCGCAGTGCACTCTCTATTATTTTCTATGGGAGTTCTGGCAGTCCCACAGAAATGAATGGATGGTGGCTGTGCATGCACAGCTACTCTCAGCTCACTTTAGGGGTCTTGTTCTGGAGATAGGCGTGGGTCCTAATCATATGCCACCAATATCTAAGATGAGACAACCCCTTTAAGTGGTTACCACTTGCAGACTGCCCGATGACTATATATGCCCAGGTCATCCGCATAGGACTCTGCAAGGACTCTGCAAGGACATTCGTAAATATTCTCTCTGAGTTAGCAGCTGGAAGCCTACTGTCAGTGACAGCCAGGCTGCCCATAGAGCTTTCTGCTCCAGTCCTAGTGATAATATGATCGCTGGGGGCTGCGTAACTGCACAAGCTGCTGGGTCTTAGCAGAACCAGATCAGCCCTGTAGTGATGCTGAACAGCATTGTAAAGCTTGAGGGGCTGTACTCCCCTGTAACTGGGGCTAATATAGTAAGGTACGCAGGTGGATGGCAACAAACTCTGACAACTGAAGAACATTGGAACGGCTTTACTAAAGATCATTTTGCAGTACAGTAAGAAACTATTGTACTTGTAAAACAGGTACATTTATATTCACTAGGGATACTGTCTTAAGAAACTGAGTTGATAGCGGGAGGGTGTAACTATAGTCTCAGTAGAATTGGTTTAACTTTATACAGTCTCTCAGGGGCCGCATTTACTGTTCCTGCTAGCAGGTGAGGGACCCTCCTGTTGCTCGATCTCTGGCAGGATCTTTCTCTTTGCTGCAGTGGAGAATCTGGCTGGGTACTTCTGAGGACTTGCTTGTCTGGCACAAGTGCTCCACAACTCTGCTCCCTTGCACTGGTCCGTGTTGCACTCTTCCTACAGTGCCACATGATGCTCTGCCTGAGGCAGCCTCTCTGTACCTGTCAGAACCAAAAACATCGCACGTGCAATTTTAAAAGTCACCTGTAGATGGCAGGATTAAATTAGGAATTCAAAGCCCCATCAGTTGGGCTGAGTATGAACAATATTCACCATCTCTGAAGTGGCCTATTTCTTACTAGTATACCAAGATAGTGGATATATACAGTTCCACTGTGCTGTAAATTTCAGGCCACTTTTGATGCATCTCATTTTTTTTAATTCTATGATACAGTGATCCCTCAAGATACAATGGCCTCAGGATACAATATTTTCAACAAACAATAGTCTTTTCTGACCCATCGTAAGTTGAAACCAGACTCAACATACAATGTCTCAGATTCATATCCAACCAATCAAGGTCACTTCTCTGGTATAATAGCTGGATTAGTTGCTAGTTATCAGCTATTCCTGACTGTTATATGTAAGGACTTGCCTTTTCTCTCTTCGTTATCTGCTTATTTTTCTTAAATCTTAATTTTCTCTTATCTTGGATGACATTTTGGGGCCTTATAACCGATTACTCAACTTATAATGGTTTCAACATACAATGGTCGTCCTTGAACCAATTAATATTGTATCTTGAGGGACCACTGTACTAGCTTTAGAAAATGCCAGGTTTTTCACGTTTGTTTATTCTGTACAAATCCATAGGATTCCCTCATGTTCTGATGTAAAGCATAATATTTGTGCTACCTTTATATAGCCAAAGAACTTTTTACAGCTTTATCTTAGTGGGTTCACTGTGAATTTCACGTAATGAAAAATCCACAACGTGAGTGTGTGACTGAAATTCTACAGATTGCAGTGCAAAGGGTGAAATCCCTTGTAGAAATCTGCAACATAAAATGATATACTGCATATTTAAAATCCGCACTTCAGGTCAATTTATGTACAGATTTTTATTGTGAACTATGTAAAATTTGTCGGTGTTCTTTGTGCTAAAAGCTGATGATTCTTCATTAGTGTGGAATCAGTTTTGTCACTGACTGAGTTCTGTTGGTCCGTTTTTTTCATCTGTATGGCATCAGTATGTCACATCATTTAAAAAAAAACCTGAAGAATGCCCACCCAGTGTTTCATAGAAACCATCTGTGAAATGAGGATCACATATGGATGGAGTCTGTATGACATCTGTTTGTTTTTCACTAACCCATTGACTTGAATAGGTGAGTCTAGCGCTAAAATCAGACAAGAAATTAGCAAACTTCTTGAAATTTGGTTTGTGTCAAAGTTGTTAATTTTTTTTTTTAAAAAAAGGTTTAAAAATGGTTTAAATGGACTAGAAATTAGTGTATGTCACAATTGGTGTAGGTCTCTTAGGACTTTTTTTTATATCTTGTGATTCTCATTTTTTTTTTTTACAAATAGTTTTTTCTTACCCACACCTTTTAAGCTCTTTAACCACCTCAGCCCCCAGTGCTTAAACACCCTGAAAGACCAGGCCACTTTTTACACTTCTGACCTACACTACTTTCACCGTTTATTGCTTGGTCATGCAACTTACCACCCAAATGAATTTTACCTCCTTTTCTTCTCACTAATAGAGCTTTCATTTGGTGGTATTTCATTGCTGCTGACATTTTTACTTTTTTTTGTAATTTAACGATTTTTTTTGCAAAAAAATGACATTTTTCACTTTCAGTTGTAAAATTTTGCAAAAAAAAACAACATCCATATATAAATTTTGCTCTAAATTTATTGTTCTACATGTCTTTGATAAAAAAAAAATGTTTGGGTAAAAAAAAAATGGTTTGGGTAAAAGTTATAGCGTTTACAAACTATGGTACAAAAAATGGGACTTTCCGCTTTTTGAAGCAGCTCTGACTTTCTGAGCACCTGTCATGTTTCCTGAGGTTCTACAATGCCCAGACAGTACAAACACCCCACAAATGACCCCATTTCTGAAAGTAGACACCCTAAGGTATTCGCTGATGGGCATAGTGAGTTCATAGAACATTTTATTTTTTGTCACAAGTTAGTGGAAAATGATGATTTTTTTTTCTTTTTTTTTTTTCTTACAAAGTCTCATATTCCACTAACTTGTGACAGAAAATAAAAACTTCCATGAACTCACTATGCCCATCAGTGAATACCTTGGGGTGTCTTCTTTCCAAAATGGGGTCACTTGTGGGGTAGTTATACTGCCCTGGCATTCTAGGGGCCCAAATGTGTGGTAAGGAGTTTGAAATCAAATTCTGTAAAAAATGGCCAGTGAAATCCGAAAGGTGCTCTTTGGAATATGGGCCCCTTTGCCCACCTAGGCTGCAAAAAAGTGTCACACATCTGGTATCTCCGTATTCAGGAGAAGTTGGGGAATGTGTTTTGGGGTGTCATTTTACATATACCCATGCTGGGTGAGATAAATATCTTGGTCAAATGCCAACTTTGTATAAAAAAATGGGAAAAGTTGTCTTTTGCCAAGATATTTCTCTCACCCAGCATGGGTATATGTAAAATGACACCACAAAACACATTCCCCAACTTCTCCTGAATACGGAGATACCAGATGTGTGACACTTTTTTGCAGCCTAGGTGGGCAAAGGGGCCCACATTCCAAAGAGCACCTTTCGGATTTCACTGGTCATTTTTTACAGAATTTGATTTCAAACTCCTTACCACACATTTGGGCCCCTAGAATGCCAGGGCAGTATAACTACCCCACAAGTGACCCCATTTTGGAAAGAAGACACCCCAAGGTATTCGCTGATGGGCATAGTAAGTTCATGGAAGTTGTTATTTTTTGTCACAAGTTAGTGGAATATGAGACTTTGTAAGAAAAAAATAAAATAAAAAAATCATCATTTTCCACTAACCTGTGACAAAAAATAAAAAATTCTAGGAACTCGACATGCCCCTCATGGAATACCTTGGGGTGTCTTCTTTCCAAAATGGGGTCACTTGTGGGGTAGTTATACTGCCCTGGCATTCTAGGGGCCCAAATGTGTGGTAAGGAGTTTGAAATCAAATTCTGTAAAAAATGACCAGTGAAATCCGAAAGGTGTTTTTTGGAATGTGGGCCCCTTTGCCCACCTAGGCTGCAAAAAAGTGCCACACATGTGGTATCTCCGTATTCAGGAGAATTTGGGGAATGTGTTTTGGGGTGTCATTTTACATATACCCATGCTGGGTGAGAGAAATATCTTGGCAAAAGACAACTTTTCCCATTTTTTTATACAAAGTTGGCATTTGACCAAGATATTTATCTCACCCAGCATGAGTATATGTAAAATGACACCCCAAAACACATTCCCCAACTTCTCCTGAATACGGAGATACCAGATGTGTGACACTTTTTTGCAGCCTAGGTGGGCAAAGGGGCCCATATTCCAAAGAGCACCTTTCGGATTTCACTGGTCATTTTTTACAGAATTTGATTTCAAACTCCTTACCACACATTTGGGCCCCTAGAATGCCAGGGCAGTATATCTACCCCACAAGTGACCCCATTTTGGAAAGAAGACACCCCAAGGTATTCGCTGATGGGCATAGTGAGTTCATGGAAGTTTTTATTTTTTGTCACAAGTTAGTGGAATATGAGACTTTGTAAGAAAAAAAAAAAATCATCATTTTCCACTAACTTGTGACAAAAAATAAAAAATTCTAGGAACTCGCCATGCCCCTCATGGAATACCTTGGGGTGTCTTCTTTCCAAAATGGGGTCACTTGTGGGGTAGTTGTACTGCCCTGGCATTCTAGGGGCCCAAATGTGTGGTAAGGAGTTTGAAATCAAATTCTGTAAAAAATGACCAGTGAAATCCGAAAGGTGCTCTTTGGAATGTGGGCCCCTTTGCCCACGTAGGCTGCAAAAAAGTGCCACACATGTGGTATCTCCGTATTCAGGAGAAGTTGGGGAATGTGTTTTGGGGTGTCATTTTACATATACCCATGCTGGGTGAGAGAAATATCTTGGCAAAAGACAACTTTTCCCATTTTTTTATACAAAGTTGGCATTTGACCAAGATATTTATCTCACCCAGCATGGGTATATGTAAAATGACACCCCAAAACACATTCCCCAACTTCTCCTGAATACGGAGATACCAGATGTGTGACACTTTTTTGCAGGTGTCATTTTACATATACCCATGCTGGGTGAGATAAATATCTTGGTCAAATGCCAACTTTGTATAAAAAAATGGGAAAAGTTGTCTTTTGCCAAGATATTTCTCTCACCCAGCATGGGTATATGTAAAATGACACCACAAAACACATTCCCCAACTTCTCCTGAATACGGAGATACCAGATGTGTGACACTTTTTTGCAGCCTAGGTGGGCAAAGGGGCCCACATTCCAAAGAGCACCTTTCGGATTTCACTGGTCATTTTTTACAGAATTTGATTTCAAACTCCTTACCACACATTTGGGCCCCTAGAATGCCAGGGCAGTATAACTACCCCACAAGTGACCCCATTTTGGAAAGAAGACACCCCAAGGTATTCGCTGATGGGCATAGTAAGTTCATGGAAGTTGTTATTTTTTGTCACAAGTTAGTGGAATATGAGACTTTGTAAGAAAAAAATAAAATAAAAAAATCATCATTTTCCACTAACCTGTGACAAAAAATAAAAAATTCTAGGAACTCGACATGCCCCTCATGGAATACCTTGGGGTGTCTTCTTTCCAAAATGGGGTCACTTGTGGGGTAGTTATACTGCCCTGGCATTCTAGGGGCCCAAATGTGTGGTAAGGAGTTTGAAATCAAATTCTGTAAAAAATGACCAGTGAAATCCGAAAGGTGTTTTTTGGAATGTGGGCCCCTTTGCCCACCTAGGCTGCAAAAAAGTGCCACACATGTGGTATCTCCGTATTCAGGAGAATTTGGGGAATGTGTTTTGGGGTGTCATTTTACATATACCCATGCTGGGTGAGAGAAATATCTTGGCAAAAGACAACTTTTCCCATTTTTTTATACAAAGTTGGCATTTGACCAAGATATTTATCTCACCCAGCATGAGTATATGTAAAATGACACCCCAAAACACATTCCCCAACTTCTCCTGAATACGGAGATACCAGATGTGTGACACTTTTTTGCAGCCTAGGTGGGCAAAGGGGCCCATATTCCAAAGAGCACCTTTCGGATTTCACTGGTCATTTTTTACAGAATTTGATTTCAAACTCCTTACCACACATTTGGGCCCCTAGAATGCCAGGGCAGTATATCTACCCCACAAGTGACCCCATTTTGGAAAGAAGACACCCCAAGGTATTCGCTGATGGGCATAGTGAGTTCATGGAAGTTTTTATTTTTTGTCACAAGTTAGTGGAATATGAGACTTTGTAAGAAAAAAAAAAAATCATCATTTTCCACTAACTTGTGACAAAAAATAAAAAATTCTAGGAACTCGCCATGCCCCTCATGGAATACCTTGGGGTGTCTTCTTTCCAAAATGGGGTCACTTGTGGGGTAGTTGTACTGCCCTGGCATTCTAGGGGCCCAAATGTGTGGTAAGGAGTTTGAAATCAAATTCTGTAAAAAATGACCAGTGAAATCCGAAAGGTGCTCTTTGGAATGTGGGCCCCTTTGCCCACGTAGGCTGCAAAAAAGTGCCACACATGTGGTATCTCCGTATTCAGGAGAAGTTGGGGAATGTGTTTTGGGGTGTCATTTTACATATACCCATGCTGGGTGAGAGAAATATCTTGGCAAAAGACAACTTTTCCCATTTTTTTATACAAAGTTGGCATTTGACCAAGATATTTATCTCACCCAGCATAGGTATATGTAAAATGACACCCCAAAACACATTCCCCAACTTCTCCTGAATACGGAGATACCACATGTGTGACACTTTTTTGCAGCCTAGGTGGGCAAAGGGGCCCATATTCCAAAGAGCACCTTTCGGATTTCACTGGTCATGTTTTACAGAATTTGATTTCAAACTCCTTACCACACATTTGGGCCCCTAGAATGCCAGGGCAGTATAACTACCCCACAAGTGACCCCATTTTGGAAAGAAGACACTCCAAGGTATTCGCTGATGGGCATAGTGAGTTCATGGAAGTTTTTATTTTTTGTCACAAGTTAGTGGAATATGAGACTTTGTAAGAAAAAAAAAAAAAAAAATCATCATTTTCCACTAACTTGTGACAAAAAATAAAAAATTCTAGGAACTCGCCATGCCCCTCATGGAATACCTTGGGGTGTCTTCTTTCCAAAATGGGGTCACTTGTGGGGTAGTTACACTGCCCTGGCATTCTAGGGGCCCAAATGTGTGGTAAGGAGTTTGAAATCAAATTCTGTAAAAAATGACCAGTGAAATCCGAAAGGTGCTCTTTGGAATGTGGGCCCCTTTGCCCACCTAGGCTGCAAAAAAGTGCCACACATGTGGTATCTCCGTATTCAAGAGAAGTTGGGGAATGTGTTTTGGGGTGTCATTTTACATATACCCATGCTGGGTGAGAGAAATATCTTGGCAAAAGACAACTTTTCCCATTTTTTTATACAAAGTTGGCATTTGACCAAGATATTTATCTCACCCAGCATGGGTATATGTAAAATGACACCCCAAAACACATTCCCCAACTTCTCCTGAATACGGAGATACCACATGTGTGACACTTTTTTGCAGCCTAGGTGGGCAAAGGGGCCCATATTCCAAAGAGCACCTTTTGGATTTCACTGGTCATTTTTTACAGAATTTGATTTCAAACTCCTTACCACACATTTGGGCCCCTAGAATGCCAGGGCAGTATAACTACCCCACAAGTGACCCCATTTTGGAAAGAAGACACCCCAAGGTATTCGCTGATGGGCATAGTGAGTTCATGGAAGTTTTTATTTTTTGTCACAAGTTAGTGGAATATGAGACTTTGTAAGAAAAAAATAAATAAAAAAAAATCATCATTTTCCACTAACTTGTGACAAAAAATAAAAAATTCTAGGAACTCGCCATGCCCCTCATGGAATACCTTGGGGTGTCTTCTTTCCAAAATGGGGTCACTTGTGGGGTAGTTATACTGCCCTGGCATTTTCCAGGGGCCCTAATGTGTTGTAAGTAGGTAAATGACCAGTGAAATCCGAAAGGTGCTCTTTGGAATGTGGGCCCCTTTGCCCACCTAGGCTGCAAAAAAGTGCCACACATGTGGTATCGCCGTATTCAGGAGAAGTTGGGGAATGTGTTTTGGGGTGTCATTTTACATATACCCATGCTGGGTGAGATAAATATCTTGGTCAAATGCCAACTTTGTTTAAAAAAATGGGAAAAGTTGTCTTTTGCCAAGATATTTCTCTCACCCAGCATGGGTATATGTAAAATGACACCCCAAAACACATTCCCCAACTTCTCCTGAGTACGGAGATACCAGATGTGTGACACTTTTTCTGCAGCCTAGATGCGCAAAGGGGCCCACATTCCTTTTATGAGGGCATTTTTAGACATTTGGATCCCAGACTTCTTCTCACGCTTTAGGGCCCCTAGAATGCCAGGGCAGTATAAATACCCCACATGTGACCCCATTTTGGAAAGAAGACACCCCAAGGTATTCAATGAGGGGCATGGCGAGTTCATAGAAATATTTTTTTTTTGGCACAAGTTAGCGGAAATTGATTTTATTTATTTTTTTCTCACAAAGTCTCCCTTTCCGCTAACTTGGGACAAAAATTTCAATCTTTCATGGACTCAATATGCCCCTCACGGAATACCTGGGGGTGTCTTCTTTCCGAAATGGGGTCACATGTGGGGTATTTATACTGCCCTGGCATTCTAGGGGCCCTAAAGCGTGAGAAGAAGTCTGGAATATAAATGTCTAAAAATTTTTACGCATTTGGATTCCGTGAGGGGTATGGTGAGTTCATGTGAGATTTTATTTTTTGACACAAGTTAGTGGAATATGAGACTTTGTAAGAAAAAAATAATAATTTCCGCTAACTTGGGCCTAAAAAATGTCTGAATGGAGCCTTACAGAGGGGTGATCAATGACAGGGGGGTGATCAATGACAGGGGGGTGATCAGGGAGTCTATATGGGGTGATCACCCCCCTGTCATTGATCACCCCCCTATAAGGCTCCATTCAGATGTCCGTATGTGTTTTGCGGATCCGATCCATGTATCCGTGGATCCGTAAAAATCATACGGACATCTGAATGCAGCCTGACAGGGGGTGTGATCAATGACAGGGGGGGTGATCAATGACAGGGGGGGTAATCAATGACAGGGGGGTGATCAGGGAGTCTATATGGGGTGATCACCACAGTCATTGATCACGCCCCTGTAAGGCTCCATTCAGACGTCCGTATGCGTTTTGCGGATCCGATCCATCTATCAGTGGATCCTTAAAAATCATGCGGACATTTGAATGAAGCTTTACAGGGGGGTGATCAATGACAGGGGGGTAATCAATGACAGGGTGGTGATCAGGGAGTCTATATGGGGTGATCACCACAGTCATTGATCACACCCCTGTAAGGCTCCATTCAGACGTCCGTATGCGTTTTGCGGATCCGATCCATCTATCAGTGGATCCGTAAAAATCATGCGGACATCTGAATGGATCTTACAGGGGGGTAATCAATGACAGGGGGGTGATCAGGGATTCTATATGGGGTGATCACCACAGTCATTGATCACGCCCCTGTAAGGCTCCATTCAGACGTCCGTATGCGTTTTTCGGATCCGATCCATCTATCAGTGGATCCGTAAAAATCATGCGGACATTTGAATGGAGCTTTACAGGGGGGTGATCAATGACAGGGGGGTAATCAATGACAGGGGGGTGATCAGGGAGTCTATATGGGGTGATCACCACAGTCATTGATCACACCCCTGTAAGGCTCCATTCAGACGTCCGTATGCGTTTTGCTGATTCGATCCATCTATCAGTGGATCCGTAAAAATCATGCGGACATCTGAATGGATCTTACAGGGGGGTAATCAATGACAGGGGGGTGATCAGGGAGTCTATATGGGGTGATCACCACAGTCATTGATCACGCCCCTGTAAGGCTCCATTCAGATGTCCGTATGCGTTTTGCGGATCCTATCCATCTATCAGTGGATCCGTAAAAATCATGCGGACATCTGAATGGAGCTTTACAGGGGTGTGATCAATGACAGGGGGGTAATCAATGACAGGGGGGTGATCAGGGAGTCTATATGGGGTGATCACCACAGTCATTGATCACGCCCCTGTAAGGCTCCATTCAGACGTCCGTATGCGTTTTGCGGATCCGATCCATCTATCAGTGGATCCGTAAAAATCATGCGGACATCTGAATGAAGCTTTACAGGGGGGTGATCAATGACAGGGGGGTAATCAATGACAGGGGGGTGATCAGGGAGTCTATATGGGGTGATCACCACAGTCATTGATCACACCCCTGTAAGGCTCCATTCAGACGTCCGTATGCGTTTTGCGGATCCGATCCATCTATCAGTGGATCCGTAAAAATCATGCGGACATCTGAATGGATCTTACAGGGGGGTAATCAATGACAGGGGGGTGATCAGGGAGTCTATATGGGGTGATCACCACAGTCATTGATCACGCCCCTGTAAGGCTCCATTCAGATGTCCGTATGCGTTTTGCGGATCCGATCCATCTATCAGTGGATCCGTAAAAATCATGCGGACATCTGAATAGAGCTTTACAGGGGGGTGATCAATGACAGGGGGGTAATCAATGACAGGGGGGTGATCAGGGAGTCTATATGGGGTGATCACCACCGTCATTGATCACGCCCCTGTAAGGCTCCATTCAGACGTCCGTATGCGTTTTGCGGATCCGATCCATCTATCAGTGGATCCGTCAAAATCATGTGGACATCTGAATGGAGCTTTAAAGGGGGGTGATCAATGACAGGGGGGTAATCAATGACAGGGGGGTGATCAGGGAGTCTATATGGGGGGATCAGGGGTGATCAAGGGTGATCAAGGGTGAATAAGGGGTTAATAAGTGACAGGGGGGGGTGTAGTGTAGTGGTGCTTGGTGCAACATATTACTGAGCTGCCTGTGTCCTCTGGTGGTCGATCCAAACAAAGGGGACCACCAGAGGACCAGGTAGCAGGTATATTAGACGCTGTTATCAAAACAGCGTCTAATATACCTGTTAGGGGTTAAAAAAATCACATCTCCAGCCTGCCAGCGAACGATCGCCGCTGGCAGGCTGGAGATCCACTCTCTTACCTTCCGTTCCTGTGAGCGCGCGCGCCTGTGTGCGCGCGTTCACAGGAAATCCCGGCTCACGCGAGATGACGAGTATATGCGTCGCTGAGCGCAGGGCTGCCACCTCCGAAACGCGAATCTGCGTTAGGCGGTCCGGAGGTGGTTAATGCAGTTACAGCAATAGCACATAATGTCAGAGTGACACTGATATATATAGCTATGGATAAACGCATGGTTATTGGTGTTAACAAACAAAAAAACACTATGCTGTTGCATTTGTTATGTTTTAAAAAAAAATATTAAAAAAATTCTAAAAATTGTCGATTGGCAGATGTTGTTTAAACACACATGGTGCTATCTGAAAAAAATGGTAGCTTATTGGCACAAACCGTCCAAATGTATGCCTTAACGGCGACAGATCCCTGCCCCTGTTCACACACACACACACACACACACACACACACACACACATTAAAATCATAAGAAACAGCGGCTTGTTTTAAAGTTGAACTAGCCAGGGAAAAAATTGCCATTTTATTATTTGGAAACAGCAGCAGTACAGTGTGGATGTGGAAGGAGTAAGGTGTAGGGTAGGGGTAATAGAGGCAGCAATAGTAGCGTGTAAAGGGTACAAGTTCGATAGTGGCAAAACCCTTCAAAACAATATTGACTTGTGCATTCCAATGCCATTACTGGTGCTCTGCTACCACCTAGGGGCAAGACCTTGCTTCTATTTTTGACATTAAAGGGGTTGTCCGGGTTCAGAGCTCAACACGGACATACCCATATTCTCACCCAAGCAGCTCCCCTGACTTGAGCATTGAAGCCTGCGCCTGGCAGCCCAAAGGAGAGCCCGGTTCGTCACCGGAACTCCACAAAATGACTTTGCCCTGCGTGATTCAGCGCAGGGCAAAGGAAAGCATCGGAGCATGAACTGCTCCGATGCTCTTGTCAGGGGGGCTGCCTGGGTGAAATTTTGGGTATGTCCGGGTTCAACTCTGAACCCGGACAACCCCTTTAATTGTAGGAAGATTCTGGGTGATGTAATTTCCTGGAAGAAACAGGAAAGTTCTGGCTGAGAGGAGAAAGAACTCAGAGAATAAGGGTATAAAGTCCTGCAAGGCTACAAATCAGGACAATATGAGTTGATCTGCTTTGAGAAGATAAGCCTCCTCCAACAATGCAGACTACACACAGACTTTATCCAAAGCAGGCCCAATTTGATGCTATACACCTGAAACATCATCACTGCAGGAGATCCATTCTCTGCTCAGGAACAACCGGAGGGAAACCATAAAGTTAAGTGTTGTGTTACTTGGCATGTAAGGGGACTATAAATACATATACTTTTGCAGTGACCAGGAACGGGTAATGCTGACGCCACTTATGCAGTGGGCATGTACGGGTTGACAATAGTTTGTAGTTTGTTTGTGATGCAATTGCAGCGTACGCAGGGTACTACCCCAGGGCCCTTCCAAGGTGGGGTAACGTCCCAGATTAGGAATGCCAGAGTGGTGTAATTATAATGTCTCTATAGGGTGGTGATAATTGTGTCAACGGTGTCTCCTACCTGGGTACAACTGGACTCCTGGCTCACTTGCAATAAATTTGAGTGTAGTGATAGTAGGAGTAATAGAGGAATTTTGCAGCAGAAATGATGTCCAGACCTTTAGGTGAAGTTCAAACGTTTATTTACTGAAGATGACTTGTATCCAAGCAGTATACAGCTTTGGTCTCTGGTCCCAGCAGGTTTTAGCAATCATTGGCAGGAATAAATGCTTCTGCTTGATATGTGGGGAGCTTGCAGGATAGGACGTCTGCTTGATAGCTCTGTAACTGTGGCAGGAATTAATCTTCTGCACTTTTCTGTAGCTTCTGCTTTGTGGGGACAGACTAGCTGAGGATGAATGGCTTTTCCTAGGTCACAGGACTTAACTCACAGATGATTTCTCAGGGGATGCTTTGTTTCTAGAACTCTGGAGATTGTCTGCTTTCTTCTCATCCAGCTGAGGCTGCAGGTCTCAGACTGGGAATTTGATCAATGTCTCAGCCGAGACAAGATCCTGGCTTTCTGTCCTATGCAGGGGGATCTCCTTACACACACACACCCTACCCCTGGCAGGGTGTGGCGAAACCAACCTCGCCACTGGGTTTCGGAGGGGCCTGGCTACCAGCCTCTTGCCTCAGGATTATGGCCCATACTAACTTTAAAGGAGCAGACAGACCGGCCGCACAGCTTAAATCTGTCTTTGCAATTGTATTTTGTTATGTGAGGGTACCCAGATAGCTAATTTTATTGTATTTGTGTATTCTGAGTGCCATTCACCTAATGATATGCACTCAGACTTGAGCTATCTGGGAATATGTTAAATGTCTGTTTGCTGTGGGGGTGTGACATTGTGTGTTTGGGTGGTGATTCCTGTCCTGTTGTATCCACATGTGTATTGGCGATTTCCCTTTGTCCTGAGAGATAATTGAATTACTCCTCGGGTGTCTCCAGGGCAGAGAGGAGGAAACCATGATGCATTGTGGGGATGTGTTGTGTCAGTGTATCCTGAGTGCTACGTATCTGTCCTGTGTCACAGTCTTCCTTCTGGTCCCCTAGGGGCGTGTACACCAGATGGGGACCTGCATAAATACGGGCGGGTAGCCCTCAATAAAGTGTTCCTGTTTTACCCTTTATCATGTTGAGGCTGATGTTTGGGTAACTGATCGACGCTGGGGATTGCTATACGCTGGGAGATTTGCTATACTCCCCTGGCTATAACTACTAGCTCTTTTAAGAGCTGTTCCTGCTCTCTGGTTTTAGGAGAGGTTCACCCACTGGAGCCTGGAGCCTTGTCATAGGTCCAGGGTGGGTAGGAGATGGTGAGACCTCAACCAAGCTTCGGCGGTTCGTGGGGTCTGCAGTGCGTACGGTGTCAAGTGGAGTGCTTGGAGTCCTCGGAAAGCACTAGGAGCTTCTATCAACGGAGGTACCCGGTCGGGGTGCTAGGCGTTCCGTTACAGTTGGTGGCAAGCAGTGGGATGGCGTCCTAGTGTGAGGAGAAGCAGCTCGGAGACACCGTTCGTGGATTTACTAAATTGAGGGCAATGCTAGTATCCGTACAGTGCCCCTGGCTACAGCAGGATGGAATCGGCTAGTCTTCCGACAGCGTTCTATGACGAGGAGGAGGAGGCAGCCACAGACTACAGGGATGCAGACAGAAAAGGAAGTCTGGTATGATGCCCTGGAAAATGCCCAGCGGCGGCGAGGTGAGAGTCTCCCCAGTTATGAGCAGCGGCTACAGAAGCGTGTGGCGATGCGGATGGGTCTCTTGGGAGAGCAGCCCCTGGATGACTGGGTAACAGAGCTCCAGAACCTGGTATGTAAGGAGCTTTGGCTAGAGCACGCTTACCAGGCCCTAAGGTGGCATGTCATTCAACATTCCCCCTGGATGGCTGAGCACGACAGACCCGAGGGTGAGGAGTTTGATGGACCGGGGTTACTATGGGATGCCTTGGAGGAGGACATTGATCTTGGCAGCACGGAGGAGTCTAGGTTTTGGGATATCTACGACTACCGGATGGGCATGCATGTTTATGCTGACGGAAGGGAGGTGAGCAAAGACATGACCCACCTGGTAACAAGGGAGTGGGAGCTGGAGCAGACCTACCAACACCTGCTCAGCTCCATTAATCCCCAACCTACTCGACAAGCAGAGCCAGATCTGCCCCACTACAACTGGGAAGACTTGCCGGCGATACCCCCTGCTTCCCTACCAACTCCCAAAGTAGGGAACTCAGACTTGAGCTATCTGGGAATATGTTAAATGTCTGTTTGCTGTGGGGGTGTGACATTGTGTGTTTGGGTGGTGATTCCTGTCCTGTTGTATCCACATGTGTATTGGCGATTTCCCTTTGTCCTGAGAGATAATTGAATTACTCCTCGGGTGTCTCCAGGGCAGAGAGGAGGAAACCATGATGCATTGTGGGGATGTGTTGTGTCAGTGTATCCTGAGTGCTACGTATCTGTCCTGTGTCACAGTCTTCCTTCTGGTCCCCTAGGGGCGTGTACACCAGATGGGGACCTGCATAAATACGGGCGGGTAGCCCTAAATAAAGTGTTCCTGCTTTACTCTTTATCATGTTGAGGCTGATGTTTGGGTAACTGATCGACGCTGGGGATTGCTATACGCTGGGAGATTTGCTATACTCCCCTGGCTATAACTACTAGCTCTTTTAAGAGCTGTTCCTGCTCTCTGGTTTTAGGAGAGGTTCCCCCACTGGAGCCTTGTCGTAGGTCCAGGGTGGGTAGGAGACGGTGAGACCTCAACCAAGCTTCGGCGGTTTGTGGGGTCTGCAGTGCGTACGGTGTCAAGTGGAGTGCTTGGAGTCCTCGGAAAGCACTAGGAGCATCTATCAACGGAGGTACCCGGTCGGGGTGCTAGGCGTTCCGTTACACAGGGGGTGGGCTACACTGACTCTAACTTCCTTCTCCTCCCAAGCTGCAGGATGTGGGAACAGTCCACACCTCCACAGAGGGGGAGCTAAGCTGGAATAATCCATTCTTGTACCTTACCAATGCATTGCTGCCACCTGCTGGTGTACCTGGAAAATGACAAAACAATTGTATTTAACATGGTTTTACATGCACATTTGTGAAGACATGAGCAAAATCATATCAGATGACAATGTACAGGCTCTTAGAAGACAGTAGCGGGGTAGAGGCATGTAGTAACACAACTCTGGGGTGTTACTTTGAGTTAAGCCACCCTCGGCTTATGCTTAGGGTGAGAGGAATAAGCTCTGGGGTACCCAATTTAATACAAAGTGCTGCATGTAAAAAAGAGAAGGGTTCAGCTTCCAAATAACGTGGAATCTTTTAATTATTCAGTGCAGTAAAAACTATAAACATCCAGGTCTACGCGTTTCGGATCTTAACAATATAGATCCTTACTCGTGACATGACGTGCTGCATGTGGTACACATAAAGACAAATATGAAACGGCTACCCTGAGGTTCCTGCCCGCATGAGTAGGGTGTCCTAAGTAACAGTTTCCCTCTCGGTATAACCAGTGAACCAAAGGTCTGCACTAAGCAATCACTACTGACTCACTTTGAAGTGTTCCGGCCATTGAACACCAAAGAAAGCACAGGGGTGTCTTTACTCTGTAGTCCCGCCATTGTGTGACGAAATGCCCGCAAATGGAAGAGTGGGCACCAAAGTCAAAATATAAGGCTTATAGGACAATCACTATGGTGACTATGGGTAGCTAAAATAGCTCTAATGTTGAGGCGCCATACCTTAGGCAAAGGCACAGAAGGGGGAGGTATTAGCTTCTCCATGCGCTTCTGGCAATGTCACAGGAGGAGGGTATATTAATCCCATGAAACTCCTGGAAGACACCTCAAGATGGGAGCAATCCTGAACAAATAACAAACAGGAAGGAGGAGTCAAAAACTCCTCTAACCATTCCTGAAGCAGCGGGGTGTCACGACCGCTACCCCAGCAGCAGTCGTGTCGTACCAGACGGAGGGGAAGGGGGACCCTTATCTATGGGTGGGAATAGTATGGCCACCCCTGACTATCCCTAAGCTGGCACCTGTCTGCCCTGATACCCTAGACGGGGTGTGAACCCGTGCGGCGAGCAGGATGCCTAAACCCTCAGTCACCCTAACAAGCCTTGAGTGGGGAAAGGCCGATGGGAGCACTAGTCACCATCACTCATGTCTAGGAGAACAGCAGGGGAAGACAGCAACAAACAAACTATAGCAGAGATTGACTTATCCAGTCACGAGCAGAGAAGGCGATCCCACTCACGACAGTCAACGCCGGACAAGAGCTCCACAGCAACACCATCAAACGATCTCCTTCAAAGGTCAGAATAGAACTGGAAGTAAGGACTATATCTGGCAATGACTGCAAGTGAAAGTGAAACTAATATAGTAGCTGGGAGTGGCAGACAGGACTCACCTGAGAAGGATGCCTACAAACTCCCAGTCAGGACAAAAAGGTTCACAAGGCAAAACCCAGATGACATATCCTGAATCACGGAGCAAACTCACAAGCTATCGCGAGTAGCAAGTCGCTGCGACCTTCTCCTCCCAGACCTGTCTGGATCAGTCACAGAGTCGTGACACGGGGTTACCCATGTAGTTACTGGACCTGCTGGGACTTACCACTTGGTCCTAACCTGGGTACCTAGGATACATGACACCAGGAGTAGGCCATTAGTATTAAGCGTCCAGATAGGCAGTCCGTATAAAGGGGGGCAGAGACAAGAGCTGTAAAGCAAGGCACACAAGAGTAAGGTGCTACTGATCTGGCTAAGTGCAAAGGTTAAGTGCAATATCACAATAAGTGCATGAAGGTCACATTGCGGCACCTAGAAAAGAATACACACAATGGGCATATAATACTTAAACGTTGCTTAACCTGTAAACATTAGTGCAAAAACATAGTGGATTTATTAGTGCAATCAATATTCAACAATACGCTCAAATATGACTTGAGTTCTTTTTCTTTGAAGTGCTTTGTGTAGAATCCTCTGGAAACAAATAAAAGTCACTTGTAATCCACGGAAACAATAGAGTCAATTGTAATCCAATAGAAGGTATAAAATGTTATATAAAAGCACATAAAACAGCAGCATAGTGAGAACCATAGTCCCATGAGGCTCTCAAGTAACGTAAGAAAGGGGATAAAACAATGTAAACTTGGTTGTATAAACAGTAGTTGAAGATCGGGGGAGTCCTCACAAGAGCGGCCATCCAGCTGAGGCTGTAACTAGTGGCAACGGATTAAAATAGAACTGGCTAACAGTCTCTCAGTCTTCAAGACCAGTCCACACCATGGCTCCCATAAGTCTTTTATTTTTAGCAAAGGAAGCATTTTAGAGAAGGACGTGCAGGTCCTCCTTGCTGCTGGAGCTGCTGAAGCTCATTAGGGGGCGCTCTTGCTTTTGATAGTTGAATGTGGCAGCAGTTGTGGTGCACCACTGCCCTCTTGTGGTGTCCTTTGGTAATGGCTGAGCAGTCAGCCTGGAGAATGCAGCTGCAACATGCTGCAAACCGGGATCCCTAGCCGCTGCAGAGGTGGGCAAAACCTCCGGCTAAAGGGGTTCTGGCAGGCAAACTGGGGATGCCTGTGGTAGCTTCCAAGGCAAAATGTAGGGTTGCACCCTGGGGTTAAAGGTTAAAATGGAGTTATTTATTTGGCTAAGGGCTCTTTCACACTTGCGTTCTTTTCTTCCGGCATAGAGTTCCGTCGTCGGGGCTCTATGCCGGAAGAATCCTGATCAGTTTTATCCTAATGCATTCTGAATGGAGAGAAATCCGTTCAGGATACATCAGGATGTCTTCAGTTCCGGACCGGAACGTTTTTTGGCCGGAGAAAATACCGCAGCATGCTGCGCTTTTTGCTGCTCCGGCCAAAAAATCCTGAACACTTGCCGCAGGGCCGGATCCGGAATTAATGCCCATTGAAAGGCATTAATCCGGATCCGGCCTTAAGCTAAACGTCGTTTCGGCGCATTGCCGGATCCGACGTTTAGCTTTTTCTGAATGGTTACCATGGCTGCCAAGACGCTAAAGTCCTGGCAGCCATGGTAAAGTGTAGTGGGGAGCGGTATACTTACCGTCCGTGCGGCTCCCAGGGCGCTTCAGAGTGACGTCAGGGCGCCCCACGTGAATGGATGACGTGATCGCATGGATCACGTCATGCATGCGCATGGGGCGCTCTGACGTCATTCTGGAGCGCCCCGGGAGCCGCACGGACTGTAAGTATACTGCTCCCCCGCTCCCCACTACTACTATGGCAACCAGGACTTTAACAGCGTCCTGGCTGCCATAGTAACACTGAACGCATTTTGAAGACGGATCCGTCTTCAAATGCTTTCAGTTCACTTGCGTTTTTCCGGATCCGGCGTGTAATTCCGGAAAATCGGGTACACGCCGGATCCGGACAACGCAAGTGTGAAAGGGCCCTAACCCGTAGTGCGGCTAGGTCAGGGATGAGGGGCTCTGGTTCTGGCTGGGCCCGTTCCCTGAATCGCATCCTGCCTGAGGTCTCCTGCAGACAACGGACCCTCCCTGCAGAGCCTGGGTCTTCCTGCCAGGTCTCTGGGGTAAATGCAGGGGATAATGGCTTGGTCAGTAAAGTCACTTCTGCAGCGAAGGGGCCCTGAAGGGACCGCATTGGAGTATACTTCACCTGATCGTCCACATACAGGCTGTGGTGGGCCTGCGGCAGGTAAGGGCGCTTAACAGAGCGGCGGCCCACAAATATCTCGGCTGCGGAGTAATTGTCCTGGAGAAAACCCACTCCTCGTTCCACAGAAAACCAGAGTACTGTCCCAGTGCGTCTGGTAAGCTTAGGGTTGCCGGGCTGAGGGTCATCTAGGACCTGCTTGACCCACCTCTACCATGGTCTTGTATTCCCAGGGGGTCTGGTCGTGACCGGTGATCTTCCGCGGGACTTCGGGGTTAAGATGGCCGGGCCTGGGGCTGTCTCTTCTGGGCGGCGGAGTGGGAGCTCCGTCCAGCTCCGCTGCGCCAGCGGGCATGCGGAGCGGGGCCTGTTCGGGCCTAGTGGTAGTGTCGGGACCCACCGGGCGCAGTGCAGGGGCAGCTACGGTTTGGACCGGGGCCTCAGGGAGTGGGACTGCTACTACCTGATGTCGCGTGCCTCCTGCTGGTCATCTTGGGCGGTCGTGGCTGTCTTTGGAACGGCGGTCAACTTCTCTGAGCACGCAGCTGGTTCCTGGGCCGGGACGTCGGTCGCTGATGATGACGGTGAAGCGCTTGACGGTGTAAGCGCCATCTTGGAGGACATCTGGTAGGTGAGTTCAGCCGTCGGAGGAATCCACTGCCTCTGGGGTTCAGACTGTAATCTCAACGTCATCTTCCGCAGGAGTGGGTGTGAGAACTGCGGCCATCTTGGTTGCTGGCTCAGCAGGCGCGGAGGGATCCACCGCCTCCGGGATCGTGGCGAGCGTTGATGGGCTACTCTTCCGGACCAACTGGGAAACCCAGATTTCCGATGGGTACTTGTCGAAGACCGGTTCCCCGTTGACAACCATTTCTCCACACTTGGGTTGTGGGAGCGCCATCTTCTCAGCTACTTCCCCCACGATGAGTGCCGGAAATGAAGGTGGAGCCCAGAAGGAGGAGTCTTCACTCCCTTGGCTCACATTGCAAAGTTCTTTGTGGGCAATCTTAAGTTTTCCCGCTTCTAGGGGGGGCGTAGTCGTCATTTTCACTCTCTTGAGAGGGCGTTCTTGTATTTTCCCGCTTCCAAAGGGCATGAAGAAGCGGCGCCATTACATAAATATGGCGGATTAACCCCTGGAGTGCTGGTGCGCACGGTTTAGCGCTGGCTGCCACTGCAATAAAGGCAATACAGTCAATTTTCTGGATTTTGGCAGTCTGTAGGCCTTGTAGCAGGGATCGGCACACAATTCGATCCTGTTGTAGCAGGGATAGGCACACAATCCGATCCCGTTATGGGAAGGATAGGCACACAATCCGATCCTGTTCGTGACGCCACTTTTGCAGTGACCAGGAACGGATAATGCTGACGCCACTTATGCAGTGGGTACGTACGGGTTGACAATAGTTTGTAGTTTGCGACGCCAATTGCAGCGTACACAGGGTACTACCCCAAGGCCCTTCCAATGTGTTATAATACACGTCCCAGATTAGGAATGCCAGAGTGGTGTAATGGCTTATAGTGTCTCTGTAGGGTGGTGATAATTGTGTCAACGGTGTCTCCTACCTGGGTACAGCTGGACTCCTGGCTCACTTGCAATAAATTTGAGTGTAGTAATAGTAGGAATAATAGCGGAATTTTGCAGCAGAAATTATGTCCAGATCTTTAGGTGAAGTTCAAACGTTTCTTTGCTGAAGATGACTTGATTCCACCATAATGCCCCCCCAGTAGTAATAATTCTCCTTATAATGTGACAGTGCAAAAAATACCCCCTTGTAATGCCCCCATTTGAGCTAATGTCCTCATAGTGCCCCCATAATGTGCCAGTATAAAATACCCCTTCTTAGTGTCCTCCGTAGATGACCCCATAGTACTCCTCTCCCCCCTTCCCCATAGTACCCACCATGTGTCCCAGTATAAAATTGTACTGTACAGAGAGCCCATATAAAATACCCCTTCTTTGTGGCCTCAGTAGATGCCCCTATAGTGCCCCCAATCATGTGCCAGTATTAACAGCCCCCCCCCTGTGCCAGTAATAATAGCCCCCTATGCCAGTAATAGCAGCCCCCCTGTGCCAGTAATAGCAGCCCCCAGTAATAACAGCCCCCAGTAATAACAGCCCCCAGTAATAAGAGCCCCTCTGTGCCAGTAATAACAGCCCCCAGTAATAAGAGCCCCTCTGTGCCAGTAATAACAGCCCCCAGTAATAAGAGCCCCTCTGTGCCAGTAATAACAGCCCCCAGTAATAAGAGCCCCTCTGTGCCAGTAATAACAGCCCCCAGTAATAAGAGACCCTCTGTGCCAGTAATAACAGCCCCCAGTAATAAGAGCCCCTCTGTGTCAGTAATAACAGCCCCTCTGTGTCAGTAATAACAGCCCCTCTGTGCCAGTAATAACAGCCCCCACCAGTAATAACAGCCCCCCCTTTGCCAGTAATAACAGCCCCCCCTTTGCCAGTAATAACAGCCCCCCCTTTGCCAGTAATAACAAACAGCCCCCCCTTTGCCAGTAATAACAGCCCCCGCCAGTAAAAGTATTGTACATAATAAAAATAAAAAATAAAAACAAATACTTACCTCCATGTCAGTGATGCGATGCAGGCCTCTTCTGGCCTGTGTCCCACGCTGTATGGCTCAGGCAGCGCGATGACGTCATTGCACCGCCTGCGCCGGCCTCTGATAGGCTGCAGGCACTAGGCCGGCAGCCTATCAGAGGAAGGGAAAGGGACACGCCTCTCCCTCCCCTACCGCAGCACAGGCAGGCATCTGTATCGCTGTCCTGAGGACGGCGATACAGATGACTGGAGATGAGCGCTTCCAAATGGAAGCGCTCATCTCCCTGTGCCCAGGCGCCGCCGCCAGCTCGCTCGCTGCGCGGGCCACATGACGAGGTCTGGCGGGCCGGATTGACACCCGTGCACTAGACTGACTGCACTAAGAACTAATAGGCAGCTTACAAAATCGCAACCCTATGTGTCAATATGAAATACTGGGTAGATTATTTTAGAGACTATGTAGGAACAGAGGCACTTCAGCCAGTATCCTCGGTGCCCAGGGACCTGCCTTCTCGAACTTGCTACAAGGACCCCCACAATCAATCATCTTGTGCGTCTTGCCGCTGTGTAAGCAGGTAGTATTTGCATGTAGCTGGACTTTGGGCCTCCAGTATGAATTTTACTGGTGGGCTCTAGGCACCCATGTCTGACACTGCTTATACACAGATGCCCAAAACTAAACACAATGGGCAGATTTAATAATCCTGTAGACAATGCAAATGTAATCATGCTGTCTAGGCATGCACCAATTTTATCACAGTGGCCCTTACTGGATGATAAATTTGGTGCATGGCTAGACTTAATTATCTAACTATATACCACCTATTGATAGGCTTATTTTGCAACAAAATTGTAAGACTACGTTCACATTCGCGTTTGGTGCGGATCCGTCATGGATCTGCACAGACGGGTCCGTTCAGATAATACAACTGTCTGCATCCATTGAGAACGGATCAGTTTGTATTATCTTTAACATAGCCAAGATGGATCCGTCATGAACACCATTGAAAGTCAATGGAGAACGGATCTGTTTTCTATTGTGCCAGATTGTGTCAGTGAAAACAGATCAGTCCCCATTGACTTACATTGTGTGTCAGAACGGATCCGTTTGGCTCAGTTTCATCAGAATGGAGACGGAAAGGAGGCAAACTGAGGAAAACTGATGCATTCTGAGCGGATCCTTTTCCATTCAGAATGCATTAGGGCAAAACTGATCTGTTTTGGACCGCTTGTGAGAGCCCTGAACGGATCTCACAAACGGAAAGCCAAAATGCCAGTGTGAGAGTAAGCCAGAATATTTTGCATCTTAGAGCATGCCCTTTATCCACAACTGTTTCCTTCAAGCTATAACCCCATAATGAGCTAGGTACAATGGATTTTTGGGAAGCTAAACAAAAATATGTAAATTTGCATCAAATTTTGGCACATTTTACAGTAAGGTCTAGGTGTGTACACATTAGTAAATGTGGGCCAATTTTACATGTGCAGTCTGACTAGTAATTTGTATATAGGTAAAACTTTACAACTCCTATACTGTATGTTCTTGTAATGTTAACCTTTGCCTCTTTGGATTTATACCTTGACTTTATTTGCCTTAGCAGCAGCTGGGTAATTTTACTCTCCATCAATTTTCCCAAGTCCCTTTCAGTGGCAATCTTACCCATCTTTTGCCATTTAATGTATGTTACAACCAAAGGATGTGGATCCTATGGATCAGCTGATACAGGACTAGGAATTAGCCCAATATTGCTGACTGCTGACTATCAGAGTCAGGACCCTGGTGTTTGCACCAGTCACCCAGAACGCAGCTGACTGCAGCAGTGTGTACAGAGTCCAACAAAGACAAAGTAAAGGAACAGATGATCTTAACTGGCAGAAGGCAAACAAAAGTCACTTGCAATAAAGGCAAAACAAAGTTCAGAGTAATACGGTAAACTGGGTCAGGCGAACTCATGGTCAGGCAGTGCAGAGTCAGAAATCCAGGCAAACTTACAGAAGACGGCAGGCAGATTCATAGTGAGGCAAAGCAAGGGTCAATAGCCCAGGTAATCCAAGTAGTAGACGACAGGCTTCAACAGAAGTTACCAGGTATACAACCACGCTTGGGCACTTCATGGTAAGTGTAGCTGCCCTATATACCAGTATCTCTGCCTCCGGGTGGGGTCAGTGATTAGGAGCCTGCTCACCACTCCTATAAGAATGGGAGAGATGTGCCCGCGTTCGCTAAGATACCTGGCCGTGAGGACGGATGCAGCGGGTGCCTGCTTCTCCTGCGAGGTAAGCCAACACTGGGACCCATGGCGCTGCAGTGTGCAGGTGACAATCTGCCACCCTGCAGTGAGGTCCACGGACCCAATACTGACAATGTGTAATTCTACAATACTCAAGCCAGAGGTGTAGCTAGGCTTTCTAGCACTTAAGGCACCCACCACTACATTTTGGTGCCCCCCTCGCAGCTCACCTGGCTCTGGTCCCGTCTGCAGCAGCTGGCTTCTCCTCTGTGTGATCCTGGTATCTTCTCTCTGCTTCAGACAATCGCTGGTTTGAGGACTGTATTTTTCGTGCTATAAGACGCACCGGCCCATAACACGTACCTAGTATTTAGAGGAGGATAATAAGAAAAATATATTTTCTATTGTACCTCAGGTCAGACCACCAATCAGACCCCAGATTTGACCACCAATGCCTCAGATCAGCCCCCATGTCAGCCATCATGCCCGCATGTGAGCCATCATGCTCCCATGTCAGCCATCATGCCCCCCATGTCAGCCATCATGCCCCCATGTCAGCCATCATGCCCCCCATGTCAGCCATCATGCCCCCATGTCAGCCATCATGCCCCCCATGTCAGCCATCATGCCCCCCATGTCAGCCATCATGCCCCCCATGTCAGCCATCATGCCCCCATGTCAGCCATCATGCCCCCCATGTCAGCCATCATGCCCCCCTCCCAAGTCATCCATCAGCACAAATAAAATAAATAAAAATAACTTACCTCTCCTGCTCCTGGACGCCGCCGTTCCTCACCACCAGTACTCTCTCTCTTCTTCCTGGTTCTCGGCTGTCAGCTGTGAAGGCTGCGCACAGTGAGGTCACATGGTGCGCAGCCCTTTAAAGCAGACAGACGAGCAGAGGACCAGGAAGATGTGAGTACAGATCCTTCACCACTTCCCGGTCCTCCGGTACTAATGAAGCGCTTCCACACTCACACACTCACACACATACATCACCCTGCTATCTGTGCAGAAGGCTGGTTTCAGGGGCTTTCACTGCTTCTCCCACACAGCCAGTAGCGCCATGTGCGGCCTGCTGAGGAGCGCCAGAGCTCCGCAGAACAGTGAATAAGAGAGTGGACGTTTCCCTGCTTCACCATGGACATAAACTGCCCGCCCCTCCCCAGCCTCTGCGCCCGAGGCATGTGCCCCAGCTGTCCTCCCTCACTATGTCCCTGCCCAAGCCTCCAGTTCCCTAATTCCCTTTCTTCGTTCTACATCTTTGTTTCATGCACAAAAACTGTAATTTTTCCTTGTAAGCAATTTACAAGATTATCTATAAACATATTGAAAAGAAGAAGACCCAATACTGAAAAGCCTGTTACACCCAATAATAACTATTTTAAGAATGTTTGGACTCCTCAAGAAAGAGTGCGCCATCTTCTGGTCATAAGTAAAGAATCATCCTATGAACCATGAGGGTAATTCCTGAGGTGTTAGACCACGAAACATCAAGCTCCAGTTTCTAAGACAGTCTTGGTTGAATAATTGAGTACAATGTTGTAAAAAAAGGACTGTTCACAAGCAATGTAACCATAAATTATTCCAGCTCCCAATACATGGACTGTTAATGGCTTTCATCTATGGTTAATAGGATGAATGAAAACGGGTTTCTTTCTAGGTTACAAATTAAATAGTCTTTGGTCTTGGAATACTCATTGCTAGGGTCTTAAAACATCAGGGGTACAAGCTCCAAGCCCCCATATGCCCATATACTATATACTCTTTTAAGAGTGACCTAGCCCCCCAAGATAACCCTTGCGCGGCATTCTATATCCCCACTAAACTGGAATCTGTATCACGTTTAGAAAAGTGACCCCCCCCCCCCCCAATATGGTATACAGTAATTCCCGCACCATTACAGTGTTCATTTACAAAATTCCCCTCCTTACATCCCCTGGCACAGTCAGGAGGGTCATGTGCCTCCCCCAACCTGTATGACTGTAACAGCAGCTGCTGTGCGCCGCTGTTCCCCTGCTTACCGCCGCGGTCCCAGGTGCCGTGTTCAGTGGTGATCTGCGGCCAGTGCTTCCCATTCACAGCTGCAGTCCTGAGCTCGTTCTGTGTAGGTACTGTTGTTCTGGGATCTGCTTTCTGGGATCCGCTCCACAGTTTCCTCTCAGCCTTGGCCACAGCATGCTTGCTGCTTGTTTCCTGCAGCACTTCCTTAAGGGCCGGCGCTCGTCACTTCCTGGGCTTTATGGGTTAGGTCATGTGACCTCGCTGACCAAGCCTAGCCCTCCTTCACATATATAAGTGGCTCAGCTCCCTTCCCAGTTCCCTAAGTGTCAAGGTCCTTGTGTCCTGCTAAGGTTCCTGATATCCGCTTGTGTTCCTGACTCGTACCTGTGTTCCTGGATTCTGCTACCCGTTTGATCCCTGCCTACTTGCCTTGACTCTCCTGTTGTCGACCCGGATTGCCTGACCTGTACCTGTGCTCCCTGCCCTGACCTATTCCCTGTGTGACTTCACCTCTGCCTCATCCTTCGGTCCTGCACTGTTGCTCCTGGTAACGACTCAGCCTGCTGACAACGCCTTTCTCAGGTACCTCCTGGTCTGCCTGGACCAGCTGCATCGTGTGTCTATCCTCCTCAAGAGGTAGCGACCTGGTGTTCCCCTCATGAAAGTCTATTCCCACCATCAGGGGTACTGTGAAGATCGAGGGGTTCACTTAGACAACGGCCTTAGAGGAGGTAGGACACGTGGCACAGTGGGTTCACACCCGCTGGTTTGTGACAGTGACCTATAAGTAGTACATTTGACCCACCCCAGGGCTTGATTTTGAGGTCCCACCTTCCATTTACTGTATCCCACAGATTTTATAAAGGTTGCACAAAAATGTTTCTTATTATTTAAATTTACTGACCAGCTAAAAACAACATTTAAAATTTTACTTATATTTGATCACAATAAAATTATTCAACACACCAAAAACACCAAAGGTCTTTTAAATTTCCATCAGAAATACTGTATGTATATGTCAATGAGGCAGTCCAGACAAAGAGGCCAGGTGGGCACTAGAATGCTAATGCCAAACATTGGCCAACAGCAATCACACAGTAAGGAAATGAAGGGCACACCAATTGCCATAGAACCTCTTAATACTTTATATCAAACTATACCCTGTACACTGTATATTAAACGACTGTCACAACCAGACAGCTGAGAAGCTCTGACAGGAGCCTTCCAGATCCTCCTCCTTGAGTTTCTTTGTTTTGGTTTCAGTTCCTCATCTCGTTAGTCTATCTCAGCTGTCATGCAGTTGGACTGATTGCTTCCCTTTAAGTTCCTCCCCATAATGCAGTAGTGTGCGGCTTATACAACTTCCTGGAGTGTGTGTGCATGCTGTTCCTATTTCCCAGTCCTCTGCAAGATAAGTGCTGTTCCTTTATTTGTGATTTTCTGTCTGCTGGATTTCAGGAGACCCTGACTTCCTCCGTGTCTAGTGTAGGGAGCCGGTGGTCGTGTCCCCTCACTATTGTAGGGTCTTCAGGTATTAGATAGCCGAGGTACGTGGATATGCGCCCATCAACCTTTGGGGTGTTCGCATAGGCTGAGCAGTCAGGGAGAGTGGCAGGTCTCATGCAGGGGTCTCCCTTTTGTTCCTTAGTTGTGCATCCAGTGAGTCATTGAATATATTGCATTGTCTTGTTTCCTGTACACCATCCGTGACAACGACACTGTCTAGTAAAATCACATCGGCTTAATTTCAGCTAGGTATATTTTTTAAGAACTGTTAGGCTGTGTTCACATCACATTTTATCCCATGATTTTAAACTTATATACATGATGTATGTGTTAAATGGATGTCTCCGAAGGATGCAGGGGCGGATTATAATGAGGGCAATATGAGCTACCGCCAGGGCTGCAGGGGGCCCATGAAAACTATGTCTCATTATAAGTTCCCCTGCTGTGTAAGTGAGTAAATAACAGTCCCTCATTGCATCCTTCAGGATGGCCCACACTTCCTATACAGCCCATGGTACCCTTAAAGGGGTTGTTCGTTTTTTTATATTAATGACCTATCCTTAGGATACTAGGTCATCAATATCAAATCGCCGGGGGTCCGACTCCCAGCACCCCTGCCGATAGGCTGTTTGAAGAGAACGTAACACACATACAAGTGCTGCCTTCTCTTTACTGTTTACCTGCTCGCCATTGCAACTGCAGTGGTGAGCAATGTAATTACATCTCAACCGTCCCCATTCATTTCAAATGAAATGGCTTTACAGATGGCTTTAAAGACGGCATCCGAGCCATCGCTGTGTGGCCTAGGGAGTGCCAGAGTGAGGGCTGCCACCATGAGTACTACAGCCACCATAATTGCCACTGTCACAAACACTCCTGTCCTCTCTCTCCCCTCCCGGGCTTGCTGCACACATCCAGGATCCACATATTTTTTAATTTACCTTTTGGAGTGCTGCCTCATTTATTAGAGTATATGGTTGCACAAGATAGCCAGGGATCTTGGAGTAATAGCACCCACTAACTTTCCTTTTCTTGTACAGCTATATGTATAGATACAAGAGAATTTAAGGTAGATTTCCACTATTAAATTGGATATCCCCAGTCTCTACATCATGTCAATAATCCATCCCCATTTGGTCGGCATGGTCAGCTCATTAGACTCCCAATAAGTGTCAGGGCCTGTTCCAGATGAGTGATGGACAGATATTGGGACTTATGAGGTGGCTGTCCCATTGGAGCTGGGTATTGGCTCAATGCAGCTGAAATCTGTAGTCAGACATAGTAATTAGAATGAAACTGCTTGGAAGTATGTCATGTGAAAAAGCAGCTGAAGGGATGTCTGATCCACTGGGGTGCCACGTTCCTTTGATTAACGTCTTGAGCCGCTGGAATGTGTTAAGCGCTAAACCTTCTGTACCTAAGACACATTTTTAACTCTGTGGCTTCTATCTTTCTAAGCTTCCCAAAGAATTAATGAGCTAAAGTCAGGATCTAGTGTGGTGTGACAGGAGATCTGACAGTTACATCCTGGATGGAAGGGTCAGCAGGTTTAGAAACACATTGCAGAGTAACCTCTCTATAAGTCACAACGTGTGCTGTATGTCACCCAGCAATAAAAGGATTAGTATCAGACAACACAGAGACTACTAATTATATGTCCTTTTACCTTGCCTGACCTCACTGTGATGAGGAGGATTGGATTAGTTTTTGCACATGCGAAGATATTTCCAAGGACAGTCAAGAAATTAAAGAGAAGTCAAAATGTGAAGAAACTTCCATATAAGACAGGGCAAACAAAATAGGCACCCCGCTGATGAAAAAGATTTCAAACATGTTTTTAAGTAGAAAATTGGAGGGACTGTTTATTTTGAACATCAAATTGTTCAAAATATTTAAACCAGACAAGTGGCATACATATGGCAAATTGCTAAATCCCCCCATACAGCTCCAAATCCCTGCTTCCTTTTATACATTTCATGATAAAACTGGTAGCCTGCAGCCGCCACTAGGGGGAGCTCAGCACACAGCAATTTATAGAGCTACGAAAATCCCCATGCACTGAGCTCCCCCTAATGGTAATTGTAGGAAAATGCTCTGACGAGTTCAAGATATGCAATAAAACTCAAGGTCCCACATCTATCTAGAGTACTGGGATTCCCAGGCTCCCATCTCACAGGTATGTTGAACAGTCAGGTGGCCGTGCATGTGCAACTCTCACCATACACTGTTTTTGGACCTCCTACAAAAGTGATTGGAGAGAGTTGTACATCAGCTGTACACTCACAGCAGTCGTGAGTCGGGGTACTCCTGTACTAACCTGCAGTTGGGAACTGTCCTGCACCTATTGGATATTTATAACATATCCTGTGGATATGCCATTAAAGGGGTTGTCCGGGTTCAGAGTTGAACCCGGACATACTCAGAATTTCACCCAGGCAGCCCCCCTGACAAGTGCATCGGAGCAGTTCATGCTCCGATGCTCTCCTTTGCCCTACGCTGAATCACGCAGGGCAAAGTCGTTTTGTGGAGTTCCGGTGATGAATCGGGCTCTCCTTCGGGCTGCCAGGCGGAGGCTTCAGCCCAGCAGTGAGCCCAGTGACATCACCGGCACTGATGGGCGGGCTTTAGCGCTGCCCTAGCTTGTAAAACGGCTAGGGCAGCGCTAAAGTCCACCAATCAGAGCCGGTGACATCACCGAACACACTGCCAGACGGAAGCCTCTGCCCTGCACTGTGTTATAGTAAATAAGAGCCCTTGCCCTGCACGATCCTGCGCAGGGTAAGGGAGAGCATCGGAGAGTGAACTGCTCCAATGCTCAAGTCATGGGGGGCTGCATGGGTGAGATTATGGGTATGTCCGGGTTCAGCTCTGAACCCGGACAACCCCTCTAAAGTCTCAGATGGGAATGACCCTGTACCTGCACCTCACAATGAACAGAGACATAACATTTAAGAGAAACTACCATAATTTTTTGCGCGTGCACAGTGTGGTGGCGCGGATGCGCTGAGGGATGGTGCCATGCATCATGGCGGTATCGCGCCCGTTTGGTTGGAGCGCAGGTGTCTGCAATCCAGGTAATTTACCCACTTATTGATCCCTATATATACCCTGTATTTCTATATCTCTATACCTCCTGACGAAGCCGTTGAGGTGAAACGCGCGTCGAGGTCTTGCGCTTGGGGCTTCTTTACCTCTACTGGCCAGCTCATGTCTTCAGGTATGTCCCTGGTTAGATGTGTCTATTAAGATACTGCTATGTCACAATGTTCATAATAGGCCTATGATATATACTTAGGCTGTGAGTCTATTAACTCTCACTTTATCAATATACAGTGTTGTTCATGGTTACTGGGGGCTTATGCTGTGGATCTCACATTGTCTGGTGATTATTATCAGATAAATTGTGCTATACAAAATATTCCCCTATTGGGGTGGGTGACATATACTATCACCATAGTTGTTGTGTATATACTCTTCTAATTAAGAGACGTATTACCAGTTATTGTCAGACACAGCGTATGGGGCGTAGTATCCGGAAAGTGCTATTATAGCCCTGCGGAGGTACATGGTTGTCCATTGAGGTGTTGCCCTTTGCTTCTCTGTATATCCTTTTCCAGCTTGCCTTTTTTTCTTCCATATTTTTTATATATATTATAATAAAGTTGATATTATTTTTGATAATTGGTTCCACTGACTTTTTTTGCAAAAACCGTACAGTGACTGAACTGAAGACATCCTGATGCATACTGAACTGATTGCTCTCCATTCAGAATGCATTAGGATAAAACTGATCAGTTTTTTTCCGGTATTGAGCCCCTAGGACGGAACTCAATACCGGAAAAGTTTAACGCAAGTGTGAAAGTATCCTAAGACCTCCATTGCCAGCAAAATCCAGGAGGCAGGTTTTAAGGTCCTCTCCAGATGGTATAGGGTACCGTCCAGACTTCATTCAATTTTCCCTACAGTTTCTCCGCTTTGTTGGAGATGTAACACTGCTAGAGATTCGATTTTACACATCTTTTGGGAGTGTCCTGTGCTGGCCGACTACTGGCAGGAGGTATGGCGTATCACATCCAAATTTACATCTTTCACAAGACACCAGTGTTTTTTTTTACTCCATCATAGTGAGATTCCTTTGTCTACGTACAGAAAGTCAGTGGTGCGACATTTGGTTAATACCGCAAGAGCCTGCATCCCTTGCATGTGGAAGCAAACTTCCACTCTCACAATAGCAATGTGGCTCAGTAAGGTTCAGGAGGTCATGAGAATGGAGGACCTGACAGCATCTATGAGGAACATGCACATGAAATTCAACAAAACGTGGCAACATTGGTTTGAGTTTCAAAACTCCCAGAAATATATTATATATAATTTTGTTTTTTGTTCTCTTCCTCCTCCTCCTTCTTTCCACTTCCCTTATTTCTGCCCTTCCTTTTCATCATACACTTGCATTAAAGGGATTCTGTCATCAGAAATGAGCCCTATAAGCTAAACATATGGCGATGTCCCTTGTAAAACACAGAATCCTAAAGTGAGTTTATCAAATGCCCCTGTGGTTCTATATTCCTAAAAAAGCGGTTTATATCACCTGTCAATCACTTCAAAATGTGTCCAAGGGGACGTCTCATGGTGAAAGGTGCCCGGCTGCAGCCATGTTGTTTAGGTGCCCAGCGCCTCCTTCTGAGCTGAAATCACCGCCCTCCCTTTCATGCGATCCGCCTACCTCACGTCATCACTGCCTCTCTAACCACCGCTCGCTTCATCCAGATCTCGCGCGTGCACACTAGGTATATCCTGATGCGCCTGTGCGGACTACTGGCAGGGGCCTCGTATAGCGAAGTGCGCATGCGCCGGCCGGCGCACTTCGCTCAAACCTCCCAGCCATCCAACCTCCTACAGCCTGGTTCAAAGCTCGCGGGATCTGGATGAAGCGAGCGGTGGTTAGAGAGGCAGTGATGACGTGAGGTAGGCGGATCGCATGAAAGGGAGGGTGGCGATTTCAGCTCAGAAGGCGGCGCTGTTAACCTAAACGACATGGCTGCAGCCGGGCACCTTTCACCATGAGACGTCCCCTTGGACACATTTTGAAGTGATTGACAGGTGATATAAACTTCTTTTTTAGGAATATAGAGCCACAGGGGCATTTGATAAACTCACTTTAGGATTCTGTGTTTTACAAGGGTCATCGCCATATGTTTAGCTTATAGGGCTCATTTCTGATGACAGAATCCCTTTAAGGCTAGTCTTTGTAACTTCAACAGTGGATATTACTGCTGCCTACCTCAGAGTATAATTAAGATTTCACCCTTCAAAGGGTTTAGATACTTTAGTTGTCTAACACGTTGACCTTTTTCAAAAGGGCTGCGACCCACTCAAAATGTCATTGCCTACTATAATGTTTTTTTGAAAATTAAATAAAGAATTTACAAAAAAAATAAAAATCTGATAGTAGCACATCTTTTTTTAATCTAATCTGATTTTAATTTCTGATTGTAGATTTTTATTCTAGTTCCTGAACATGATTATGATGGCAACCATCTTGCCTGATCTGTCTTTAACAGCATTTACATAACATTACAAAATTGCTTTATGGCAGCCCCATGGGCCATAGACACAATGGTCAGGAGGTTGACTTACATGGGGAAAGTTTTTTAGGCATGTTCTGTGACCTGTGCGGAGGTCATTGTACAAGGAAAGAATAGATAAGATTGACAATCACCTATTGTGAATGGTGGGTCCTGTGTTATCTAAACACAGAGGTGATATAAGTACAGGCAGTAAAGTGATCTGTACAAACCAAGAAGTGGCACCAATTATTAGACAGCGGCCAGTAAAAAAAAAAGCTGCATTTTTGGTTTTAGTTTAAATATAAAAAGTGACATGGAAAATTAAAAATAACATAACCAAACATTATCTAAAAATATGTTAAACATAAAAAGTGATTTAAACAGCAGGTAATTTTCTGATGACACATTAACTTTAAAGGGATTCTGTCACCAAGATTTGTGCTATAGAGCTGCGGACATGCACGGCTAGATCGCCGCTAGCATGTCCGCAATATACCTGTCTCATAAAGCTGTGTGCTTTTATTGTGCTTAAAAAATGATTTTATATATATGTAAATGAGTCTTGTATGTGTCCAAGGGGCTGTACTAACCTTCCTGGAGCCCAGCCGTGCCCAGCCACGCCCGCCTGTGAAGGAGCCCAGCACGGCTTATGTCCTCAGAATCTCCTCCTTTCATCAACGATAGATTGCCATAAGCTCGCGATGCGCAGTTCCTTCCCTGAGGCTGATGCCAGCACAGGGAAGGAAAACTATACCGGCACTGCGCATGCGCGATCTATCGGTGATGAAAGGAGGAGATTCGGAGGACATAGGCAGTGCTGGTCTCCTTCACAGACTGGCACGGCTGGGCTCCAGGAAGGTTAGTACAGCCCCTTGGACACATACAAGACTCATTTACATACACTCACCTAAAGAATTATTAGGAACACCTGTTCTATTTCTCATTAATGCAATTATCTAGTCAACCAATCACATGGCAGTTGCTTCAATGCATTTGGGGTGTGGTCCTGGTCAAGACAATCTCCTGAACTCCAAACTGAATGTCAGAATGGGAAAGAAAGGTGATTTAAGCAATTTTGAGCGTGGCATCGTTGTTGGTGCCAGACGGGCCGGTCTGAGTATTTCACAATCTGCTCAGTTACTGGGATTTTCATGCACAACCATTTCTAGGGTTTACAAAGAATGGTGTGAAAAGGGAAAAACATCCAGTATGCGGCAGTCCTGTGGGCGAAAATGCCTTGTGGATGCTAGAGGTCAGAGGAGAATGGGCCGACTGATTCAAGCTGATAGAAGAGCAACGTTGACTGAAATAACCACTTGTTACAACCGAGGTATGCAGCAAAGCATTTGTGAAGCCACAACACACACAACCTTGAGGCGGATGGGCTACAACAGCAGAAGACCCCACCGGGTACCACTCATCTCCACTACAAATAGGAAAAAGAGGCTACAATTTGCACGAGCTCACCAAAATTGGACTGTTGAAGACTGAAAAAATGTTGCCTGGTCTGATGAGTCTCGATTTCTGTTGAGACATTCAAATGGTAGAGTCCAAATTTGGCGTAAACAGAATGAGAACATGTATCCATCCTCTGATGGCTACTTCCAGCAGGATAATGCACCATGTCACAAAGCTCGAATCATTTCAAATTGGTTTCTTGAACATGACAATGAGTTCACTGTACTAAAATGGCCCCCACAGTCACCAGATCTCAACCCAATAGAGCATCTTTGGGATGTGGTGGAACGGGAGCTTCGTGCCCTGGATGTGCATCCCTCAAATCTCCATCAACTGCAAGATGCTATCCTATCAATATGGGCCAACATTTCTATAGAATGCTATTAGCACCTTGTGGAATCAATCCCACGTAGAATTAAGGCAGTTCTGAAGGCAAAAGGGGGTCCAACACCGTATTAGTATGGTGTTCCTAATAATTCTTTAGGTGAGTGTATATATAAAATCATTTTTTAAGCACAATAAAAGCACACAGCTTTATGGGACAGGTATATTGCGGACATGCTAGCGGCGATCTAGCCGTGCATGTCCGCAACTCTATAGCACAAATCTTGGTGACAGAATCCCTTTAAGCATGGAAGTAGATTCTGGTTCTCCTATAAATTTCCCTAAGGAGATAAAGGAGAAGAAGGGTAACAATAGGTTAATAATTATTATTATTTATTATTAAAGCGCCATTCATTCCATAGCGCTGTACATATGATAAGCGGTGCACATACATAATACAGACAATTGCACTAATCATAAACAAGACAGGTTACAAACTGGTACAGAAGGAGAGAGGGCCCTGCCCGTGAGGGCTTGCAATCTACATGGTATGGGAGAAGGACACAGTAGGTGCGGGTGAAGTTGGTCATGGCCGTATAGTGGAAGCAGGGTCACTGGTTGTAGGCTTGTCTGAAGAGGTGGGTTTTCAGGTTTCTTTTGAAGGATTCCACTGTAGGATATGTTGGGGTAGCGAGTTCCAGAGTATGGGGGATGCACGGGAGAAATCTTGGAGTCGATTGTGGGAAGAGGCGATAAGAGGAGAGGAGAGAAGGAGGTCTTGTGAGGATCGGAGAGTGTGTGTGGGGGTGTATTGGGAAAGTAGCTCAGAGATGTAGGGAGGGAACAGGTTATGGACGGCCTTGTATGTATTTGTTATTAGTACTTTGAAGTGAATTCGCTGGGCAATGGGGAGCCAGTGAAGGGATTGGCAGAGGGGAGAGGCAGAGGAGTAATAGGGTGAGAGGTGGATTAGTCTGGCAGCAGAGTTGAGGATAGATTGGAGGGGTGCGAGAGTGCTAGATGGAAGGCCACAGAGGAGAGTGTTGCAGTAGTCTAGGTGGGAGATGATGAGGGCATGTACAAGCATTTTCGCAGATTCAAAGTTAAGGAAAGCACGGATGCGGGAGATGTTTTTGAGTTGGAGGCGGCAGGTGGTGGAAAGGGCTTGGATGTGCGGTCTGAAGGAGAGGGCAGAATCCAAGGTCACTCCAAGGCAGCGGACTTGGTTGACCGGGGAGAGTGTGCAGCCATTGATCGTGATAGATAGGTCTGTTGGGGGGTTTGAGCAAGATGGGGGAAAGATTTTGAATTCTGTTTTATCCATGTTAAGTTTTAGAAAGCGAAAGGAGAAGAAGGATGATTTAGAAGATAGACATTGTGGGATTCTTGATAGTAAGGTGGTGATGTCTGGACCACAGAGGTAGATTTGTGTGTTGTCAGCATAAGAGTGATACTGAAAGCCATGGGACTCTATGAGCTGTCCCAGGCCAAAAGTGTAGATAGAGAAGAGCAGGGGTTCTAGGACAGAGCCTTGCGGGACACCAACAGAGAGGGAATGAGACGAGGAGGTGGTGCGGGAGTGGCAGACGCTAAACGTCCGGTCTGTGAGGTATGATGTGATCCAGGAGAGGGCCAGGTCAGTGATGCCAAGAGATGAGAGAGTTTGCAACAGAAGGGAGTGGTCAACAGTGTCGAAGGCAGAGGACAGGTCAAGGAGAAGGAGGACAGAGTATTGTTTCTTGGTTTTGGCTGTCAGTAGGTCATTGGTGACTTTGGTGAGGGCAGTCTCAGTCGAGTGGTGGGGTCGGAAGCCAGATTGTAGGCGGTCAAAGAGGGAGCAGGAGGAGAGGTAAGAGGACAGTTCAGAATAGACATGTTGTTCAAGTAGTTTTGAGGCATACGGAAGAAGTGATATGGGGCGATAACTGGACAAAAGATGGGTCAAGTGAAGGCTTTTTGAGGATGGGTGTAATGGTAGTTAATGAATCACATTCCACTGTCAGAAGGTTTTGTTAAATACTCAGAAGACAGGAAGACCAGATTTGCAAGAAGGCGTCCTATTTTTGTTTCACCACCCTGTAAGTTCCTCCATTCTACAAATCTGTTGCATTCTCTCTATCCACATGCTCAAGGTGGGAAGGTCCTCCACTTAAACAGAATCAAAAGTTTAGCTGCCGTAAGAACATAGGTGGCCAAATCCTTCGTTCCTCGGGAAAAAACTCCCTTAGGTAGCCAAAGGAAGACATGCTCAGGAATCAGTAAAAAAAAAAAAAAAGTAAAACACACTTTATTAATAGCATAATTAATTCTTTGCCAGCAAAAGTTAAATTTCACAGCAGTCCCACCAGAGAATAACCCTCTGATAGAAGTGTCCCTTTAAGTCCTTACACAGACGAGCGAGTTCAATGTGAGAAACTGGCTGTGTGTGGCAGTGTGATTTCCCGCTTTGACCTCTGCTCCTCTGATAGGATTGCAGAGCATTATACTGATTTATAATGCTGTATATCCCTGTTAGACATAATGCTAACAGGGACATACAGCCTTATAAATCAGTATAATTCTGTGCGATCCTGTTGGAGGAAAGGATGTCAGAACGGGAACTCACACTGACAAATGCATTTAACTCGCTTGTCTGTGCCTGGCCTAAAGTCCTGAAGGCGATAAAAGTTCTGTATCAGAGTCACTCTATGTTCATTTTCATTACTGGTATCCGCTATATCAAGTTTCTCACCACACCTTGTTATAACAAGTTGCTCCACTACCCTGCTATATCAAGTTGCTCATCAACCCTGCTATATCAAATTGTTCAACCACATAAACTCTGCTGTATCAAGTGTCTCCTCTACAACAACCATACTATATCAAGTTGCTCCATTATATCAACTCTGCTACACCAAGTTCAAACTCCAATACATAAGCCCTGCTCCATCAAGTTCTGATCCACAATTCTAGCACCTCCTTTGGCTCTCCTACATTTCTGCATCAACCTGATTGCACTCAACTCCACTACCCCAATTTTTGTCTCTGCTACATCCACATTAGTATCACCTTCCGATGAGGCCTAGGATCTTCTACTCCAAACAAGTGGATTAGTGGATCCACCTTACCTTAAATACATGATGTTTTATAAGGTAAAACACTAATAAAGTAATATGCCACATGCATATACATTACTCCACATTTCAAAAGAGAGGTAGTTTATGAACTCAGCCATAAAGTGTGCAGTTTCTCAAGCTGCGTTGAGTCCACCAGTGCTCCTCAGCCGGCTCATGTGAATTTTAGGTCAACCAACTGCTAATAGCATCTCCGCAGGGATTATGGGCATTGCCTGCTAGTAAAGTGAGCAGCCACGATTTTAAAGTCACTCATCCATTGAACACATGCTGAACATTTGCTCATGAATGACTTCAATCAATATATAAAATCCCTGGAACATCTATCTCGACATGGTTTTGTTACAAAGGTTGCATAGTGGTGGTGGTTGGTTTTCAGTTCATTGACTATGTAAGAAACAGATGTACAGTATTTGACTACATGTTTCCAATAAATATGTAGGACCATGCATGATACATCCAAGGATGCCATCACACGTGACAGAAAAATTAGCCAGAAAATATGCTGGTGTGGGTTTTTACAAAGATGTGGATTTTTACGGATGGATTTTTGTGTGGATTTAGTAGCAGATTTCTTTGCAGGTTATGTACATCCCTCCCTGAAATGAATGGAGACATTCTGTTTCAGAAAATCAGCAGCACATTAACATGCAGCAGAACACAGGGCAGGGATTGACAACCCCATTGGATAACATGGGAAGTCCTTATACTGTGTATTTTCTGGTGGATTTTGCCACCACATGTGAAGGCAGCCTACATGTAGAGATGGCCTTGGGGTTCGCCTGGCGGTCGTTTCGCTGCGAATTTTGCTCATTCGCCGAACATGCGAACACATGGCGATGTTCACATGCGCCATATTCTTTTCCATTGCTCCAAACTTTGACCCATGACACAGCCATCAGGTGGGACAGAACAGCCAATTGAGACATTTGAGCACATGGACACCCGCCCCCCCACCCCATAACAGAACCCGATCTGGCAGCCATTTTACATTCTGTGTTTTGCCAGTGTAGGGAGAGGTTGCATTGTGGAGCAGGGACAGGTTGTTAGGGACACCAAACGCTAGCTAATAGGGCCACAAAAGTCCTTTTAAGGACTGGTATAGGTGTGCTATCGATAGGTGTGATATACTGAGGGGTGTGATATACTTATAATATACTTTCTAACATAGAAAGTATATTATAGTGCAATTGTATTGTTCAGCAATTGTGTGCGGTTCTGCTGCGATACCGCAGGTATATAGAGGGACAAGCGGTATTGGAACAACTATTTGCAACGGGTGTGATTTACCTCTTGCCCCCAAAAAAACTGATTGAGGGGTGCAATATTCCTACTTCCACAAAATACTGATTAAGGGGCTTGATATACCTGCTTCCACAAAATACTGATTGAGGGTTCGATATACCTGCTTCCACCAAATATTGATTGAGGCCTGCGATATACCTGCTTCCACAAAATACTGATTGAGGGTTCGATATACCTGCTTCCACCAAATATTGATTGAGGCCTGTGATATACCTGCTTCCACAAAATACTGATTGAGGGGTGCAATATACCTGCTTGCACCAAATATTTATTAAAGGGATTCTGTCACCTCTTTTTACCCTATAGAGATGTGGACATGCACGGCTAGATCGCCGCTAGCATGTCCGCAATATACCTGTCCCATATCTCTGAGTGGTTTTATTGAGTGTAAAAAATGATTTTATATACAGTACAGACCAAAAGTTTGGACACACCTTCTCATTCAAAGAGTTTTCTTTATTTTCATGACTATGAAGGCATCAAAACTATGAATTAACACATGTGGAATTATATACATAACAAACAAGTGTGAAACAACTGAAAATATGTCATATTCTACACTGCGTGCAGAATTATTAGGCAAATGAGTATTTTGACCACATCATCCTCTTTATGCATGTTGTCTTACTCCAAGCTGTATAGGCTCGAAAGCCTACTACCAATTAAGCATATTAGGTGATGTGCATCTCTGTAATGAGAAGGGGTGTGGTCTAATGACATCAACACCCTATATTAGGTGTGCATAATTATCAGGCAACTTCCTTTCCCTTGGCAAAATGGGTCAAAAGAAGGACTTGACAGGCTCAGAAAAGTCAAAAATAGTGAGATATCTTGCAGAGGGATGCAGCACTCTTAAAATTGCAAAGCTTCTGAAGAGTGATCATCGAACAATCAAGCGTTTCATTCAAAATAGTCAACAGGGTCGCAAGAAGCGCGTGGAAAAACCAAGGCGCAAAATAACTGCCCATGAACTGAGAAAAGTCAAGCGTGCAGCTGCCAAGATGCCACTTGCCACCAGTTTGGCCATATTTCAGAGCTGCAACATCACTGGAGTGCCCAAAAGCACAAGGTGTGCAATACTCAGAGACATGGCCAAGGTAAGAAAGGCTGAAAGACGACCACCACTGAACAAGACACACAAGCTGAAACGTCAAGACTGGGCCAAGAAATATCTCAAGACTGATTTTTCTAAGGTTTTATGGACTGATGAAATGAGAGTGAGTCTTGATGGGCCAGATGGATGGGCCCATGGCTGGATTGGTAAAGGGCAGAGAGCTCCAGTCCGACTCAGACGCCAGCAAGGTGGAGGTGGAGTACTGGTTTGGGCTGGTATCATCAAAGATGAGCTTGTGGGGCCTTTTCGGGTTGAGGATGGAGTCAAGCTCAACTCCCAGTCCTACTGCCTGTTTCTGGAAGACACCTTCTTCAAGCAGTGGTACAGGAAGAAGTCTGCATCCTTCAAGAAAAACATGATTTTCATGCAGGACAATGCTCCATCACACGCGTCCAAGTACTCCACAGCGTGGCTGGCAAGAAAGGGTATAAAAGAAGAAAATATAATGACATGGCCTCCTTGTTCACCTGATCTGAACCCCATTGAGAACCTGTGGTCCATCATCAAATGTGAGATTTACAAGGAGGGAAAACAGTACACCTCTCTGAACAGTGTCTGGGAGGCTGTGGTTGCTGCTGCACGCAATGTTGATGGTGAACAGATCAAAACACTGACAGAATCCATGGATGGCAGGCTTTTGAGTGTCCTTGCAAAGAAAGGTGGCTATATTGGTCACTGATTTGTTTTTGTTTTGTTTTTGAATGTCAGAAATGTATATTTGTGAATGTTGAGATGTTATATTGGTTTCACTGGTAAAAATAAATAATTGAAATGGGTAAATATTTGTTTTTTGTTAAGTTGCCTAATAATTATGCACAGTAATAGTCACCTGCACACACAGATATCCCCCTAAAATAGCTAAAACTAAAAACAAACTAAAAACTACTTCCAAAAATATTCAGCTTTGATATTAATGAGTTTTTTGGGTTCATTGAGAACATGGTTGTTGTTCAATAATAAAATTAATCCTAAAAAATACAACTTGCCTAATAATTCTGCACTCCCTGTAGGTTCTTCAAAGTAGCCACCTTTTGCTTTGATTACTGCTTTGCACACTCTTGGCATTCTCTTGATGAGCTTCAAGAGGTAGTCCCCTGAAATGGTCTTCCAACAGTCTTGAAGGAGTTCCCAGAGATGCTTAGCACTTGTTGGCCCTTTTGCCTTCACTCTGTGGTCCAGCTCACCCCAAACCATCTCGATTGGGTTCAGGTCTGGTGACTGTGGAGGCCAGGTCATCTGGCGCAGCACCCCATCACTCTCCTTCATGGTCAAATAGCCCTTACTTTCAAAGTTTTCCCAATTTTTCGGCTGACTGACTGACCTTCATTTCTTAAAGTAATGATGGCCACTCGTTTTTCTTTACTTAGCTTCTTTTTTCTTGCCATAATACAAATTCTAACAGTCTATTCAGTAGGACTATCAGCTGTGTATCCACCTGACTTCTCCTCAACGCAACTGATTGTCCCAACCCCATTTATAAGGCAAGAAATCCCACTTATTAAACCTGACAGGGCACACCTGTGAAGTGAAAACCATTTCAGGGGACTACCTCTTGAAGCTCATCAAGAGAATGCCAAGAGTGTGCAAAGCAGTAATCAAAGCAAAAGGTGGCTACTTTGAAGAACCTAGAATATGACATATTTTCAGTTGTTTCACACTTGTTTGTTATGAATATAATTCCACATGTGTTAATTCATAGTTTTGATGCCTTCAGTGTGAATCTACAATTTTCATAGTCATGAAAATAAAGAAAACTCTTTGAATGAGAAGGTGTGTCCAAACTTTTAGTCTGTACTGTATATGTAAATCAGCCTGGTAAGGAGCCCAAGGGGCTGCACTAACCGTTCTTCAGCCACACACCCCTGTGAAGGAGCCCAGCACCGCCTGTATCCAGGAATCTCCTCCTTGCTCACAAAGTCAGATCGCCGTAATCTCCGGCATAGTGTTCCTTCCCTGTGCTGGCATCAGCCTCAGGGAAGGAACTGCGCATGCGCGAGCTCGCGCAACGCGAGATTACGGCGATCTGACTTTGGGAGCAAGGAAGAGATTCCTGGCTACAGGCGGTGCTGGGCTCCTTCACAGGGGGGCGTGGCTGGGCTTCAGAACGGTTAGTGCAGCCCCTTGGGCTCCTTACCAGGCTGATTTACATATATATAAAATAATTTTTTACACTCAATAAAACCACTCAGAGATATGGGACAGGTATATTGCGGACATGCTAGCGGCGATCTAGCCATGCATGTCCGCATCTCTATAGGGTAAAAAGAGGTGACAGAATCCCTTTAAGCGGTTCTATATACCTGCTTCCACAAAATACTGATTGAGGGGTGCGATATACCTGCTTCCACAAAATACTGATTAAGGGGTTTTCATATACCTGCTTCCACAAAATACTGATTGAGGGGATTGATATACCAGCTTCCACCAAATATTGATTGAGGCCTGCGATACACCTGCTTCCACAAAATACTGATTAAGGGGATTGATATACCTGCTTCCACCAAATATTGATTGAGGCATACCATATACCTGCTTCCACAAAATACTGATTGAGGGGTGCGGTATACCTGCTTCCACAAAATACTGATTAAGGGGATTGATATACCTGCTTCCACCAAATATTGATTGAGGCATACCATATACCTGCTTCCACAAAATACTGATTGAGGGGTGCGGTATACCTGCTTCCACAAAATACTGATTAAGGGGTTTTCATATACCTGCTTCCATAAAATACTGATTGAGGGGTGCGATATACCTGCTTCCACAAAATATTGATTATGGGGTTTTATATACCTATTTCCACAAAATACTGATGGGTGCGATATACCTGCTTTCACAATATACTGATTAAGAGGTTTGATATACCTGTTTCCACAAAATACAGATTGAGGAGTGCGATATACCTGCTTCCACACAATACTGAATAAGGGGTTTGATATACCTGCTTCCACAAAATACAGATTGAGGGTTGCGATATACCTGCTTCCACAAAATATTGATTAAGGTATTCTATATTCCTGCTTCCACAAAATACTGATTAAGGGGATTGATATACTGGCTTCCACCAAATATTGATTGAGGCCTGCGATACACCTGCTTCCACAAAATACTGATTAAGGGGATTGATATACCTGCTTCCACCAAATATTAATTGAGGCCTACGATATACCTGCTTCCGCAAAATACTGATTAAGGGGTTTGATATAGCTGCTTCCACAAAATACTGATTAAGGGGTTTTCATATACCTGCTTCCACAAAATACTGATTAAGGAGTGCGATATACCTGCTTCCATAAAATATTGATTATGGGGTTCTATATACCTATTTCCACAAAATACTGATTGAGGGGTGCGATATACCTGCTTCCACAAAATACTGATTAAGGCTACTTTCACACTAGCGTTCAGAGAGGATCCGTCTAGAGATTTGATATACCTGCTTCAACAAAATGCATATTGAGGGGTTGCGATATACCTGCTTCCACAAAATATTGATTAAGGGGTTCTATATACCTGCTTTCACAAAATACTGATTAAGGGGATTGATATACCTGCTTCCACAAAATACTGATTGAGGGGTGCGATATACCTGCTTCCACAAAATACAGATTGAGGGGTGCAATATACCTGCTTCCACCAAATATTGATTAAGGGGTTCTATATACGTGCTTCCACAAAATACTGATTAAGGGGATTGACATACCAGCTTCCACCAAATATTGATTGAGGCCTGCGATACACCTGCTTCCACAAAATACTGATTAAGGGGATTGATATACAATGCTTCCACAAAATACAGATTGAGAGGTGCGATATACCTGCTTCCACCAAATATTTATTGAGGCCTGCAATACACCTGCCAACACAAAATACTGATTTAGGGGATTGATATACCTGCTTCCACAAAATACTGATTAAGGGGTTTGATATATCTGCTTCCACAAAATACTGATTGAGGGAAACGATATACCTGCTTCCACCAAATATTGATTAAGGGGTTCTATATACCTGTTTACACAAAATGCTGATTGAGGGGTGCGAAATGCCTGCTCCTTCTGCACCCTCCTCATCCTCTGTATCTACTATCTGCACCCTCCTCACTCTCTGCTGTGTGCACCCCAAAGACACCACCACCACCATAGCCCCTCCACTCAAGTCAGAGGAATTATTTTCCCATCCATTTCCAGACCTTACCGATGCGCAGCCATTCTTGGCATCGGATGATGAAGAGGAGGTAGCAACAGCCGCCACCCAGCGGTCTGACAAAAGTACCCAGATCAGCCCAAGGACGGAGGTCCCCAATGTTGCTGCCTACTCTGAGATCTCTAATGTCAGTGGTGGTGAAGGTGACGATGATGACGTGTCGATGGACGTCACAAGGATGCCCACAAGAGAGGAAGAGGAGGGGAGTTCAGAGGGGGAGACGGAGCAGCAGATAGGGAGGAGAAGGAGAAGCAGGCAGAACTCACAGTGCACCGGAGGCAAAAAGCAGACTGCAAAGGTATCTGGAGCGAGCTATCCACCATGCACGGTCACATCTTGCGTTCCCAGGACGCCGGCACATGGCTCCGCAGTGTGTTTTTTTTAACGTGTCAGCTGCTGACAATAGTGTTGCCATCTGCAGCCTGTGATGTCAACGCATAAGTCGCGGTAAGCCCAACACTCACCTAGGGACGTGTAGCTGGCCAGCTAAGACCTGTCCTAGGTTGCTAATATAGCTTGTGTGTTTATACAGCTAGACCTGCCAATACCCTTAATACAGTTCCTACGTGTGTGTGTTAAAGACAAAAGCAGAGTTATTTACAGTGACTTCATTTTTGGATGTCATGTAATAGTTATATTTTGTGTTCACAGAAGCAGAAAAGATAATGTGCCATTAAGATTCATTATATAATGTAAGGTAAGCTCAATGAAACAGCAGAAACAACAGAAAACATAGAGATAAACTGTCGTTGCTAGGCAGGAGTTTTGACCAATCGCAGCCAGCCTCACACACAGCAAGAGTTTTGACCAATCACAGCCAGCCTCACACACAGCCTGTGTGGGAAATTCCCCTAGCAGGAGCTGCTAGAATCATTACACCAGAGTAGAGAAGCTGAACAGACATTCACTCCACTAAGAGCTGTGTTTTATGGAAGCAGAGAGGCCAAAATAGTTCCACCAATTGCAAACTACAAATTGCAATCATACAAACCAGATTCCATACAAACTGCGAACTGCTCATACCAGATCATAAGCAATTGCATACTGCAAACTGCAAACCAAGTTGAGCAAGCAGAAGTATTGGTTAACCTCAGATATACCTTTCAGAGAGATCATAAAGTGCTTAAATAACTTAAAGTGAGAGTACAGATACTGGAGAGAGAAATGTATCCACCATTTTATGTTGAATGACGAGATTGAACAGTTGAACCACCATCTTATGCATACCGCCATTTTGTGATATCTTTTCAACACGTGTTATGTACATGGACTATCTGCTGCGGAGGCGGCAGTGTTATATATGATGAAAAAAGAAGTTATTTCAAGCATTTGGTGTGCTCTGTAAACCTACTGTTTCCATAGAACGGCGCTAGAGGAATTACAGAGTAATAGACAATCTGGTTAGACTAAAAGTCAGAGATACCTAATTCTTCTAATGCCACAGTGCAAAAGGCACTTCATAGTGCTGCGCCTACCACAGGACGACTGCCTTAAGAAGGCACCTGGCCTCCCATCACCGAGCCCAGTGGGAGCAACGCCGTCAGAACCCACAAAGCCACACTCCCGGCGCTCCATGTCCTGCCTCTTCTCCTTCTCCTCCCTTTTGTCCTCCACTCCACCTTCCACCATGCCGTCATCGCGTTCATCTGGCAGAAGCAGGCTTCCGTGGCCCAAATGTTCAAGCGTAAAAAGTTGATGATGCCGGATAACCTTTTTGCCCAATGGCTGACCGCTGGCTTGTCGGAACTGCTAGCCCACCAACTACTGCCATATAAACTGGTGGACTCGGAGGCCTTTAGAAAATTTGTGGCCATTGGCACACCGCAATTGAAAGTCCTCGGAAGGAAATATTTCTCCCAGAAGGACATCCCAGAGCTATATGGCCACGTTCAGCGGCAAGTGAATATATCTCTGGCACACAGTGTTGGTGCCAAGATACATCTGACCACAGACACGTGGTCTAGCAAACACGGGCAGTGAAGGTACATAACTTTTACTGCCCACTGGGTGAACCTTTTGATGGCCGTCAAGCATGTAACCCGTTGCACCCGTGTGGATTTGGTGTTACCACTATGGATTGCATGCAGGCCTGCTTCTTTGTCTCCTCCTCGGCTGACTCCTCCTTTTCCACTGCTACCGCCTCTTCCGCTGCACCCCCTCAAGCTCCCCACAACCTATTCAATGTGCCAGGTGAGAGGTTGCCATGCTGTGCTGCGGCTGTTGTGCCTGGAAGCCAAGAGCCACACTGATCCTGCTTTCAGCTCTGCGGTCAATGGCCGATTAGTGGCTAACCCCGCTTAATTTGACAGTTGGTAAAGTGGTGTGCGAAAACGGTGCCAATCTTCTGAGCGCGCTAAAACAGGGCAAAATGACACACATGCATGGCACACGTCCTGAACTTAGTCGTGCATCGATTTGTTGCCAAATACGCCAGGGTCTAGGATGTCTTACGGCAGGCCAGGAAAATCTCTGGCCATTTTAGAAGATCTTACATGGCCATGGCTCGCCTTGCTGACGTTCAGTGGCGACACCACCTGCCCATCAAACGTCTGATTTTTGACAGCCCGGCGCGCTGGAACTCCACCTTGTATATGCTTGATAGGCTGCTCCAGCAGCAACGTGCCGTTAACGACTACCTGTATGAACTCCGCAGCAGGACAGTTTCTGTGGAGCTTGGTTTCTTTTCACCGTGCCAGTGGCTGCTCATGCGCAACACATGCAGACTTCTGAGGCCATTTGATGAGATCACCAAACTGGAGAGTGCATTGCGTTGTGTCATTGATCAAGCCGCTGAGGAGCAGGAGCTGGAAGATGAGGAAGTCGCAATGCTGAATGAATTCCCAGGGGGGGCTACTCCATCTGAGACAAGTCAGCAGGAGTCTGAAGAGGAGTCAGAGGCGGATGGTGGCTGGGGGGAAGAGGAGGAGGAGGAGCAAGAAGAGCAGGCTTTGAGGAGGACTTTAAACTTTTCAGTGATCCCTGGTGTTGTCCGTGGCTGGGGGAAGGAGACCGAGAACGACATTCTTCTGGGCGATGAGCAGGAGCCAGGGCCCTCCACCACTTCCAATTTAGTGCAAATGGGGGCCTTCATGCTCCAGTGTTTGAAGAGTAATAAAAAGCATAAAGGGCAAGGACCAGTACTGGGTGGCAATGTACTTAGACCCCCGGTACAAACACAAAATGGTGGACATGTTACCAGCATCACAGAGGATTGGCAGAATGCAGCATTCCAGGCCTGGCTGCGAGATGCTGTATTATGTATTGTGCCAGCCTCAGGGAACGCCTAGACCGACAGGTGTCCGACTACATCGGGTTAACGGCCGTTGTGGACGCTCTGAGAAGCGAGGAACTCCTGGACTACTGGGTGTGCAGGCTTGACCTGTGGCCAAAGCTGGCACAATTTTCCATGGAACTCTTGGCTTGCCCCTCGTTTAGTGTCCTGTCCAAAAGGACGTTCAGCCCAGCAGGGGGGGATCGTGACCGATAAGCGCACTCGCCTAGCTAAAAATGAATGAGGCATGGATCTCGGAGGAATTCAACACCTGTGACGACCACATGTAATTGAATTTCCTCATGCCAGCCCACACATATACGCCACCACCCAGAACAAAGAATGGTCCTTGTCTTATGTCTATACAGCGGCATAAAAGGCCTTTTCTGTCAGGTGAATGCCTAATTTTTGGGGCCTGTACTCCACTGGCCTACAGTAAAATTGTTATTCAGTGACCGCCTAATGTTCTCCAGCAACATAATCACTTGTTCCTGTCTGTCAGGTGAATGCCAAATTTTTGGGGCCTGTACTGGCCTACAGTAAAATTGTTATCCACTGACCGCCTAATGTACCACCAGCCAAATAATCACTTGTTCTTTTCTGTCAAGTGAATGCCTAAATTTTGGGGCCTGTACTGGCCTACAGTAAAATTGTTATCCACTGACTGTCTAATATACCTCCAGCCACATAATCACTTGTTCTTTTCTGTCATGTGAATGCCTAATTTTTAGGGCCTGTACTCCACTTGCCTACAGTAAAATTGTTATTCAGTGACCGCCTAATGTACCTCCAGCCACATAATCACTTGTTCCTTTCTGTCAGGTGAATGACAAATTTTTGGGGCCTGTACTGGCCTACAGTAAAATTGTTATTCAGTGACCACCTAATGTACCTCCAGCCACATAATCACTTGTTCTTTTCTGTCAGGTGAATGCCTAATTTTTGGGCCCTGTACTCCCGTGGCCTAAAATAAAGTTTTTCTAGGCTCCAGAGGGCACATTTTTGAGAGTTTCCCTTTAAGACGCATAAAAATGGCCCCTGATTAAAATACATATTTTTTGTGGGAATTTTTGTCATTGATCCCCCTCTAGTATGTCACTGTCCATGTTGTGGGACTATTTGTGCACTTCTAGTAAGTATTTGGTGGCTGCAAATATGACCTGAAGGTTTTTCAGGTTCGCCTGCCATTAAAGTGAATGGGCCCACCGCGAACGCGCGGTTCGGGAACATTTGATTGCAAACGCGCGTTCGCGAAACGTCCCGGCCGATGTTCGTCCATCACTACCTAAATGTATTACCTATAAAGCTGCTAGAGCTGGTCAGTGATTCCCTCACTTAGCTTAAAAAGAAAATACTTGGATGCATGAAGGAAAAATTGCTTATGAATTGAACTATCGTATTTTTCACTCTATAGGAAGCACCTAACGATAAGATGCAGCTAGGTTTTAGAGGAGGAAAATAGAGAAAAAATATTTTTCATCAGACCTCAAATCAGACCCGCAATCTTCATCAGACCTCAAATGAGACCCCCAATCTTCATCAGAGCTTACATCGGACCCCAATCTTCATCAGAACTCAGATAAAACCCCCAATCTTCATCAGACCCCCAATCCTCATCAGACCTCAGATGAGATCCTCAAATCAGACCCTCATCAGACCTCAGACCCCATAATGGAAGGGCTCATTAGTATTCGCTTCATAAGATGTACTGTCCCCCCCTCCACCATCCACACATACACACTTTTGGGGAAAAAGTGCATCTTGTGGAGCGAAAATATGGTAAAACAGTAAAAATATTCATATTAGTGCTGTGGCACATTGATAATGGCACTCTGCTGGATTCATCATATAATGGATACAACCAGCACCCACTGGACTCCATAGACTTAAAATGGCAGTCTGTTAAGGTATCATAATGGTTTTCGTCGTTTTGATTTATTAATGCATGTAACCTGTGTCAGTCACTGCACTCATTGCCCAGTCCATAGAAATCAAGGGGGGGGAGAATTATCAAATGTGGTGTAAAGTAAAACTGTCTGATGTGAATAAACACATTAAAGTCAATTGATCCATGTGCTGCCTGTGGAGAACACACCACATGTCCTTGATTTAGGCCGCTTCCACATAGTTTGTGTTTGATCAGTGATTTCCACCAATGACTGTGAGCCAAAACCAGGGATGAAGGCTACACAGATATAAGCTAATATGGAAAGATTTTCTCCTGTTCTGTGTGTTTGACCTTCACCTGGTTTTGGCTCACAATCATTTATGGATTTTTGGGTTTCAGGTTGTCATTTTCACATAGACTTATCTATAAGAAACAAAAAGGTTAACAATGTGACCAAAAACACAAAATAAAAACCTTATAAAAAGTGCATGCATTTCATTTTTTTTTTTACAAACCCCCTCCCCCCAAGAGATTGCCGTAAAAAGTTTGTGTAAAGGAAGTCTTAGGGAGTTAATATGACTTTAGTCACTGCTATCCATATCAAATGTATGTATACTAATGCCAGAAGCCTGACTAATAAAACTGGTGAACTGGAATTAGTGATGTGTGAGGAGGACTATGACATAGTGGGAATAACTGAGGCATGGCTGGATGATAGCTATGAATGGGCAGTTAATGTACAAGGTTACAGTCTGTTTAGAAAGGATCGTCAAAACCGGAGAGGGGGAGGGGTCTGCCTTTATGTAAAGTCCTGTCTAAAGCCCACACTCCGTGAAGATATAAGTGAGGGACATGAACATGTGGAGTCACTGTGGGTAGAGATATATGGAGCTAAAAAGAACAATAAATTACTAATAGGAGTTTACTATAAACCACCTAATATACCAGAGTCCACAGAAAATCTACTACTAAACGAGATAGACAAGGCGGCAAATCATAATGAGGTGGTTATTATGGGGGACTTCAACTACCCAGTTATAGACTGGGAAACTGAAACTTGTATATCTCATAAAGGAAACAGGTTCTTGGCAATAACCAAAGACAATTACCTCTCCCAACTGGTTCAGGGCCCGACTAGAGGGACAGCCATACTGGACTTAGTATTAACCAATAGACCTGACAGAACAACAGACGTGCAGGTTGGGGGACACCTGGGAAATAGTGACCATAAAGTAATAACCTTCCAATTATCATTCAAAAGAGCGTTTCTACAGGGAGGAACAAAAATACCAAACTTCAAAAAAGCTAAATTTGGCCAATTAAGAGAGGCCATAGGCCTAACTAAATGGGATAAAGTCCTCACAAATAAAAAATACAGCCACAAAATGGGATATCTTTAAAAGCATCCTAAAATCTCCTTGTGAGAGGTACATACCGTATGGGAATAAAAAGGTTAAGGAACAAAAAGAAACCAATGTGGATAAACAGAACTGTAAAGAAAGCAATAAATGACAAAAAGAAAGCATATAAAACACTAAAACAGGAGGGTAGCACGGAAGCACTGAAAAACTATAAGGAAAAAAATAGAACATGTAAAAAACAAATAAAAGCGGCCAAACTAGAGACCGAGAGATTAATTGCCAAAGAGAGTAAAACTAACCCTAAAATGTTCTTCAATTATATAAATGTTAAAAAGTATAAATCTGAAGGTGTTGGCCCTTTAAAGAGTAATGAGGGGGGAGTCGCAGAGAGCGACGAGGAGAAAGCAAAGCTGTTAAATATTTTTTTCTCCAATGTATTCACTGAGGAAAATAAACTGTCAGATGAAATGCTGAATGTTAAAATAAATTCCCCATTAAAAGTGTCCTGTCTGACCCAGGAAGAAGTACAACAGCGACTTAAAAAGATTAAAATAGACAAATCGCCAGGACCGGATGGCATACACCCCCGTATCCTAAGGGAATTAAGTAATGTCATAGCTAGACCCTTATTTCTGATATTTGCGGACTCTATACTGACAGGGAATGTCCCACAGGATTGGCGCATGGCAAATGTGGTGCCAATATTCAAAAAGGGTCCAAAAACAGAGCCTGGAAACTATAGGCCGGTAAGTTTAACATCTGTTGTGGGTAAACTGTTTGAAGGTTTTCTGAGAGATGCTATGTTAGAGCATCTTAACGGAAATAAGCAAATAACACCATATCAGCATGGCTTCGTGAGGGATCGGTCATGTCAAACTAATTTAATCAGTTTCTATGAGGAGGTAAGTTCTAGACTTGACAGCGGCGAATCAATGGATGTCGTGTATCTGGACTTCTCCAAAGCATTTGACACTGTACCACATAAAAGGTTAGTATATAAAATGAGAATGCTCGGACTGGGAGAAAACGTCTGTAAGTGGGTAAGTAACTGGCTAAATGATAGAAAACAGAGGGTGGTTATTAACGGTACACACTCAGATTGGGTCACTGTCACTAGTGGAGTACCTCAGGGGTCAGTATTGCGCCCTATTCTCTTCAATATATTTATTAATGATCTTGTAGAAGGCTTGCATAGTAAAATATCGATTTTCGCAGATGACACTAAACTGTGTGAAGTAATTAACACTGAAGAGGACAGTATACTGCTACAGAGGGATCTGGATAGATTGGAGGCTTGGACAGATAAGTGGCAGATGAGGTTTAACACTGACAAATGTAAAGTTATGCACATGGGAAGGAATAATGCAAGTCACCCGTACATACTAAATGGTAAAACACTCGTTAACACTGACATGGAAAAGGATCTAGGAATTTTAATAAACAGCAAACTAAGCTGCAAAAAACAGTGCCAGGCAGCTGCTGCCAAGGCCAATAAGATAATGGGTTGCATCAAAAGGGGCATAGATGCCCGTGAGGGGAATATATTCCTACTACTTTACAAATCATTAGTCAGACCACACATGGAGTACTGTGTACAGTTCTGGGCTCCAGTGAACAAGGCAGACATAGCAGAGCTGGAGAGGGTCCAGAGGAGGGCAACTAAAATATTAACTGGAATGGGGCAACTACAGTACCCTGAAAGATTATCAAAATTAGGGTTATTCACGTTAGAAAAAAGACGACTGAGGGGAGATCTAATTACTATGTATAAATATATCAGGGGTCAGTATAGAGATCTATCCCATCATCTATTTATCCCCAGGACTGTGACTGTGACGAGGGGACATCCTCTGCGTTTGGAGGAAAGAAGGTTTGTACACAAACATAGAAAAGGATTCTTTACGGTAAGAGCAGTGAGACTATGGAACTCTCTGCCTGAGGAGGTGGTGATGGTGAGTACAATAAAGGAATTCAAGAGGGGCCTGGATGTATTTCTGGAGTGTAATAATATTACAGGATATAGCTACTAGAGAAGGGTCTTTGAACCAGGGAGATATTCTGATTGCCTGATTGGAGTCGGGAAGGAATTTTTTATTCCCCTAAAGTGAGGAAAATTGCCTTCTACCTCACAGGGTTTTTTTTTTTTTTTAACAAATTTTATTGGCAGAAAATGACAATATTGTACATGACTTGACATGTCTCATCATTACATTTCCATTTTCACAAATTGTTCGATAGAAAAGACATTAGCAATAATAGACAATCATTTTCTCCATTTTTGTTATTTTTATGCGCTGAACACGCCCCTCCCCCCAAAATCAAAATCAAACTATATCCCCAACTAACAAAATTAGCTCCTTATGGCTCATCGTGTGAGTCTCCTGTTGCATAAACCTGAATTCCATAACTCACTACCTCTCACAGGGTTTTTTTGCCTTCCTCTGGATCAACTTGCAGGATGACAGGCCGAACTGGATGGACAAATGTCTTTTTTCGGCCTTATGTACTATGTTACTCTACTGTCCCTTTTATATTTTTCTTTGTAGTCCAAGACTAGGATTTATTAATCCTTTACTGTAATACCGATTCCAGGGACCCTTCCGTGGATTAAGAGAATAATTGCTGTATCTTGTGCAACCTTTTCAAAGAATGGAGCAGAGAGTTTGCCTGCCATGAAGGAGACCGCCCTTGGGTTGCTGAATTACTGAATCACTGAACATTGCTGAATTGCAGAATACAACTTACAGAGGATCCAAACTATTATTGAAAGGCTGAGTAACCAGAGCAAGTTAAGGAGCCAAGTACAAGTAAGATCATCACTCCTATACAGTTGAGCTGGAACCTACGTACACCACCTCACTGAGCCTGTTTTTGGGATTTACAGCTTTACCATCTCTATTTATGACAAAGTGCTGCTATACTTATTGCAAGATAAGTAAAGTTCCTGTTTGGTTCAACTACTGCCTCTCTCATCATTCAACTCTATCTCCTAATTTCACAGAGGTGCTGGCATCACGAACAACACAGGGACCCAGCCACCAAAACACCCTAAGCTTATCCATTACCATCAAGGGCACCTCGACTTCCATCTGGCTGGTGTTTCCTGCAACAGAGATTGCCCCGGAGGATTTAGTGCTGTCTTCCCCTCCACTGCACGCCAACCCAGGGAGCTACAGAAAAAGTGAGTACAACTACTACACCCATTCGGCACCACCATCACACTCACCTACTGCCCCTGTGGTCCGGGTCGCCACACATTCATATAATAAAAGGATTTGTATACCGCTGAAGACAGTGATCGGCTGCAGAAGTCATGTGCTGTACACCAGCTTGTCACCACTGTATTCTGTAAACAAGCAGCGGCTGGAGGACTGGACAAGTGGTGCAGAGAACTTTGCCAGACAAAGAGGTAACTATACCATCATTTTTTATTTTACACTATTCGGGGGCAGAGATATTCTTTACTCCTAAATCAAATGGGGGGGGGGGGGGGGTTGTTTGGGAATATGGCAGAAAGCACTGTTCCCAGACATAAATACCCATGTAGCATAGAAGGCCAGGGTGACTTTATGGGCATGTGGCAGGCGCATCACTATGAAGTGCCTTTTGCGCTGTGGCATTAGAAGAATTTTGGTATCTCTGACTTTTAGTCTAACCAGACTGTCTATTACTCTGTAATTCCTTTAGCGCTGTTCTATGGAAAGAGTAGGTTTAAAGAGCACACCAAATGCTTGAAATAACTTCTTTATTAACTTAAACTTTTCTTCATATAACACTGCCGCCTCCGCAGCAGATAGTCCATGTACAAAACACGTGTTGAAAAGATATCACAAAACGGCAGTATGATTAAGATCGTTGTTCAACTGTTCAATCTTGTCATTCAACATAAAATGGTGGATATATTTATCTCTTGAGTATCTGTACTTTGACTTTAAGTTATTTAAGCACTTTATGATCTCTCTGAGAGGTATATCTGAGGTCTAACTAATAGTTCTGCTTGCTCAACTTGGTTTGCAGTATGCAATTGCTTATGATCTGGTATGAGCAGTTCACAATTTGTATGCAATTTGTATGGAATCTGGTTTGTATGCTTGCAATTTGTTTGCATGGTATCTGTAGTTCACAATTGGTGGAACTGTAAGTAAACACATATATATTTAGTTCAGTATACAGTTCTAAACACAATACTAACAATATGAACATTATATAACTTGTTTTAAATACCTATATTGGCCTCTTGTTCCCATAAAACCCAGCTCTCAGTGAATGTCTCTTCAGCTCCTGTCTCTGGTGAATAATGATTCTAGCAGCAGGAGCTGGGGGAATTCGCAGACAGGCTGTCTGTGAGGCTGGCTGTAATTGGTGAAAACTTTTGCTGTGTGAGAAGCTGGCTGTGATTGGTCTAGACTTCTGCCCAACAACAGATTAACACTATACTTTCTGTTGTTTCTGCTATGTCACTGAGCTTACTTTTCATTACAAAATGAATCTTAAAAGGCATATTATTTTTTTCTGCTTCTGTGAACACAAAATATATAACAGTTATATGACATCCAAAACATGATGTCACAGTAAATAACTCTGCTTTTGTATTTAACACATAAACATAGGAACTGTATTAAGGTTATTAGCAGGTTTAGCTGTATACACATAAAAGCTATACTAGCAACCTAGGACAGGTCTTAGCTGGCCAGCTACACTCCCACCAAAATTACCTATAGTTCTACAGGGTGGGCCATTTATATGGATACACCTTAATAAAATGGGAATGGTTGGTGATATTAACTTCCTGTTTGTGGCACATTAGTATATGTGAGGGGGGAAACTTTTCAAGATGGGTGGTGACCATGGCGGCCATTTTGAAGTCGGCCATTTTTAATCCAACTTTTGTTTTTTCAATAGGAAGAGGGTCATGTGACACATCAAACTTATTGGGAATTTCACAAGAAAAACAATGGTGTGCTTGGTTTTAACGTAACTTTATTCTTTCATGAGTTATTTACAAGTTTATGACCACTTATAAAATGTGTTCAATGTGCTGCCCATTGTGTTGGATTGTCAATGCAACCCTCTTCTCCCACTCTTCACACACTGATAGCAACACCGCAGGAGAAATGCTAGCACAGGCTTCCAGTATCCGTAGTTTCAGGTGCTGCACCATTGATGGTATGGTGTGGTATATGGGGTACAAAGATAGTGGGGCCATTCTTCATCAATGGAAACCTCAAGGCCACTGGATATGCAAAATTGCTACATGATGATGTGTTTCCCTCTTTATGCACTGAAGCTGGCATGTTCCCTGAGTTTTTCCAGCAAGATGGTGCACCACCACATTATGGGTGTCAGGTCCGAGCATTCCTAGATGAACAGTTTCCTGGAAAGTGGATTGGTCGTCGTGGGCCAGTTGAATGGCCCCCAAGGTCTCCCGATCTGACCCCCTTAGACTTTTATCTTTGGGGTCATCTGAAGGCAATTGTCTATGCTGTGAAGATACGAGATGTGCAGCACCTGAAACTACGGATACTGGAAGCCTGTGCTAGCATTTCTCCTGCGGTGTTGCTATCAGTGTGTGAAGAGTGGGAGAAGAGGGTTGCATTGACAATCCAACACAATGGGCAGTACATTGAACACATTTTATAAGTGGTCAGAAACTTGTAAATAACTCATGAAAGAATAAAGTTACGTTAAAACCAAGCACACCATTGTTTTTCTTGTGAAATTCCCAATAAGTTTGATGTGTCACATGACCCTCTTCCTATTGAAAAAACAAAAGTTGGATTCAAAATGTCCGACTTCAAAATGGCCGCCATGGTCACCACCCATCTTGAAAAGTTTCCCCCTTCACATATACTAATGCGCCACAAACAGGAAGTTAATATCACCAACCATTCCCATTTTATTAAGGTGTATCCATATAAATGGCCCACGCTGTATATTCTTAGTGGTAGGACTTGAACATGAATTTGAGGAATTTTCCATCAGGTTCTCAACTCCCAAGTGTCTTTTATCACTCTCAAGTAGAACAACTAACTTCTGTATAGGACGTTCCAACTTGAGTGGAGTAGTGAGACGTTTTCCTTTTTTTGTCAAGTTTTGAGTCTCCTATTTGTAACAACACTCTTCTTAGTAGTTTGTCTTCATCCTTTTGAACTTCTAGAACTTTGGCCAATTTCCATTGACTTCCAGGTAAATCTTCTTCTTTTACTAACACTATGTCACCAACTTGGACATTTCTTCTGGGTGTTTGCCATTTGCTTCTTAGCATAAGATTGGCTAAGTACTCTTTCCTCCATCTATTCCAAAACTGTTCTGATAGATATTGAACTCTTCACCATCTCCTTTTAGCATATAAATCCTCTTAGGTGAACTTGCCAGGCAGTGGCTGTATGAAATCCGACTTAAGGTGATGTAGATGGTTGGGAGTTATAGGGTCCAAACTTGTTTGATCGTTGATAGTATCAACTGTAAGTGGACCACTGTTAAAAATAGACATTACTTCATAGAATAGGGTCCTAAGTGAAGCATCATCTATTCTTCCGGCGTTCTTTTTCAATACTGAACTTAACACATTTCTCACAGTTCTGATTTGTCTTTCCAAAACTCCTCCTGTATGGCTTGCATATGGAGCATTCATATGAAAATCACACTGTTTCTCTAACAAATACTCGGTTACTTTTTTTTTATCGATCTCTTTTAGAGCTTTCTTCAATTCATTCTTTGTTCTGACAAAATGAGATCCTTGGTCAAATTTAAGCTCTCTGACGGTGCTATGAAACATCTTAAGGAGTTGATGAATGCGTCAGTTGACATATCTTCTAACATTTCCAGGTGAATCGCTCTGGAACTCAGACATGTAAATATTAGTCCATATCTCTTGTACTCCTTGTAGTTTTGCTTGGTGATGAATGGGCCAAAGCAATCCATTCCGCTATAAAGAAATCTTGTACAATGGGTGGTTGTTTGGAAGCCTTTTAGGTTCTTGACTAAGTCTCTTCAACTCTTCACTGTAGAATCTCTGTTGAATGAGTCTTATGACTGTTTTTTCAGCTTTCATTCTTTCTTCTACATTCAACAATTCCTTCTTTCTGATTCCCTTTGCCAAACGTTGATTTCGAGCTACTACGTTTATGACCGTATTCCATTTTGAACATCTGGCTAGTCTTTCAAATATGTCATCTTGACACTTGGCAGCAGTGCTCAATGTTTGTACAATTGTTTCTTTTACTTCTGGATCACCCATAGACAATTCTGTGTAACCTTTACTGGGCGTGATTTCCTTTTCCCAAAGGAACTCTGGGCCTGTGAACCAGTTAGAATTTTTCAATTCTGTTACATTCAGGCCTCTTGAAACATGATCTGCTGGGTTATGCTTTGTGTCAATGTGATGCCAATGTTCCGGATTAGTTATTTCCCGAATTTTCTCAACTCTGTTGGCGACAAAGATATGGAATCTTTGAGCTTTGTTGTTTATGTATCCCAGGACAACTTGTGAGTCTGTCCAAAAATATTCTTCATCTATTTTCAATTTTTCTCTCAGAAACTTGCTTACTGATGCTGAAACTACGGCTGCTGTCAGTTCAAGTCTTGGTACTGTCTGAATACTGGTAGGTGCAACTCTGGCCTTCCCCATAACCAGGGCATAGTGTATCTTTTCTTCTCCTATTACTCTGATGTAGGAGTACTGACCATAACCATCACAACTGGCATCTGAAAAATGATGAAGTTCTATTTTCTTGTACTTTCCGAAATCATGAGGTACAAAACATCTGGGTATCTGAACTTCTCTCAAGTTTTTCAAGTCTCTTATCCAACTCTCCCACCTTGGCCTCAAATTTTCAGTTATGGGCTCATCCCATCCCAACTTCTGTCTGCATAATTCTTGCAGTATTTTTTTTGCTCTGAGGATTACTGGGGCCAAGAATCCCAATAGATCAAATATAGAAGCCACTGCGGAAAGAATGGTTCTTCTAGTTGCAACTTTCTCTTCAATAGATACTTCAAAGAAGAACTTGTTCTCTACATTCCATCCCAATCCAAGTGTTCTGAACTGGAAGATGATCATAATTGAGATCTACATTCTTCATTGTTGCTGCACGTTCAGAGTCACTGATTGTCATGCCCTGCTCAGGCTATGTGCGGAGGTCTGCTAGATTAGCAGCACATGTCTAGTCTTTTGTTTTGTTTTGGAGTCAAACTAGATTCGCCTTCCTTCAGGTGCACTGGGTGGGGTCGTTGGTTTCAGTTTAAATCACACCCACTCCCAGTGTTCCTTGCGGGTTATAGTTTCTGTCAGGCTCTGTGGAAGTAAGGAAGGAAGGATTGGCTTTTCCTGCTCAGAAAAGATAAGTGGTTTTTCTGTTCTCTTGTGGTTTGCTTTCTAGGCTGTTAGAGAGATGCCTGCCCCTCCAAGTTCTGAGGGAGCGGGCTGCCTCTATCCCCTTTCACCATCTCAGGGATTCTAGGGAATTTTCAGCCCAGGCACGAGGACACATTATTCCCACCTTAAGGGTCTGAATGTGGGCATAGCAGTATAGGGAGAGCTGGTAGGGATTTATCAGGAGGTGACCTTGATCCCTAGCTTCTCGCCTAGAAACTTGTTTGTTTTTCTATGTATTTGATATCCTGTCCGCCGTCACATTATAACCCGCCAATACTTTGACTGCCATTGCTCAGCGGTTTTGAGATGGAGTCAATTAATATGCTAGTTGATCGCATGCAGGGTTTATCCCTAGAGGTTGCGGATCTGCGTAATTCGGTCACACGGTGTCAGAATGCTCTGGCATCAGGTGCAAGGCAAATTTATGGGGAGCCTAAAGTCGCTCTCCCTGATAGATTTGCAGGTGGCGTGGATGACTTTATCCGTTTTAAAGAATCATGCAAGTTGTATTTTCGGCTGCGTCCATCTTCGTCTGGTGATGAAAGTCAGAGGGTTGGTATAATCATTTCTCTGCTTAAAGGGGACGCGCAATCCTGGGCCTTTTCTCTGCGGCCCGGTTCTCTGGCCCTCCGGTTGGTGGAGGAATTTTTTAAAGCCTTGGGATTAATTTATGATGACCCAGATCGGGTCTCGATGGCGGAATCTAAATTGCGTCATTTATTGCAAGGTGAACATACTGCAGAGGCTTACTGCGTTGAGTTTAGGAGATGGGCTACCGAGTCAGAGTGGAATGACCCCGCATTACGTAGTCAGTTTTGTCAAGGGTTATCTGAGAGATTGAAAGATGCCCTTGCCTTTCATGAGTACCCAGATACATTGGAGAATGCTATGTCTTTGGCAGTACGGTTAGATAGACGTATTAGAGAGAGGTGTAAGGCTCCCTCCGCGTAAGGGATCCCTTCTGTGAGTGGTTTCGTCTCACCTGCTCCCCAGGGTGATATTACATGTAACTCTGGGGTAGGGGAGGAACCCATGCAGCTGGGTCAGGTATCTTTCCGTTCTGGTAGTAGAGACTTTAGGAGATTGCTGTCATGGTCTTACCTGCTTGCTGCTCTCCTTCGTTTGACATGTGCTGGCGGCCATCTTGGGTCCTGGGTTTCTTGTAGCCTTCCACCCTGCGGCTCCTCCTTCCCCTGGGAGGAGCTGGATGCCTAGCTCACATATATAGGAGGTCTGTGGCTTCAGTTCCTTGCTTGGTCCTCTTGTGTTCACATGCTTCTAAGACTGCTGCTGCTTCTGGTTCCTGATCCTGGCCTCGTCTGACTACCCTGCTGGTTCCTGATCCTGGCTTCGTCTGACTACCCTGCTGGTTCCTGATCCTGGCTTCGTCTGACTACCCTGCTGGTTCCTGATCCTGGCTTCGTCTGACTACCCTTCTGGTTCCTGACCTCTGGCTTCGCAAAGACTCTGCTCGGTTTCACCATCCGTTTGGACTTTTGCTTCACAGCTTTATTTTCAATAAAGCCTTCTTATTTTCACTCTCTCTTGTTGTACGTCTGGTTCATGGTTCCGTGACATTAGGACCAAGCCATGAATTCTGACGGTACAGGGCCATCCTCGCTACCCACGCTGGTTGCCAGACTTGATCAGCAGGATCACCTGTTGGGTCGGTTCGCTGTGGCGTTGCAAACCCTGCTTGAACGCACGGCTCATTTCGCTCCCGTTGCCGATGGGTCGGTTGTCGCTCCTGGGCTCGCTCCTACTGCCGCTCCGGTGGTTGCGCCAGAGTCTACCCCGACACCTGTTGTTGCGCCTGCGGTGTTTCGGGGTATGACCGGTTCTGCCCCTCTTCCACAGCGCTTTGGGGGAGAGCCAACTCAGTGCCGAGGTTTCCTTAACCAGGTGGGCATTTATTTCGAGTTGCTGCCACATGCCTTTCCTACTGAGAGATCAAAGGTGGGCTTCTTGATCTCGCTGCTCTCGGACAAGGCCTTGGCCTGGGCCAGCCCTTTATGGGAGAACAACAATCCGGTGGTTGCCGAGTTTTCCGGTTTTGTTGCTTCTCTTCGGAAGGTATTCGATGTGCCGGCTCGTGCTGCCTCTGCTGCGAAGCTCCTTATGTCCATCAGACAGGGTTCACGATCCGTAGCTGAATACGCCATTGAGTTTCGTACCCTGGCAGCAGAGGTGGGCTGGAATAATGAGGCTCTGGTCGCTGCTTTCTCTCATGGTCTCTCGGATGCCTTGAAGGATGAGGTTGCAGCTAAGGACCTACCAGTTGAGCTCGAGTCTCTTATTTCTTTCCTGATTTTGATTGACACCAGACTCAGGGAGAGACCTTCCTTTAAGGAGAACCTGCGGAGGTCTTCTAACAGATTGGTGCCTACGTTTGCTGTCCCACCCGTGCCTCCCTCTCCTCCCACGCCTCCTGGGGATGACTTGTCTGGGGGTGAACCCATGCAGCTGGGGTTTGCTCGCCTGTCCGAGGGGGAGAGGGCACTCCGGAGACGCGAGGGCCGATGCATGTACTGTGGTCTCGGTGGGCATTTTCGGTTGGCATGTCCGAACCGTCCGGGAAACGCTCGTACCCTGAGATCCTGTCGGGGGCAGATCTTGGGTGGAGTCTCCTCGTCCCCGGTTTCCCGTGTTGACAAACCACTGATCACTGTTGTCCTCTCCTGGGTCGGGGGCTCGGTGACGACCCAGGCGTTGGTGGACTCTGGTGCTGGTGGTTTGTTCATTGATAGTGTGTTCGCTGCCGCCAATTCCATTCCTCTGCAGGCTCGAGGTTCCCCACTGGCTCTTGAGGCGATAGACGGCAGACCCCTTCTGCCGCCACACGTGACTCATGAGACCCTTCCAGTGGGAATAGCCATTGGTGCCGTTCACAGAGAGTCGGTCTGCCTTCAGGTTATTTCGTCTCCACACTACTCGGTGGTCTTGGGGTACCCCTGGCTCCAGAAGCATAATCCGACTTTCGATTGGAGATCGGTCGAGATCCTCTCGCGGTCACCGCAGTGTGGGGCTAGTTGCATCCATGGGTCTGTCAAGTTGCTGTGTACTTCCTCGGACTCTCTGTTGCCTCCTGAATACGAGGAGTACTGGGATGTATTCGATAAGGTGCGCGCGGTTGCCCTACCTCCGCACCGCCCATACGATTGTGCCATAGAGTTACAATCTGGTGCCGTTCCTCCTCGTGGCAAAGTCTATCCACTGTCGGTAGCGGAGAATGAGGCCATGGAGGAGTACGTGAGGGAGGCGCTTTCACGCGGACACATTCGCAAATCTTCGTCCCCGGCAGGGGCTGGATTTTTCTTTGTGAAAAAGAAGGGCGGTGAGTTGAGGCCTTGCATCGATTACAGGGGTCTCAATCGCATCACGATCAAGAACGCTTACCCGATACCCTTGATTTCCGAGCTGTTCGATCGCCTTAAAGGGGCCACGGTCTTTACCAAACTCGACCTGAGGGCGGCATATAACCTGGTAAGGATCAAGGCGGGCGATGAGTGGAAGACCGCGTTTAACACTAGGACCGGTCATTACGAATCCTTGGTTATGCCCTTTGGGTTGTGCAATGCGCCCGCAGTCTTTCAGGAATTCATCAACGATGTTTTCCGTGACCTGTTGCAGCAGTGTGTGGTAGTCTATTTGGATGACATCTTGGTATATTCTGAATCCATGGAGGCCCACATTCTGGATGTCAGACGAGTGTTGCAACGGTTACGAGAGAACAAGCTGTTCGGTAAGCTTGAGAAATGCGAATTTCACCGATCCCAGGTAACCTTCTTAGGTTACATCATTTCCGCTGAGGGGTTCTCCATGGATCCTGAGAAGGTTTCGGCTGTCTTACAGTGGCCCCAGCCCAGTGGTCTTCGTTCCCTGCAGCGCTTTTTGGGCTTCGCCAATTATTATCGGAAGTTCATCAGGGACTTTTCCATGCTGGCCAAGCCTCTCACGGATCTGACCAGGAAGGGCAGTAATTCCCAGGTCTGGCCGCTCGAGGCCATCCGAGCTTTTGAGGCCCTAAAGTCCGCCTTTGTGTCGGCTCCGATTCTGTTGCATCCCAACCCTGGGTTGCCCTTTGTCCTCGAGGTGGACGCGTCTGAGACGGGAGTAGGCGCCCTTCTGTCTCAGCGTAGAACACCAGAGGGTCCTCTGCTTCCTTGTGGGTTTTACTCCCGGAAACTGTCTTCCGCGGAGTGCAACTATCAGATTGGTGACAGGGAGTTATTGGCCATCGTGCAGGCCCTTAAAGAATGGAGGCACTTGCTCGAGGGTTCGGTGGTTCCGGTTCTCATCCTGACGGACCACAAGAATCTGACCTACCTTTCTGAGGCCAAGAGATTGACACCACGTCAGGCCAGATGGGCTCTGTTCTTGTCACGTTTTAATTACGTGGTCTCCTACCTACCCGGTTCCAAGAACATCAGGGCGGATGCCTTATCACGGCAGTACTCCGAGCTGTCCAGGGAGGAGTCGATTCCGACTTCGGTCATACCTCCGAATCAGATCCTGGCCGCCATTCGCACCAGCCTGACCTCTCCCCTGGGTGAGCAGATTTTGGCGGCTCAATCTGGTGCTCCCTCTGGGAGACCCAACGGCAGATGTTTTGTGCCTGAGGAGTTGCGCACTCGGTTGTTGCGAACCTACCATAACTCCAAGACCGCGGGGCATCCTGGAAAGAATCAGCTGTCCTGGGCTGTTTCACGTCTGTTCTGGTGGCCTTCCCTACGTTCCGACATCGCCGCATATGTAGCGGCATGCTCCGTTTGTGCCCAGAGTAAGTCCCCTCGGCACCTTCCGTTGGGCTTTCTGCAACCCATAGCCACCGGGGAGCGCCCATGGTCACACCTGGGGATGGATTTCATTGTGGACCTCCCTGCATCCCGAGGCCATACGGTCATTCTCATGATTGTGGATCGGTTTTCCAAAATGTGCCACTGTGTTCCTCTCAAGAAGTTACCCTCTGCACAAGAGTTGGCCACGATTTTTGCCAGGGAGGTCTTCCGGTTGCACGGTTTGCCTAAGGAGATTGTGTCGGATCGGGGGAGTCAGTTTGTGTCCAGGTTCTGGCGCGCCTTTTGCTCCCAGTTGGGGATTCATCTCTCCTTCTCCTCGGCCTACCACCCTCAGTCCAATGGGGCCGCAGAACGATCCAATCAGGCCTTGGAGCAATTCCTTCGTTGCTATGTCTCCGATCACCAAGACAATTGGGTTGACCTCCTGCCTTGGGCTGAGTTTGCCAGGAACACGGCGGTGAACTCTTCCTCTGGGACGTCTCCCTTCATGGCCAATTATGGGTTCCAACCTGCCGTGTTACCGGAGGTATTCTCTCCCCAGGATATTCCGGCTGTGGAGGATCACCTTTCCGTCCTACGTGCTTCTTGGGTACAGATCCAGAAGTCCCTTGAGGTCTCTGCGCAGCGCCAGAGATTCCAGGCTGATCGCAGACGAGCGCCTGCTCCTTCCTACCAGGTCGGAGACCGTGTATGGTTGTCCACCCGCAACCTCAACCTTCGAGTGCCCACTCCCAAGCTGGCGCCTCGCTTTGTTGGTCCCTTCCGAGTGCTTCGCAGGGTAAACCCGGTAGCCTATGCCCTTGCGCTTCCTCCTGGCATGCGGATCTCCAACGTGTTTCATGTCTCCCTGTTGAAGCCACTGGTGTGTAATCGTTTCACTTCCTCGGTTCCTCGGCCTCGTCCGGTCCAAGTGGGCAATCGTGAGGAATATGAGGTGAGCAATATCCTGGACTCACGCCTGGTCCGCGGTCGGTTGCAGTTTTTGGTCCATTGGCGTGGTTATGGTCCAGAGGAGCGTTCCTGGGTTCCCTCCGCAGATGTCCATGCTCCTGCCTTGCTCCGAGCCTTCCACGCACGCTTCCCTCAGAAACCGTTTTGTGCTCCGCGGAGGAGGGGCCCTTGAGGGGGAGGTACTGTCATGGTCTTACCTGCTTGCTGCTCTCCTTCGTTTGACATGTGCTGGCGACCATCTTGGGTCCTGGGTTTCTTGTAGCCTTCCACCCTGCGGCTCCTCCTTCCCCTGGGAGGAGCTGGATGCCTAGCTCACATATATAGGAGGTCTGTGGCTTCAGTTCCTTGCTTGGTCCTCTTGTGTTCACATGCTTCTAAGACTGCTGCTGCTTCTGGTTCCTGATCCTGGCCTCGTCTGACTACCCTGCTGGTTCCTGATCCTGGCTTCGTCTGACTACCCTGCTGGTTCCTGATCCTGGCTTCGTCTGACTACCCTGCTGGTTCCTGATCCTGGCTTCGTCTGACTACCCTTCTGGTTCCTGACCTCTGGCTTCGCAAAGACTCTGCTCGGTTTCACCATCCGTTTGTACTTTTGCTTCACAGCTTTATTTTCAATAAAGCCTTCTTATTTTCACTCTCTCTTGTTGTACGTCTGGTTCATGGTTCCGTGACAATTGCATAAACTATGTTATTACTGTGGGAAAAGTGGTCATTTTATTTTTGCTTGTCCTTTTGTTAAACCGCATGTTGATTATCACAAAGAGGTTTACTTAAAGAGAAAAAAAAAACATTCCTGACTCTTGGTAGTGTGAATGAAGTGGTGGAGCAAACAGGTATGCAAGCTCCCTGTGGTACTCGTTTTCTCCTTCCAGCTATGGTGGCGCTAGACTCAAGAAATTTTTTTGTTGAAGTATTCATTGACTGTGGTGCTGGGGTAAACCTTATTGATTCTCTTTTTCTTCAAAATCTGGATCTAAGTACTTGCACTTTAGAAAGAGAGATTCCAGTTTTCGCAATTGATTCTTCCCCTCTTTCTCAAAGGAGTCTCACTCATATTGCTCATGGTATTCTGTTAAGGGTGGGTGATTCACATGTTGAGATTATGTCTTGTTTTGTCATGAAGGACTTGCCCGCTCCTATAGTCTTAGGTTTACCGTGGTTGACAAAACATAACCCAATTATAGATTGGCAAGCAAAACAGATCATTGGTTGGAGCGAATTTTGTTCGGATAATTGTCTTGGCACATCTATCTCTGGAGTGTCTACTACGACTCTACCTCTGTATCTCTCGGATTTTGCGGATGTGTTTTCGGAGGATGGGGCTCAGGAATTGCCCCCTCATCATGACTATGATTGTCCAGTTAATCTCATTCCAGGGGCTAAGTTGCCAAAGTCTCGGCTTTACAATCTTTCTCAACCTGAAAGAGAGGTCATGCGGAAGTATATTGCCGAGAGTTTGGCAAAAGGTCATATTAGGCCATCTAAGTCGCCAGTGGCAGTGGGTTTTTTCTTTGCTAAGAAAAAGCATGGATCGCTGAGACCTTGTTTGGATTTTCGGGAATTGAACCGTATTACGGTCCGTGATCCATATCCCCTTCCTTAGATCTCCGATCTTTTTGATCAGATTGTTGTAGCCAAGGTGTTCTCCAAGTTGGATTTAAGAGTGGTCTACAATCTGATCAGAATCAAGGAAGGGGATGAGTGGAAAACGGCCTTCAACACGCACGAGTGTCATTTAGAAAATCTGGTTATGCCTTTTGGGTTAACGAACGCGCCAGCGGCATTTCAGCGATTCGTCAATGACATTTTCCATCATTTTGTGGGGAGGTTCGTGGTAGTTTACTTGGATAACATTTTAATTTACTCTCCTGATCTTAAGACCCATCAGGATCACGTGAGACAAGTTTTGACGATCCTTCGGGAGAATAGCTGCCAGAGCACAAGAAACACACTCATCCATGATACCTAGCTTCATATCCCAGTTTGCAGGGCGGCGCAGGACAACCATTTTTGAAGTAAGACCAGGTGGTCGGTTGGATTGCAGCAGATAATGCTTCCAGTCAGTTAAGCACCACCCTGTCTTCCACAAAGTCCAGTCTCAGTAGCCAAGAGTTTGGTCAACAGAATCCTCACCCTGATAATCCTTCCGCCCACCATGGAGAGTCTTTGCAAACAAGTGATCCCACACTCAGATATTCCGAGGAGCTGTTTTTTTTAAAATTGTAAATAGCAGCTGAAATAACGAACAATAAAGTACAATTGGTACAACCAGTACAAGTATTATCTTCATTTGACCGCCGTACACACATAATAGAAATTCTATTTCAAGTATTGTGAACCATTACAAATGCAATAGACATTTATTCCAACCCCGCTCCCGTACATCCTTCCCCAACCATGAGTATAACCTTCCCTGCCCCTCTTCCCCCCACCCCACACTCCAGCATTGGTAGACCAGTCAATAATTATCCTGGCAGCGGCTTCGTTGAGCGAAGTGCACATGCGCCGCCTGATGCGCATGCGCACTTCGCTCAACGAAGCCGCTGCCAGGAGTCCGCGGCGCATCAGGCTGAGCCTAGTGCGCAGGCGCCGGATCTAGCAGAGGGACGGGAGGATTGCGGAGGCGGGGCTGAGGTGAGGAAGGCGGCGCTGGGCACCAGACGGCGAGGGGTGCGGGTGGGCACCCTGGGTTAACGTAAAACCCCTCGGGCACCTTAGGTAGGTGAGTGACAGCTTATAAAAAACTGTTTTTTGGGCTAATAGAGCCACAAGCAGGTTTAATAAGGGCAGTTTAGGATTCATGTTATTAGTACGGACCTGGCCATATGTTTAGCTTATAGGGCTCAAATCTCATGACAGAATCCCTTTAAATGCAAAGTGGCATCTCTCAGGGCCCCAACATTACCAGTTTTAGACAAAGAGTTGTACTTCCCTCTTGGTATGTCGTAGACCTCCTGTATATTATTGAATGTTCTAAGCACCCCCTTTTCTAATAAGCTACCTATTCTAATCACTCCTTTATTTTCCCATATTTGGAACCCCTTCAAGGTTAAAAACTCAGGAAGCATAAGGTAGTACATTCAGTAATACCTGTAACGCCCCTCAATTGTTTAGCCTTTTCCCATACTTTCCTCATGAACCGTATGAGCGGAATCCGTACATCCACTAATACAATCCTGACCCTTAGCACCCATATGAGGTCTTTCCCTCCTAGTTTTTGTCACAGAATCTGACCAGTCATATCACTGATATCTGGGTCTATCCAACCCCTGAAATGCTGGCATTGTGCCGCCAGGTGGTAAATCCACAGGTTAGGCAAAGCCAGACCCCCCCGCTGATTTTGCATATTGTAGAGTTTCCAGCTCAATTCTGGGGTGACCCCTCCGCCATACCAGTTAGTGTTTATCTTCTGGAACTTGTCTAATGATATCCATACCAGGGCATTATGTAATATATATATAAAAGTTGGGGCATCATTAACTCTCCCCACTACGGACAGGAACAGCTTATACCACGCAGTGGTCTTCTGCCGAAATTTACTGAGCATTGGCATTAAGTTTAACGCCTCAAAGTCCGACAGACGAGGTGAAATATTAATCCCTAAATATTTGATGCTGTCCACACAAGGTATATTATTCTCTATAGCAATCACCGAGGAAGTCTGTCCATCCAAGAACATCAGTGCTGATTTATGCCAATTTATTTTTAGACCAGACAACCTCCCAAAGCGATCAATCAGAGACATGACTTCAGACAGAGATTCCAACGTATCCCCTAGAAACAGCAGGGTCTCATCTGCATACATGGCCACTTTGTTGTGTATCTGGGGATACTGAAAGCCTTTTATTATTGTAGAGCAACGCACTGCTGCTGCCAGCAGCTCAATCGCTATTGCCGGGTCCCTCAGGTCTGAGTATAGTATTTGAACCCATTTGATAAAATGTTGGCCACAGCCCATTGTACGTAGCGTGCACCACAAATACCTCCATTCCACACTATCAAAGGCTAACACAGCTCTATCCCCCTTATTATGCGTTGCAAACTGCAGACTGGTAAATACTCTTCGTATATTAATGGAAGTAGATTTTGGGGCATAAAGCCAGTCTGGTCTAGGTGTATTATGGTAGAAATCACTTTAGATAATCTCATTGCTAGGACTTTTGCCAGTATTTTAACATCAGCCGTGAGCAGTGAGATAGACCTATTTGAGTAGGCTTAGGTATTACCATGATAAGTGCCTCTTGCATCGAATCAGGTAAAGTGCCCATCTCTAATGAGTATTGGAAAACCTTTAGTAGCTCGTGTAACAACACCCCTTGGAACTTTTTATAAATCTCCACCGGAAGACCATCTGTCCCTGGAGCTTTATCATTGGCCATGGTTTTCAATGCCGCCTACAATTCGTCTAATCCCAATGGGACTTCTAGTGAGGCCTTTGCCTCCGGTGTTAATTTGGGCAGGTTAATCCCTTCCAAAAAATCCCTTGTCTCTACCTCTGAGCATGAGATCTTAGATGTATATAAAGAGGCATAAAACTCCTCCAAGGTATCCAAAATGTCCCCAGTGCCTGTCCTCTTGTTCCCTTGGGAATCTACCAGCTATGTAATGCGCCTTGGAGATGACTGATAATAGATGCCCCACCCCTTCTCCTTCTACAAAAAGGCGTTGCTTAACCGCCTCCGGACCGCCTAACGCAGGATCACGTTCCGGAGGCGGCAGCCCTGCGCAGAGTCACGCATATACGCGTCATCTCGCGAGACTCGAGATTTCCTGTGAACGCGCGCACACAGGCGCGCGCGTTCACAGGATCGGAAGGTAAGCGAGTGGATCTCCAGCCTGCCAGCGGCGATCGTTCGCTGGCACGCTGGAGATGCGATTTTTTTAACCCCTAACAGGTATATTAGACGCTGTTTTGATAACAGCGTCTAATATACCTGCTACCTGGTCCTCTGGTGGTCCCTTTTGTTTGGATCGACCACCAGAGGACACAGGTAGCTCAGTAATAAGTAGCACCAAGCACCACACTACACTACACCCCCCCTGTCACTTATTAACCCCTTATTAACCCCTGATCACCCCTGATCACCCCATATAGACTCCCTGATCACCCCCCTGTCATTGATCACCCCCCTGTAAGGCTCCATTCAGACGTCCGTATGATTTTTACAAATCCACTAATACATGGATCGGATCCGCAAAACACATACGGACGTCTGAATGGAGCCTTACAGGGGGGCGATCAATGACGGGGGTGATCACCCCATATAGACTCCCAGATCACCCCCCTGTCATTGATCACCCCCCTGTCATTGATCACCCCCCTGTAAGGCTGCATTCAGATGTCCGTATGTTTTTTACGGATCCACGGATACATGGATCGGATCCGCAAAACACATACAGACGTCTGAATGGAGCCTTACAGGGGGGTGATCAATGACAGGGGGTGATCACCCCATATAGACTCCCTGATAACCCCCTGTCATTGATCACCCCCTTGTAAGGCTCCATTCAGACGTCCGTATGATTTTTACGGATCCACTGATACATGGATCGGATCCGCAAAACACATACGGACGTCTGAATGGAGCCTTACAGGGAGGTGATCAATGACAGGGGGTGATCACCCCATATAGACTACCTGATCACCCCCCTGTCATTGATCACCCCCCTGTCATTGATCACCCCCCTGTAAGGCTGCATTCAGATGTCCGTATGTTTTTTACGGATCCACGGATACATGGATCGGATCCGCAAAACACATACAGACGTCTGAATGGAGCCTTACAGGGGAGTGATCACCCCATATAGACTCCCTGATCACCCCCCTGTCATTGATCACCCCCCTGTCATTGATCACCCCCCTGTAAGGCTGCATTCAGATGTCCGTATGTTTTTTACGGATACATGGATCGGATCCGCAAAAAACATACGGACATCTGAATGGAGCCTTATAGGGGGGTGATCAATGACAGGGGGGTGATCACCCCATATAGACTCCCTGATCACCCCCCTGTCATTGATCACCCCCTGTCATTGATCACCCCCCTGTAAGGCTCCATTCAGACATTTTTTTGGCCCAAGTTAGCGGAAATTTTAATTTTTTTTCTTACAAAGTCTCATATTCCACTAACTTGTGTCAAAAAATAAAATCTCACATGAACTCCCCATAACCCTCATGGAATCCAAATGCGTAAAAATTTTTAGACATTTATATTCCAGACTTCTCATGCTTTAGGGCCCCTAGAATGCCAGGGCAGTATAAATACCCCACATGTGACCCCATTTCGGAAAGTAGACACCCCAAGGTATTCGCTGAGGGGCATATTGAGTCCATGAAAGATTGAAATTTTTGTCCCAAGTTAGCGGAAAGGGAGACTTTGTGAGAAAAAAATAAATAAATAAATTTCCGCTAACTTGTGCCAAAAAAAAATAATTCTATGAACTCGCCATGCCCCTCATTGAATACCTTGGGGTGTCTTCTTTCCAAAATGGGGTCACATGTGGGGTATTTATACTGCCCTGGCATTTTAGGGGCCCTAAAGCGTGAGAAGAAGTCTGGGATCCAAATGTCTAAAAATGTCCTCATAAAAGGAATTTGGGCCCCTTTGCGCATCTAGGCTGCAAAAAAGTGTCACACATCTGGTATCGCCGTACTCAGAAAAAGTTAGGCAATGTGTTTTGGGGTGTCATTTTACATATACCCATGCTGGGTGAGAAATATCTTGGTCAAATGCCAACTTTGTATAAAAAATGGGAAAAGTTGTCTTTTGCCGAAATATTTCTCTCACCCAGCATGAGTATATGTAAAAAGACACCCCAAAACACATTGCCCAACTTCTCCTGAATACGGCGATACCACATGTGTGACACTTTTTTGCAGCCTAGGTGGGCAAAGGGGCCCACATTCCAAAGAGCACCTTTTGGATTTCACAGGTCATTTACCTACTTACCACACATTAGGGCCCCTAGAATGCCAGGGCAGTATAACTACCCCACAAGTGACCCCATTTTGGAAAGAAGACACCCCAAGGTATTCCATGAGGGGCATGGCGAGTTCCTAGAATTTTTTTATTTTTTGTCACAAGTTAGCGGAAAATGATGATTTTTTTTTTTTTCTTACAAAGTCTTATATTCCACTAACTTGTGACAAAAAATCTAAACTTCCATGAACTCACTATGCCCATCACGAAATACCTTGGGGTGTCTTCTTTCCAAAATGGGGTCACTTGTGGGGTAGTTATACTGCCCTGGCATTTTAGGGGCCGAATGCGTGAGAAGTGGTTTGAAATCAAAATCTGTAAAAAATGGCCGGTGAAATCCGAAAGGTGCTCTTTGGAATGTGGGCCCCTTTGCCCACCTAGGCTGCAAAAAAGTGTCACACATCTGGTATCCCCGTACTCAGGAGAAGTTGGGCAATGTGTTTTGGGGTGTCATTTTACATATACCCATGCTGGGTGAGAGAAATATCTTGCCAAAAGACAACTTTTCCCATTTTTTTATACAAAGTTGGCATTTGACCGAGATATTTATCTCACCCAGCATGGGTATATGTAAAATGACACCCCAAAACACATTGCCCAACTTCTCCTGAGTACGGCAATACCAGATGTGTGACACTTTTTTGTAGCCTAGGTGGGCAAAGGGGCCCACATTCCAAAAAGCACCTTTCGGATTTCACCGGCCATTTTTTACAGATTTTGATTTCAAACTACTTCTCACGCATTCGGGCCCCTAAAATGCCAGGGCAGTATAACTACCCCACAAGTGACCCCATTTTGGAAAGAAGACACTCCCAGGTATTTCGTGATGGGCATAGTGAGTTCATGGAAGTTTTTATTTTTTGTCACAAGTTAGTGGAATGAGACTTTGTAAGAAAAAAAATAAAAAATTAAAAATCATCATTTTCCGCTAACTTGTGACAAAAAATAAAACATTCAAGGAACTCGCCATGCCCCTCATGGAATACCTTGGGGTGTCTTCTTTCCAAAATGGGGTCACTTGTGGGGTAGTTATACTGCCCTGGCATTCTAGGGGCCCTAATGTGTGGTAAGTAGTTTGAAATCAAAATGTGTAAAAAATGACCTGTGAAATCCTAAAGGTGCTCTTTGGAATGTGGGCCTCTTTGCCCACCTAGGCTGCAAAAAAGTGTCACACATGTGGTATTGCCGTACTCAGGAGAAGTTGGGCAATGTGTTTTGGGGTGTCATTTTACATATATCCATGCTGGGTGAGATAAATATCTTGGTCAAATGCCAACTTTGTATAAAAAAATTGGAAAAGTTGTCTTTTGCCAAGATATTTCTCTCACCCAGCATGGGTATATGTAAAATGACACCCCAAAACACATTGCCCAACTTCTCCTGAGTACGGCAATACCACATGTGTGACACTTTTTTGCAGCCTAGGTGGGCAAAGGGGCCCACATTCTAAAGAGCACCTTTAGGATTTCACCGGGAATTTTGTATAGATTTTGATTTCAAACTACTTCGCACGCATTTGGGCCCCTAAAATGCCAGGGCAGTATAACTACCCCACAAGTGACCCCATTTTGGAAAGAAGACACCCCAAGGTATTTCGTGAGGGGCATAGTGAGTTCATGGAAGTTTTTATTTTTTGTCACAAGTTAGTGGAATATGAGACTTTGTAAGAAAAAAATAAAAATAAAAAATCATCATTTTCCGCTAACTTGTGACAAAAAATAAAAAGTTCTATGAACTCACTATGCCCATCAGCGAATACTTTAGGGTGTCTACTTTCCGAAATGGGGTCATTTCTGGGGGTTTTCTACTGTCTGGGCATTGTAGTACCTCAGGAAACATGACAGGTGCTCAGAAAGTCAGAGCTGCTTCAAAAAGCAGAAATTTAAATTTTTGTACCATAGCTTGTAAACGCTATAACTTTTACCCAAACCATTTTTTTTTTACCCAAACATTTTTTTTTATCAAAGACATGTAGAACAATACATTTAGAGAAAAATTTATATATGGATGTCGTTTTTCTTGCAAAATTTTACAACTGAAAGTGAAAAATGTCATTTGTTTGCAAAAAAATCGTTAAATTTCGATTAATAACAAAAAAAGTTAAAATGTCAGCAGCAATGAAATACCACCAAATGAAAGCTCTATTAGTGAGAAGAAAAGGAGGTAAAATTCATTTGGGTGGTAAGTTGCATGACCGAGCAATAAACGGTGAAAGTAGTGTAGGTCAGAAGTGTAAAAAGTGGCCTGGTCATTAAGGGTGTTTAAGGTAGGGGGGCTGAAGTGGTTAAACAATAATCTTTTCCTGTCCGCCAATTGAAGCAGGTGGCATCTTGGATTTTCTTGGGCAATTTTTAACTGTGTGCTTGCCAATACCGAGGGAGCTAGAACATATGCTGCTTCTGCTTCCTTAACCATCTTATGCATATGTGTATCCTCCTTCGTCGATTTGGATTTTTGCCTACAAATAGATTTAATTAATATCCCCCTTAAAAAGCTTTTCATAGCATCCCATGTAATGTGCGCAGAAGCCGTCCCTGCATTAAAGAGGAAATACTCCCGCAGTGCTGCCTCAACGTCTTTCATGTCTCCCAAAACCTGCAACCAGAAAGCGTTACATCTCCACCTCATAGGTCCTGGCCTAGTACCACCAGATAAGGAAAGTTCCACTTTCAAGGGAGAATGATCTGATAAAGATCTGGGTAAGTAATCCGACGAGTGTATCAGTGGATACATAGTGTTATTAACTAGCAGGGGAGGGCTGGCAGCCTTAGTCCTGGGCGGAAAATCCAGTCAAGTGGCCCATTTTTAGCCCCACCCATTATTAAAAGCCCCTCCTACATATAATAGGCCACTCCCAACAAACACTGTACAGCTGACATTCTATTGCTGAGGCCTGTCTCTACACATCATACGGAGAGGGGAGGCCTGTCCTGGCTGCACTGCCTGCTTCACATTATACAATAAACAGCAGGCTACAGCCAGGAAGCTACTCCTTCTCAGGTCTTGTGGTTCCCCCACCATCTGCCACCCGCCCATGGCCTGCTGCCCCCTTTGGCCGTCCTCACTCAGCTCTGAATCCTCCTTCTGCAAATGGCAGGGGGAGGAGCCGGAGCGTCTCCTCTCCTACATAGCGCCACATACCTCTTACATCCAGTGATGTCACCTTTGCTGTAGACGTTCTCTTTCTTTATCTTCTCCATTCAGACCAGACCGCACTGATGATTTTTTGCACATCTCCTGTCTCTGCAGAGATTGACAAACAGACATTAGTTTCCCACATTTCCATCATCTTCACATCTTCTGAACAACCTTTCCTGCCAGCCCCAATACTATACTTCAGAAACAGTCCCCCTGGAAATACTGCTACCGCACAGATAGTGCCCCCTTCAACAATTATTGGCACACAGTGCTCGAAAAATTAACTACACCCAGACACTAATAGTATAAAAATAATGTCCCCCAAAAATTATTGTTCTAAGCGGATACTGTGCCAGGGTGCCCCCCAAAGTAACAGTGCTCCCCAAAATACCACCAATAGAAATAATTCTCTGCCAGAGCACACTTAGTAGTAATAATGCCCATATAGTGCCCATACTTAGTGCCCATACTAGTAATCATGTTCCTCATAGCCCCCCAGTAGTAGTAAAGCTCCGCATAATACCCCCTAGTAGTAATAATTCTCCCTATAATATGACAGTACATGAAATACCCCTGCTTAGTGCCCGCATTTGAGCTAATGTCCCCATAATGTATGCCAGTATAAAATATCCCTATATAGTGCCCCAGTAAATTCCCTCATAGTACTCCTCTCCCCCTTCCCCATAGTGTCCCCCAAATTATGCCAGTAAAAAAATGCCCTTCTTAGTGCCCCCAGATGCACCAATAGTGCTCCACTCCTCCATAGTGCCCCGCTCCCCGATAATGCCTCCCATAATGTGCCAGTAAAAATGTCCCCCTTAGTGCCACCAGATGCCATAGTACCCCCCATAATGTGCCAATAAAAAAGGCCCCTTTAGAGCCCCCACTTCCCCATAGTGCCCCCAAATAATGCCCATATAGTGCCAACAGATGCCCCATAGTGCTCCTCTCCCCCATAATGTGCCAGTAAAAAATGCCCCTTCTTAGTGCCACCAGATGCCCCATTAGTACTCCACTCCCCCATAGTGCCCCCAAATAATGCCCCATAGTGCCACTCTTCCCTATAATGCCTCCCATAATTTGCCAGTAAAAAATGCCCCCTTAGTGCCACCAGATGCCATAGTGCTCCCCATAATGTGCCAATAAAAAAGGCCCCTTTATAGCCCCCACTTCCCCATAATGCCCCCAAATAATGCCCCTATAGTGCCAATAGATGCCCCATAGTGCCGCTCTCCCCTATAGTGTCCCCCATAATGTGCCAATAATTTTTAAAAAAAGCCCCTTTAGAGCCCCCAGATGCCCCCATAGTGCTCCTCTCCCTCATGGTGCCCCCCCCATAATGTGCCAGTAAGAAATACCCCCATAATGTCCCCCCAAAATGGGCAAAAAATAAATGCCCCCGTATGAGCGGAATCCGTACATCCACTAATGCAATCTCGACCCTTAGCACCCACATGAGGTCTTTCCCTCCTAGTTTTTGTTGCAGAATCTGACCAGTCATATCACTGATTTTTGGGTCTATCCAACCCCTGAATTGCTGGCATTGTGCCGCCAGGTGGTAAATCCACAGGCAAAGCCAGACCCCTCCCCCCACTGATTTTGCATATTGTAGAGTTTCCAGCTCAATTCTGGGGTGACCCCTCCGCCATACCAGTTCCCTAAAAATAGTGTTTATCTTCTGGAACTTGTCTAATGATATCCATACCAGGGCATTATGTAATATATATAAAAGTTGGGGCATCATTATAATTTTTAATAGATTAACTCTCCCCACTACGGACAGGAACAGCTTATACCAAGCAGTGGTCTTCTGCCGAAATTTACTGAGCATTGGCATTAAGTTTAACTCCTCAAAGTCCGACAGACGAGTTGAAATATTAATCCCTAAATATTTGATGCTGTCCACACAAGGTATATTATTCTCTATAGCAATCACCGAGGAAGTCTGTCCATCCAAGAACATCAGTGCTGATTTATGCCAATTTATTTTTAGACCAGACAACCTCCCAAAGCGATCAATCAGAGACATGACTTCAGACAGAGATGCCAACGTATCCCCTAGAAACAGCATACATGGCCACTTTGTTGTGTATCTGGCCATACTGAAAGCCTTTTATTATTGTAGAGCAACGCACTGCTGCTGCCAGCAGCTCAATCGCTATTGCTGGGTCCCTCAGGTCTGAGTATAGTATTTGAACCCATTTGATAAAATGTTGGCCAAAGCCCATTGTACGTAGCGTGCACCACAAATACCTCCATTCCATACTATCATAGGCTAACACAGCTCTATCCCCCTTATTATGCGTTGCAAACTGCAGACTGGTAAATACTCTTCGTATATTAATTGAAGTAGATTTTGGGGCATAAAGCCAGTCTGGTCTAGGTGTATTATGGTAGAAATCACTTTAGATAATCTCATTGCTAGGACTTTTGCCAGTATTTTAACATCAGCCGTGAGCAGTGAGATAGACATATATGAGTAGGCTTAGGTATTACCACGATAAGTGCCTCTTGCATCGAATCAGGTAAAGTGCCCATCTCTAATGAGTATTGGAAAACCTTCAGTAGCTCGTGTAACAACACCCCTTGGAACTTTTTATAGATCTCCACCGGAAGACCATCTGTCCCTGGAGCTTTATGATTGGCCATGGTTTTCAATGCCGCCTACAATTCGTCTCATCCCAATGGGACTTCTAGTGAGGCCAGATGCCCCATAGTGCCAACAGATGCCCCATAGTGCCGCTCTCCCCTATAGTGCCCCCCATAATGTGTCAATAATAAAAAAAAAAGCCCCTTTAGAGCCCCCAGATGCCCCCATAGTGCTCCTCTCCCCCATGGTGCCCCCCCATAATGTGCCAGTAAGAAATGCCCCCATAGTGCCCCCCCAAAATGGGAAAAAAATAAATGGGGCTGTAAGGGAAAAAAATGGGGCTGTAAGAAATGCCGCCATAGTGCCAGCTCCCACCGCAAAAAAAACCCCAAAAACACTAATACTTACCTCCATTAGCAGCGATGCGATGCAGGCCTCTTCCAGCCTGTGTCCCCTGCTGTGTGCTGCCCAGCTCAGGCGGCGCGATGATAATGACGCGCCACCTGATCCGGCCTCTGATAGGCTGCAGATGCCTCTCCCTTCCCTGCCCTGCCGGAGCACAGACATCTGTATCGCTGTCCTGTTGACGGCGATACAGATAAATATGGAGATGAGTGCTTCCACAATGGAAGCTCTCATCTCCTACTGCCCGCCGCCACCACCACCGCCGCAATTACATCCAGGGCCGCGCCGCCTTTGGTGATCAGCGGTGCGGCCCTGAGGAATAAAAAAAATAATAATAAAAATAATTTGTTAAAGACGGCCCAGCGGCCGTTTTTTTAGGGCGGCCTGGGGGGCAATTGCCTCCCTGCCTCTGTCCCAGCCCGCCCCTGTTAACTAGGGCCAAATCAATTCTTGACAGTGAAGAGTAAGTGGAAGAGTTACATGAGTATTTATGCTCTTGCCTGGTGCTGTAACCTCCAAACATCCAGCAGCCCAATTTCCGTCATTAAATTATTTGGAGATGAAGGGCCTGCATGTCTTGCAGGTCTGGCGACCCTACACCTATCTAATTTCTCATCAGGTACATTATTAAAGTCCCCTACTAAAATCCAGCATATAGGGCCAGGAAATCCAGCATATAGGGCTAGGAACTACCGAAAAAGGAGGGGAATGTTATGTACAGTATACCACTACCAAAATCATATGCACACCATCTAGGATACAGTACAGACAGATAAATCTCCCCTCAGGGTCAACATGCTCTCTAATACATTAATAACGGAAGTTCCTATGTACTAAAATGCTTACCCCTCTGGAATGGGAGGAGAACACCGAATGCACTCACCTATGATTTTCGCACAGTGTGTAATGTCTGTTTAGTTAAATGAGTCTCCTGTAAGCAATAGATAGCAGGGTGAAATCTCGACAAATATGTAAATATACCTTGGCGTTTCGTTGCATCGGCCATCCCCCTCACATTCCAGCTAATTATCTTAGTCATGTGAGTCATTATTGAATAGTTCTGTCCCATAAGCTCCGCAAACCTTATGTTAGTAGGTAGTTGATCGACCCTTAAGAACCTACCAAAGCTGAAGTGTACCAAATCCTCCCCCCCACTAACCCTACAACCAAAAAAGAAAACTGTAAACAATATGTTCTGTAATAGACCTTACAATCTACCCAACCTGGGCTGAACACCCCTCCTTTGCCCAACATCTTCTGCAACATGGCCCAGCCCTGTGCTTAAAATTGCACGGACTCTTAATAAAGTCCCACATGTTACTCACGCTCCTACACCAAGACTACAGTAGGTACCATTTCAACTGAATATTGAGTCCCTTTTGGGGGTCAGTACTCCTGGCAACAGCAATGGAACTGGAACTTAGTGAACTGAAAAGAAGCTGTGTTGGCATCTTTCGTCTTCAATTGCTTTTCATATAGATCCAAGTCTCATCGTCTTGTCCTTCATCATCTGTAGACTTTTCTCCCCCTTCTGACGCTAAATCCCGTGCCATGCTCTCCCTGTGTCACTCTCTCTCTCCCTCTGGCATACTTGCTAAGCCGCTCCTACTGTCTTGCGGCACCTCCCCCTCCTCTTCACCAGCGCCATGTTGGAAGGGAAGCTCCTGTTCGGGTCTAGGCATCTGTTTACCCTTCCTGGGCATATTTCCTTCTCCTGGAGGATGGTATTGCGATCCCCGCTGAGTGATGTGTTCCTCGTGCTGGTCCAGAGTGCGTATTCAGGGTGGAAAATCAGGATTTCGGCAGGAGCGCTCTCACATGCGACTCAAGCCATGCCGCGCCATTCCTTAATTTGGGCCTCTCGCCAAGCCCACTTGAAGATGGACATGAGGAGATCTTGTGCCCTGATTCCCAAACTCTGGAGCATCCACAGTCAGAAGAAGATGACAGTGGGGAACGGCAATTAGTGTTTCACAAGGTGGATGATGATGATGAGACACAGTTGCCAATAACTCAACTGCAATTAGTGTCTCAAGAGGTTCATGATGAGGATGAGATACAGTTGTCAATAACTTAGGTTGTTGTTAGGTCAAAAAGTTAGGAGGATGACCAGAGTGAGGATGTAGAAGAGAAGGTGCTGGACGATGAAGTCACTGACCCAACCTGGGAAGGTGGCAAGCTGAGTGAGGACAGCAGTACAGAGGGGGAGGGATCCGCAGCACCGCAACAGGCTGGAAGAGGCAGTGGGGTGGCAAAAAGGAGAAGGCGGGCCACACGAAACAGGCCCGCAACTGTTTCCCAGAGCACCCACTTGCAGAAATCTCCCTTGCCAAGAGGTAGGTGTTCCGCAGTCTGGCGCTTTTTTGAGGAAACAATAAAAGAATTGTCATTTGCAACCTGTGCCATATCAAAATGAGCAGGGGCGTGAAAACTAGCAACCTCACCACCACCAGCATGATCCGCCACATGGCATCAAAGCACCCTAATAGGTGGGCCGAACGCCTGGGTCCACAACCAGTGTCTGCGGGTCACACAATTTCCTTCTCTTCCCCTGTGTTACGTGCTGGCCAATCCCCTGTCCAAGACGCAGTCCCAGATGCTTCCCGCCATGCACCTGGACCGTCGCAAGCACCATCAGCTAGCATGTCCACTTCTGTGTCCCAGCGAAGCGTGCAGATGTCTATACCCCCAGGCCTTTGAACGAAAGTGCAAATACCCAGCCACCCACCCACAGACCATAGCACTAAATGCGCACCTTTCCAAATTGCTGGCCCTGGAAATGTTGCCATTTAGGCTTGTGAACACTGAGGCTTTCCGCAGCCTGCTGGCGGCAGTTGTCCCGTGGTACTCTGTCCCCAGCCGCCAATATTTTTCATGGTGTGCAGACCCAGCCTTACACTAGCATGTGTCCCGTAACATCACTGACCAACGCAGTTATTGGGAAGGTCCACTTAACGACTGACACATGGACAAGTGCTTTTGGCCAGGGACGCTACATTTCCCTGACAGCACACTGGGTGAATGTGCAGCCAGCCAGTAGCGCAGGGGCAACACGTGAGGTGCACGGTGGACCGATGAGGGGCCAAATAATAACACACAGTTCTTCAGTTTACTTACGGTTAGCAGAAAGCCTCCCTGGGCTGGCAGCACAGTGTTGAGGTGGACAGCACGAAATCCTCCGGGGCACGCTCTGTGGTAGGGAAGCATCAGCCAAGATGGTGGTTGAGGTGCCCTTGATGTTAGGGGTGCTTAGGGTGCTTGTTGCGGCTGAGTCCCTTGATGGTTTTTGTCGTGACGCTAGTACCGTTAATGGTGGTACAACCATTAGTAGTAATAATGAGGTAGACAGTGGTAAGATACAACTCACAACTTTTACTGTTGATGACTTTGGTTGCAGCAGTACAAAATACAGTCTCTTGTTGGTATGAGAGATAATCTGCAAGTCCAGTTTCCAGGCTTTCTTAGGCTTGATTTGAGCTGTGGTTGGGGAGTACCTTATTCCTGTTGATGTGCTCAGTCCTATACCTTGTCCTTTCCCTTCAAGCTTAATATTGGGACTGTCGGGTATTTATTTCATATAAGATATGAAATCATAAAAATTATGATTTCATATTTTTATGAAATATGAAAAATTTAAAATTTAAAATTTAATTGGCGGACATATAAACGCCAGTTCTTTTATTGATGAGATCTAAAGTTAATTTGTGCAGATAATGAAACAGGGTGCAATTAATTATATAAAATATAATTTATTACAAATAAATACATGCAGTAAAAATGGCATACAAATGAATACAAGGATAATATCAAAATTGACCACAAGATGATGCTCCGCCGTTTACGCCGGGCTCACTTAATTTAGTACACCAAGTATAATATAATGTTATTCAAATTATTATCAAATTATTACCGATTAGTATACCGATTATTAAAATATTATAATGTAACAATAACAACAAAACAATAGAAATGAATCTGTGGAAAATCCCTTATGCTCAATCAAAGAATATGGCAGTAAGAGACATCTTATAAATACGCCCGTTGGCCTAACTACGGATAATAAAATCCGATCAGAGATTCCACTCTGATAGCAATATTACAAGAATTCTAATGATGTGCACGTTCATTAAAATTTCCCATAAAATTATTGTTTTAACACTATTGACCCACTAATAATGGGGTCTCAACTATATGCCAATTGGAGCGATTTATAATTACTGCAAATGAAATAGATTATACATTACCCCTGGCTTTGGGATAAAGAGCTTTTAGAATGGACCCAGCTTTCCAAGGTTCAGATATGTCCCGTCCTATGGTATGTTCCTGACGTGTGAAGTGATGCTGATGAATGACTCTTTGTGAAGTCCTTGTGAAGTTTTTCTTTTGTGAAGTTTGTGAAGTGTCTGTGAAGAAGTTTTTTTTCTCTCCCAAAAACTGGATCAGATATCCCCATCCTTATCTATGCCCATCCCCTCTTGGAATAGGGATTACCAATTAGATAAGGTGGGTGTGACGTATGTTAAACATGGGGATGATGTCACTTAACTGACATTCCTCAGAAACTTCTGGCCATCTACCACTTGATGGCACTGTTGTATCACATAACAATTTTAAATATTTTAAGAATTAACATATATACAGATTGTTTTATTACTACTTAAACTTTGCCCTTTCACACCTTAAATCAATTAGGAGGGGCTCTTTCTGACACTTTGCTCAGACTGACTGGCGGTATCAGAAGTTTCCCTAATCCCTGAATTTATGGGGCAGATAGGAGTAATGATGGTTTTTCTGGTTTGTGTACCTTAACTGTCTTCAGCTATTGAGTAATGATGTTTGAAATAACATCAGCTCCTCTAAAATAAACCCTATTTAAGAAATTTCCACTTAAACACATTTTATATCCCCTAGAATATACCCTCTCAGTGAGATATAGACATTTAAAGATACATTAATAATATTTGGTTATAATACATCAATATCACATAGTATATATGAATCATTAATAAGTTCAAACGCTAAATAAATGCACATAGGAATATAGATCTATATGCGAATATATGAATAGATATCTGTTCCACACCAGATATGTTTTATGGACGTCTCTTATCAGATCATGGTTTAGCCATGAAACACCCATTGTTCCTCAGACAGACAAGTTTAGAGAAACCTGTGTAGATAAATCCATGTCTCTAAACAATAATAAAAGTATAGTCTTCTCTATATATTCACTTTTAACACATTGAACTTGCTATGAACCCATCTTGGTTTTTTTCAGGTTCATGCTGATCACATGTTGTTAAAGGCAATGATCATCCATATTGAATATGGTATCATCAGATACATTGTACACTTATGAAAATGCACAACAGGACAGGTAGCTACCCTGTTTCCCAGAAGTATGGTGTGGCTGCCGGAAGCTATAAGTCCTCCACCATGTACAAAGGTGTCTGTAGCCCTCAATAATGGCTGTTATCACCGATTAATCTTTAGGAAGCTTGTTTTCTATTCCAGGGAGGCAAACTCTCTCCTACTGGTCAGGGATGCAAGTGTATAGTCCGGTCACAGAAGGAAAACGCTCTTCTGCGCCTCACACCTTGGTACTACCTCATAGCGAAGTTGGCTCCACTCACTAATCTGTGGTGTGGAGTCTTCACTCTGCATTCTCTCTACTATTCAACTCACTAACTAGGCCTGACTTAGGTATATATAGAACCTAAATTTTTTCCCCATCTAGTGGTGGGATGTATAAACATCACCTAATCTGCCTGGTAACAGGGATTTTGCATATAAGTTGGTACAAAGTCACATAACATAGCATAATACAGTTTTTTGAGCAAAAAGTGCTTTTAAGCAGTGCCCACACACACGTAGTGGGACGCTGCACACCCCCATGGTAAAATGTAAGTCGCCCTCGACGTTGGTAATGTCTGAAGCTGTGGATCTCTAAGCCGTGCCCTGAAATACACCAAATACACACCTCCAAATATGCACATGTGAATATAGACATTGCAATGCATTATCATGACTCTTCAATAACCTCCTGTGAATAAAGGGTTATGCACAAAAATACATTCTAGGCAAATATATAAAATATATCACATACATTTTTTCTTTATGGTAGATGTGTTACGGCCAAAAATGGTCATTAGAGAATGATCTCACATAAGGGCAGTAAAGTCCATGTTATGGTTCCGAAGACAGAGTCCATACCTAAAATGGGGTATAAAACATGTATAAAACTTTTTTAAAGTGCAAAAAATTTTGTTGTAAAAAGAATACCACAGAAAAGTCTTTCTGGGTAGTATACTTTTTTTTTTTTTTTTTTTTTTAATAATATTTTATTTTGTTTTCAAAAGAAAATCACAAAGAAAGAAGAAAGGGAGAGGGATTACAATATATCAAAAAAGATAACTTATCGCAAAGTACAGTACCACAAATTACGACGTTATTTCATCATGTAGCAAATCCCCCTCTTATTTTATAACCACCCTCCCACCACTCCCACCCCCACCCCCACCCCTACCCCTTTTCTTCCGCAGAGCGGCCGTAGTCCCAGCTGTTTCCATTTGATGTTTTAATTATTTGGTGTTATTTTTTCCACCTACCCCATATCCGCTGCCAAACTACTTTTTTTTTTTCCGGTATAGGCAAGGTTATATTCATAGAGCATTACCCTGCCCATATATTCTATCCATTCCTGGAAATTAGGGTATTTTGTGGAACCCCAATATTTAACTATTATTATTTTAGCCAAAGCAATACCCCGGAACCAGAGTAATTGCTCAATTTTATTTTTATTTATCTCTGGGAAGGTGCCCAGAATCACAAAGTCAATGCAAGCTTCATATTTCAGGGGGGAGCTGTTCTGTAGTTTCCGGAATATTTTAGTCCAGTATTCTTTTATACCCAGGCATTCCCACAGCAAGTGTTTATATTCGCCTCTGTCTTTGTTACATTTGTAGCAGTTCTGTTTCCTATCCTTATAAAGATTGTGCAAAAAAGCCGGTGTATAATAAAGACGGTGTATAATTTTTAGGAGAATCCATGCGTGGGCAGGGGAGATCGTGGACCTTTTAATATTTTTATAAACAATATCCCATGTAATGGGTTCCACGTTCTGCAGGTCCCTTTCCCATTTACCTTCAGCTCTAAATGTAATCTGGTTAGTGTATTCGTGTTTTAACTTAGCATATATTAAAGATACAGCAGAAGTGTTTAACGTCATATCATAACAAAAGTCTAAAAAGGAATTCTGTACAATATCTAAATATTTCTTATTTTCAGTATAGTGTATAGCGTGTCGTAATTGTGCATAGCGAAATTTATCAATAAGTGTTACTGAAATGTCCGGAAGGATTTCATTTAAGGGCTTAATCTGTCCCCATCAAAAACTTGTGAAATTAAATATATCCCCTGTTTTTCCCAGTATCTAACGTCACCCATTTGCTTGATTTGTGGTAAATGTGTATTTCCCCACAGGCGAGTGTACTGAACTGCTTGGGATACTCCGACCATGCGTCTAACTTGTTGCCAGGTGTGCTCAAGCATTTTTCTGAAAGGATTTATTATTGTTTTCTTCTCAGAGGGGCCTTTCTCAAGAATAGAGAAGACATCCTCTCTAGGTCCACAGTTCTCACTAAAAATAAGCCGTATGCATTTATTCTTTCGGTTCCTTACACACCATCTCAGCTGTGCAGCTAAGTAATATCCTTTTAGAAAGGGGGCGGAAATACAGCCCTCTTCTTTATAAAGGTACTGTATTTTAATTCTAACTCGTTTGCGCCCCCATATTAATTCATTAAAAAGACTCTCCAATTTATTAAAGAACTTATCTTCTATCGTTATTGGACTTGCATTGAGTACGTATAGTAACATCGGTAATAGTGTCATTTTAATAAGCGCTATACGATTAATTTGTGACAGAGGCAGCCTTAACCATGTTCTGATTTTTCCCTTAACCTTGTCTATTATAGGGAGTATGTTCAATTTCTCATAGTGTTTCAACTTGGTCCCTATATGGATACCCAGATATAGCAGCGATTCTGCTGGGGTCAGGACGCTCACCCGATAGTTATAACCCGGTGGGACAGGGTGCCTCAATGGAAGAAATTTAGATTTTTCCCAATTTATCTCATATCCAGAAAGGGATCCGAACTCATCTATAATTTCCATAACCCTGGGTAATTCCCTATGACCCTCCCCCAAAAATAATAGAGCATCGTCCGCATAGAGACTTATTTTATCGGCCTCTCCCTCACATCCGAAGCCCTGTATCTCCCCATCTGCCCTAACTCTGCATGCCATTGGCTCCAGAAAAAGCGAGAAAAGTAAAGGGGACGTGTTCCTCTGGTCAGGGGGAAATGGGGGGAATACTCCCCATTGACTCGGACCCTAGAGACCGGGTTTCGATAGAGGATCTGGACCCATCTAGTGAAGTATTCTCCCATCCTCACTCGTGACATCACTCCCCAGAGGAAGGACCACTCCACCCTGTCAAACGCCTTAGCGGCGTCTAAGGACAGGATGGAGCAGTCCCCCCCACTCCCCATCTGGATGTTCAGAAAGGCCCTTCTTATGTTATCCTGAATATTCCTTTTAGGGATAAACCCGGTTTGGTCCTCATGAACCACTTTATGTATAACCGCTTTCAATCTATTGGCCAACAATTTTGCGAGGATTTTATAGTCTGTATTTAACAGAGCGATGGGGCGGTATGACGCAACTGACAACGGGTCCTTCTCCTTTTTTAGGATAAGTGTGATGGTTGCTTCCATCCATGAGGGGGGTAGGGAACCCAGTATCCATGATTGATTTAATACCTCCAGCATTTGAGGGAGCATAGTCCCCACATGTTTTCGATATATTTCAAATGGGAAGCCGTCCGACCCTGGGGACGTATTACCCTTGATGGTTTTTAACGTGTTCTGTAGCTCGCTCAGTTGGATCGGTCTGTTCAGCCAATTTATATCTTGTTGATCAAATTCAGGGATATTAATATTTTCTAAATATTCATCTATTTTTCCTCCTTGTTCTATAGGTCCAGCCTGATATAGCATAGAGAAATATCGAGTGAATTCCCCTAAGATGTTATCGGGGTCCCTTAAAATATTTCCCGCCTCTGTCCTAATTCCGTTAATATTATTGCTACCCCTTTGATTTTTTACTCTGCTTGGTTTACCGGATTCGCTAAAGGTCCTTAACCCCGAAAAGAACAGTTTATTCTGTGCTTTTTTATATAAATATTGCTTATACTCCTCCCGTGCTTAATTAATTGATGTTGTTTTTCAGGGGTATTAGTCTGAACAATCTCACCCATTATCCGACCAATCGTATCTTCTATTTCTTTTTGAGTTTGCGCAAAAGACCTCTTCTGTTTCCTAATTTGATATGAGTATAAGCCACGCAGGTATGCCTTTAAGGAGTCCCAAACCATATGTATATGTGTTGAGTTGATATTATCACTCCAAAAGAGTTTAATTTCCTCGTCGATCTTATCCAATTTATTTTTGTTGTCCAGTATTACGGTAACCGGAGAGTGATCAGAGATACCATGGCTTTCATAGTTCATTTTTTTTACCCTGTTAATAAGTCCCGGGCTGTCGAGGGCCAGATCAACTCGTGACATGGACCTATAGGTCTTACTAAAACATGAATATACCTGCTTGTTACCGTAAAGAGATCGCCATATATCAACCAATGCCATTTCTTTACAAATTCGGAACAATAACGTGTCGGAGCTGGTATTTTGTTCATAATTGGTTATGGTGGATATCCTATCTAATTTAATGTCCATGACCGAGTTGAAATCGCCCATCACCAGGACCGGGCACTCCTCTCGTGCCGAGATGTACTCCATCAGTCTACATAACACATATGTTGAAAAAGGTGGTGGAATATAAATAAAAGCAATTATACTCCTTTGTCCCTGCCACTCACAGTAAAGAAAAACATACCGACCCTCCTGATCGATTAGCTGTTCTATTGGTACATAGTTTACCTGTCTGTGAACATACACACTAATCCCGCGGGAATATATAGAGTAGCACGAATGATATTCATGGGAGGCCCATCTCCTTCTGCCGAGCGCCGCCACTTTTTCCTCTGTTAAATGTGTCTCCAACAAAGCAACTATAGCTGGTAAATGTCTAGAAACTAAATCGAACACAGCGCACCTCTTGATTTTATCCGCAAATCCGCGGACATTCCATGTCGAGATTCTAGACATTTTTATTTATTGTTTTAGTTCCTTTTATTTTTTTTCCCCTCCTAACTTTAGAACGGCGCTGGGCAAAAGCAGAGGGGCACCCCCACGAATCTCGACCGCTCCAGCAGGAAGAAAAAGTACCCGCCCCCCCCCTTCCCCACCCCCGTGCTGACCTGCGGATCGCGAAATGCGATTCATAGGCCTCTAACATTGAGCTACCCCCCCCCTTCCAACACCGTCGACCCCCCCCAGCTCCCCTCTATATTGCTGCAGCTAGATTATTTGAGACCCTTTGAGTCCATCCAATCGGCCGCCGCACTTGGATTGGTGAAGAAGTGAACAGTGTCTCCGTGAATCACCCGTAGTTTCGCGGGATACATCATGGAGTATTTTAATTGGGCCTGTATCAGTCTCTTCTTTACATCTTTATATTCTCTTCTTTTATCCTGCGTGACTCTGGAAAAGTCCGGGTATATCTCTATATTAGAGTCGTTGTACTTGACCGTCTGTATCTCTCGTTTCCACCTAAGAATATAGTCCCGATCTCTAGAAGAGACCATTTTAACTAACATGGGTCTTGGTATTGAGCCTGGTGGGGGTTTTCGTGTTGGAATGCGGTGTGCTCTCTCCACTATATATGTTGAGGCTGCCTCTGCAGATGATACATTATCCACGAGCCATTTTTGAATAAATTCTGTTGGATAATTTCTTTCTACTCCTTCCGGGAAGCCCACCAATTTAAAATTGCCTCTCCTAGATCTGTCCTCCAGATCTGCCAATTTTTCCTTCAGCATCTTATTATCGCTCTCCACTCTCTCCATCCTCCTCTTTATCTGATTAGTGTCTTTTTGCAGCTCAGAGGTGAGCGTTTCATATTCCTTAATACGTTGTCTCATTTTATTTAGATCATCTCTGATTACTGAGATATCAGTCTGTACTGCTGCCACCGTGATTGTTAAAGTGCTTAGTGCGTGATTGGTTGTGTTGACGGCATCCAGTATCCCTGTTAACTTATGATCAATATTACATATCTGATTGTCCATTTCCGGTTCTTTACTTTCTCCTGCTCTATTTAATGGGTTTTCACCGTCCTCTGTCTGCATTGACTGCTTCTGATTACTTCTTGTCTTAGTGTGGGTGAAGATTTAAGATATTTATCCAACTGCGTAATATTACTCCGAGCTGTACCTCCCTTTGGTGAGGAGCTGCCGACCGATTTTCTATTCTGTGGCTTGGGTGCCAAACTGTTTTTTTTTTGTTTTTTTTCCCCTTTCACCCTCCCTTTCCTCCCTTTCCCTCCTTTTCCTCTTTCCTCCTTCTCCCCTCCCCTCTCACTCCTATAGATCTATCTTAGGCCGAGAGACAGGGATACACAGCTTTTTCCCCTGATATATCAAGTTATTATTATTATTATTATTATTATTATTATTATTATCATACAATAGTAAAATACAATGAAAGCAGCAAGTCTTACGTTCCTTAATCTCCCGATATTCCAGAGTTCCCAGATTCCCGGGTCTTGGAAGGCTTTCAGGTAGAGATGGACCAGGAATTTTCTACGCCATCCACCCACACTAATTATCAGCAAGCGGAGAAGTAAGCCTTGGCACTGCGGCCCCCCCTAAAAAATAAAATAACTGTGATCCCGGGCAACGTCTTTGGATGAGGCACAGCTGCTTTTATACAGTATTGAAGGGAGGACTTCATAATAAGGAGTAACCCCCAAGAATTCTGAGCGGACAGGGGGGTGGGTTGTGCACTGTAGTATAAGTTGCACTATTACACTATTGCACTGTTATGAGAGCCGGGTGTACACTGTAAGGAGTGGAGAGAGGGGGAGCACGACCACTTCCAATACTCAGCTCCAAGAGTGGAACAGGAGGAGGCAAAGGTACAGCTTCTGGAGGGGGCTCTAACCGCTCATTCGGCTTTGAAAACCGGCTCCACCAAGTTTCTTCCTGGAGCGTAGTACATACGTGCCGACAGCTTACCCACACGGCAGCTCATAGGGAATCTCAGGTAGCACTGCAGAGCTGGGACTGACGCCGAGAGCGGTGGAAAGGCGAAAAGGCAGATAAGCAGGGAGAGACACAGCTCCGGAGGGGTTTCAAACCGCACACTTAGCACTGTTACCGCTGCTTGACCCACCAAGCTTCCTCCTGGGACGCTGTGTACCCGGCGATTCATTCAGTCAGCGGCTCTTGGAGGACCGCATGTATCGCTGCTGCATGGGCAGGAGCTGGAGCCGGCGCTGGGGGCGGGGGGATCGCGGCACGTCCGTAACTCACGTCATGCCGCCCTGCTCTCTCCCCGAATGCCCTGGGTAGTATACTTTAAACGTTGCATTAACAAAGTCCATCGATAACCTGAAAATGGGGTAAAAAGGGGTTAAACATGATAAAACACAAATGTAGTGCAAAACTTTCTGGATTCAAGTGGAGTCCTGGATGGAGTCCTTGCAAAAAGAACTTAGAGAGGGGCTCAAAAACAAAAACAATAAGAGAAGTCCTCTCAAACAAATGGCAGCTCCTGCTCCATGTAATGGTTGTTGAACGGCCTACTTAATTGTAGGGATCAGAACATGATGACACATCTGTCGGAATTGGGTTTTCAGAATCCCATGAATCAGGGGAAGATCCTTCTGGTTGTCCCTCCATTGTTCTCTGTTTGGGTGTGGATGGCAAGTTAAGTTCCTGCTTCACTTTCTCAAAGATAGGGGGCTGTTCTTTTTTTACTTTGCGAGCCAGCCCAACTGTAGGGTCACTCCTGGTCACAGGAATTGATTCTTCAGATGGATTTTTTCAGTGTTGAAGAACCAGCAGGTTCCTCTCCATAATGTGGGATAGCAAATCCCTGTTGTTGCTGTACAGCTAGTTGTTGGAATAACAAAGCACAGTCCTCTGTAGCTGCAGTGAGGTTTTGTGGCTCGGGCCTTCTTCTTCTAACCCTTTCCCTTTGAGGTTTAGGTTTAACATCAGGGTCTCTGGTAACAATGGCGGGTTGCCAGAGAATATTGGTTCCTGCAAAACCAGTATCATACTGACTCTGTATAGTACTTGGTGGCACATATTTTGCAGCAGGCCGCACGGGGGCGGTAGAAAGTTCATTTTCTGAATCTTCCTCAGACTCAGAGTCCTGATCAAGCTCCTGGCTCTCTGTGGGTTGTCCTGGCCTACGTACTGCCGTGGCATAGGGTCCACGTGTACCCTCTGCAGGGGTGAACTCGACCACTTAATTTACATATAGGCTGTGTAGCCAAGGGGGAAGCTCTTTTCTCTTCACAGACCGGCGATTGACACAGTAATCACGATTAGTTGCCATGTCACAAATAAATCCAAATCCCCGCTGTTTACAAAAGTCCAGCACTCGGCCCAGTCTTCGTACTGGTACCGGGAAATCTTTTACCGGTGCCTCCAGTAACTTGCGAGTCAGTCCCTCATTATACTTTTTGCAAGCATGGGTGCGCGGGAGTCGAGCAGACTTTATCTCTGCGGACAATCTAGCCCAAAGCGCGGTGTGTTCCGTGGGGGGCCACGCTATAGCGGAGGTATCATCAACCAAACCGGACCTTTCGGCAATTTTCGGTGGCTGGTGTCGCGGCATCGCGACTGCATGCTGGCCTGCACTGCTCTCTGCAGACTCAGGGCCACGGTGCCCACTACGCTCCCTCCAGTGACAGTCCCATAACTCCCGCACACGAACCTGTAGTTCCGGAGTAATATGCGTGGGAGTCCTTGTCGGAATGGTGACGGTCCCGTCCGGATTCGATTTCAGGTGCAGAGCTCTCTTGTCTTTCCGTCATGCTGCTCCGGCACTTCGCTTCTCTCTCCGTGCAGCAATCAGCGTCTCTGCTTCCAACGTGCGAACGCACGTCACGCTCCTCCTGAGTGTAAGGCCCGCCTCCCAGGTCTGTTTGAATGACAGTAGCGACGCAACCATTATCCACCATACAAGGGGCGGTCTCAGCGAATTGGGCGTTCAGAACCACACTGGTCAGTATTCCAATTGGGTTTGATGGGTTGGTGACACATAATGATGGAGCAGTCTTTCGGGTATGAAGATATTCATAGGTGGCAGTGATTTTGTCCCAACATTTAACAGGTGGGCACATTGGTATTCCACACCTGGTTCCACCCATTCCACTCTGCAGCAGGACTTTTCATAGGGCAGAGGAGGCGGTGCTGCGTTTTGCATACAGGGCTGGCCTCTCGGAAACAACACAGTAAAGGTATGATGGGCTTGACCAGACAATTTTGCATAAGTGGGCGGCACAATATTTTCCCGCTCTTCAGGGGGTGTCATTACCTTGTCCACAGTGATGGCGCAGTATTTTTTTTCAAACAAGAGCTCCGGCGGCCATCTTAAATGCATATAAACAGTCTATTCACTGACAGCAAGCCGTTTTAGTGACACACAAATGTCGGATTTTCTCACTTTTAACACTGCGATTTTTATGCTGGGGTCTAGTATAGTACCTCCATATACTTTCCAAGCAATTTAAACAGTTCTGTAGCCCAAAACAGCGCACAATAAGCAAAAGTCTCTCAATAAAGCAGAGGGACTTATTCACATGCGACAGTCTCTCAAATATGGCGCAAGGGTTAATATCCTGTTCGTGATGCCAATAAAAGATATGCAGCCAGCCAGTAGCGCAGGGGCAACACGTGAGGTGCACGGTGGACCGATGAGGGGCCAAATTATAACACACAGTTCATCAGTTTACTCACGGTTAGCAGAAAGCCTCCCTGGGCTGGCAGCACAGTGTTAAGGTGGACAGCACGAAATACTCCGGGGCACGCTCTGTGGTAGGGAAGCATCAGCCAAGATGGTGGTTGAGGTGCCCTTGATGTTAGGGGTGCTTGTTGCGGCTGAGTCCCTTGATGTTTTTTGTCGTGACGCCAGTACCGTTAATGGTGGTACAACCATTAGTAGTAATAATGAGGTAGACAGTGGTAAGATACAACTCACAACGTTTACAGTTTTTTTTTTTTTAAACCAAATTTTATTTATTTTGATTTATCAAAAAAATTGTTTGTACAGAATTCAATGTTTACAAAGTTGTATTACATACATTTCTTGATAAATTTACACTGACTTGACAAAATGTCTTACTCAATGAAACCTCAATTCAAACTCCCTCCCCCTCCCTCCCCCCTCAGCTTCAAGAACAACTTTTACTGTTGATGACTTTGGTTGCAGCAGTACAAAATACAGTCTCTTGTTGGTATGAGAGATAATCTGCAAGTCCACTGTTTCCAGGCTTTCTTAGGCTTGATTTGAGCTGTGGTTGGGGAGTACCTTATTCCTGTTGATGTGCTCAGTCCTATACCTTGTCCTTTCCCTCCAAGCTGAATATTGGGACAGGTAGCTACCCTGTTTCCCAGAAGTATGGTGTGGCTGCCGGAAGCTATAAGTCCTCCACCATGTGCAAAGGTGTCTGTAGCCCTCAATAATGGCTGTTATCACCGATGAATCTTTAGGAAGCTTGTTTTCTATTCCAGGGAGGCAAACTCTCTCCTACTGGTCAGGGATGCAAGTGTATAGTTCGGCCACAGAAGGAAAACGCTCTTCTGCGCCTCACACCTTGGTACTACCTCATAGCGAAGTTGGCTCCACTTACTAATCTGTGGTGTGGAGTCTTCACTCTGCATTCTCTCTCTCTCTACTACTCAACTCACTAACTAGGCCTGACTTAGGTATATATAGAGCCTAAGTTTTATCCCCATCTAGTGGTGGGATGTATAAATTACACCTAATCTGCCTGGTAACAGGGATTTTGCATATAAGTTAGTACAAAGTCACATAACATAGCATAATACAGTTTTTTTTTGTAAAAAGTGCTTTTAAGCAGTGCCCACACACACGTAGTGGGACGCTGCAAATGTTGTGGAGGCTGGGAGCGAGTCGTACCCTGGGATGGCACAGGTGCTACCAACGCCAAGGATTGCGGGCCCTACTTCCATCAGGGTTTCTGCCGCCACCTATGTTAGTGGCTGCAACCCCCAACCCCCCTTCTCCGCCTCCTCCTCCACCTCTGAATTATCATCTTGCAGCACCAGTCAGCCATCAGTCAATAGCTGGAAGCAGTGTAGCACTGCAGTGGGGAAGAGGCAACAGCCCGTGCTTAACCACCTCAGCCCCCTAGCTTAAACTCCCTTAATGACCAGACCACTTTTTACAATTCTGCACTACACTACTTTCACGGTTTATTGCTCGGTCATACAACTTACCACCCAAATGAATTTTACCTACTTTTTTTCTCACAAATACAGCTTTCTTTTGGTGGTATCTGATTGCCTCTAAGATTTTTCGTTTTTCCGATATTAATCAAAATAGGCCGCAATTTTCTCAAGAAATTTGTATTTTTAACTTTCTCTGGTTAAATTGTTCAAATATAATTACATTTCTATACAAGTTTGTGTCAGAATTTATTGTGCTACATGTGCTAAAAATCCAATAAGTGTATATTTATTGCTTTGCGCAAAAGTTATAGCATTTAAAAACTATGGTACAAAAATGTGAATTTCCGCATTTTGAAGCAGCTCTGACTTTCTGAGCACCTGTCATGTTTCTTGAGGTGCTAGAATGCCAGGATAGTATAAATACCCCCAAATGACCCCATTTTAGAAAGAAGACACCCCAAAGAATTTGCGGAGGGGCATGGTGAGTTCATGTATGATTTAATTTTTTTTCACAAGTTAGCGGAAAATGACACTTTCTGAGAAAAATAAATGAATAATAAAGTTTCCATTTCTGCTAACTTCTGGCAAAAAAAAATAAAAAATCTCCCAAGGACTCACTATGCCCCTCAGTGAATACCTTGGGGTGTCTACTTTCCCGAAATGGGGTCATTTGTGGGGTGTGTTTACTGTTCTGGCATTTTGGGCGGGGCTAAATTGTGAGCAACCCTGTAAAGCCTAAAGGTACTCGTTGGACTTTCGGCCCCTTTACGCACCTAGGCTGCAAAAAAGTGTCACACATATGGTATCGCCGTAATCAGGAGAAATAGGGCTATGTGTTTTGGGGTGTATTTTTACATATACCCATGCTGGGTGAGAGAAATATCTCTGTAAATTGACAACTTTGTATACAAAAATTTAAAAAGTTGTCATTTACAGAGATATTTCTCACACACAGTATGGGTATATGTAAAAATAAATTCTCCTGAGTACAGCGATACCACATGTGTGACACTTTTTTGCAGCCTAGGTGCACAAAGGGGCCCAAATTCCAATGAGTACCTTTAGGATTTCACAGGACATTTTTACGCATTTGGATTCCAAACTACTTCTCACGCTTTAGGGCACCTAAAATACCAGGGCAGTATAAAAACCCCACAAGTGACCCCATTTTGGAAAGAAGACACCCCAAGGTATTCCGTGAGGGGCATGGTGAGTTCCTAGAATTTTTTTTTTTTTTTTTGCACAAGTTAGCGGAAAATGTTTTTTTTTATTTTTAGTTTTTCTCTTACAAAGTCTCATATTCCACTAACTTGTGACAAAAAATAAAATTTTACATGAACTCGCCATACCCCTCACGAAATACCTTGGGGTGTCTTCTTTCCAAAATGGGGTCACTTGTGGGGTATTTATACTGCCCTGGTATTTTAGGGGCTCTAAAGCGTGAGAAGTAGTTTGGAATCCAAATGCGTAAAAAATGTCCTGTGAAATCCTAAAAGTACTCATTGGAATTTGGGCCCCTTTGTGCACCTAAGCTGCAAAAAGTGTCACACATGTGGTATCGCCGTACTCAGGAGAAGTAGGGCAATGTGTTTTAAGGTGTATTTTTACATATTCCCATGCTGGGTGAGAGAAATATCACTGTAAATGACAACCTTTCCCATTTTTTTTATACAAAGTTGTCAATTTACAGAGATATTTCTTCTCACCCAGCATGGATATATGTAAAAAGACACCCCAAAACACATTGCCCTACTTCTCCTGAGTACGGCGATACCACATGTGTGACACTTTTTTTGCAGCCAAGATGCGCAAAGGGGCCAAAAGTCCAACGAGTACCTTTTAGGAGGGCATTTTTAAGCATTTGGATTCCAGACTTCTTCTCATGCTTTAGGGCCCCTAAAATGCCAGGGCAGTATAAATACCACACATGTGACCCCATTTTGTAAATAAGACACCCCAAGGTATTCCGTGAGGGGCATGGCGAGTTCATCGAAATTTTTTTTTTTTGGCACAAGTTAGCGGAAATTGATTTTTTATTTTTTTTTCTCACAAAATCTCCCTTTCCGCTAACTTGTGACAAAAAGTTAAATCTTTCATGGACTCAATATGCCCCTCAGCGAATACCTTGGGGTGTCTTCTTTCCAAAAAGGGATCATTTGTGGGGTGTTTGTACTGCCCTGGCATTTGAGGGTCTCCATGTATGGCCAGCATTAGGAGTTTCTGCTATTCTCCTTAGGCCTCATGCACACGACCGTTGTTTGGGTCCGCATCCGAGCCGCCGTTTTGGCGGCTCGGATGCGGACCCATTCATTTCAATTGGGCTGCAAAAGATGCGGACAGCACCTCGTTGTGCTGTCCGCATCTGTGGCTCCGTTCCGCGGCCCCGCAAAAAAAATATAACATGTCCTATTCTTGTCCGCGCTTTGCGGACAAGAATAGGCATTTATATTGTCGGCGCCTGTTCCGTTCCGCAAATTGCGGAAGTCAACACGGGCGCCTTCCGTTTTTTGCGCATCCGCGGTTTGCAGACCGCAAAAAACGGCACGGTCGTGTGCATGAGGCCTTATATTGAGCATACAGGTAATGAGATTTTTTTTTTCCGTTCAGCCTCTGGGCTGAAAGAAAAAATGAATGGCACCGATTTCTTCATTTGCATCGATCAATGTGGATGAAAAAATCTCTGCCAAAAAATGTGCAAAAAAAAAAAAAAAGCTGCGATCGCTAATAAAGATCCAAAAAGCTCCAAAGTGATTTTTATATCGCCGCAGCGATTTTACGGTGTTTTTGCAGTGATCAGAAAAAAAACCATTTCTGTCACTGCGGTGGGGCGGACTGAACGCAAGTGTGCGCACAAGATCAGGCCTGATCGGGCAAACACTGCGTTTTTTGTAGATCCTAAGGTGACCCTAATGTACTGATATAGATCTGATTGCGATCAGTCTTGATCACTTACAGATACTATATAGTACTAGTGCTGATTAGCGACAGCGATGACGCTAATCAGCGACTAATCAGTGACTGCGGTGCGGTGGGCGCTAACTACCTAACAAGTGGCGGTGATAAGGGAACCTTAGGTCCCATTCACACGTCCGCAATTCTGTTCAGCATTTTGCGGAACGGAATTGCGGACCCATTCATTTCTATGGGGACAGACTTTGTCCCGCTCGGATCCGGAATTGCGGATCTGCACTTCCAGGTCCGCACTTCCGTTCCGCAAAAATATAGAACATGTCCTATTCTTGTCCGCAATTGCGGACAAGAAAAGGCATTTTCTATATAGTTCTGGCAATGTGCGGATCCGCAAAATGCGGAAAGCACATTGCCGGTGTCAGTGTTTTGCAGATCCGCAAAACACATACGGACGTCTGAATGGAGCCTTACAGGGGGGTGATCAATGACAGGGGGGTGATCAGGGAGTCTATATGGGGTGATCAGGGGTTAATAAGTGACAGGGGGGGTGTAGTGTAGTGTGGTGCTTGGTGCTACTTACAGAGCTGCCTGTGTCCTCTGGTGGTCGATCCAAGCAAAAGGGACCACCAGAGGACCAGGTAGCAGGTATATCAGACGCTGTTAACAAAACAGCGTCTAATATACCTTTCTGGGGTTAAAAAAAATCGCATCTACAGCCTGCCAGCGAATGATCGCCGCTGGCAGGCTGTAGATCAACTCATTTACCTTGCGATCCTGTCAAGGAGGAATAACCCGGCCACCCGCAGGACGCATCCCTGCGTTAGGCGGTCGGGAGGTGGTTAAACTGATCTGCTTAGGTGACAAACAGCACACCGCCGCAGATCTGTGGCAGGGGATAAGGGACCAGACTGATCTGTGGCTCTCGCCACTCAACCTACAACCAGGCATGGTTGTGTCTGATAATGGCTGTAACTTGGTGGCGGCTTTTGAGCTCGGCAAGCTTACACACATACCATGCCTAGCCTACGTGTTCAACTTAGTGGTTCAGCGGTTTCTCAATACCTACCCCAATTTGCCTGAGCTACTGGTGAAGGTGTGCCGCGTGTGTGCCCATTTCCACAAGTCATCGACAGCTTCCGCCGGTCTGGCAATTGCCAGCTCATCGACTGTTCCACATGTTGGCCAGGCTTTTTCAGCAGGAGAGGGCAGTAGTGAAATACCAGCTGCAACATGGTCGTCGCCTTTCCAGTCAGCTTACGCTCTTCACAAGCGATGAGTGGGCATTGAGGTCTGACCTCTGTGAGGTTTTACGCAACTTTGAGGAATCAACACAGATGGTGAGCGGCGATAACGCTACTATCAGCGTAACAATCCCACTTCTCTGTCTACTCAAACGCTCGCTGCTGACAATTAGGGCGGACGCTTTGCATGTGGAAGAGGTGGAAATGGGGGAAGAAAGTACACAGGGTGATAGCCAGACCACCCTCAGTTCGTCTTCTCAGCGCGAATTGGATGAGGAAGAGGAGCAGGAGACAGTTGCCTCTGCTACAGAGGGTAGTACCCATGGAAGTTTTATTCCATCTGTTCAGCGTGGATGGGTAGAAGAGGAGGAAGAGGATGAGGAGATTGAGAGTCATCCTCCTGATGAGGACAGCAAAGTCTTGTCGGTTGGGACTCTGGCACACAGCATTTTATGTTAGGCTGCCCTCGCGTTGTACGCATTTTGGCCAACGCCGATTACTGGTTGTTCACCCTTCTCGACCGCCGCTACAAAGAGAACTTCTCATCTCTCATTCCTGTGGTGGAGAGGACGAGCAAAATGATGCAATACCAGAAGGTCCTTGTAGCAAAATTGCTCCAAAAATTTCCAGCTGACAACGCTGGCTGCAGAGTACGTAGTTCCTTGGCCAATCGAGGAGGGGAGACGAGGGGAACACACAGCATTTTCAACAGAGGCAGGGCAACACTCTCCAAGGCCTGGGACAGTTTTATGACACCCCGCCAGCACCCTCAACCTGATGCGCGGCCTAGTGTCACAAGGAGGGAAAAATTTGGGAAGATGGTGAAGGAGTACGTAGCAGACCGTGTCAGTGTCCTCAGTGATCCCTGTGTACCTTACAACTATTGGGTGTCCAAGATTAACACGTGGCACAAACTGGCGCTCTACACCTTGGAGGTGCTGGCCTGCCCCGCCGCCAGCGTTTTGTCAGAGCGTGTATTTAGTGCTGCTGGGGGCATAATAATTGATAAGCGCATCCACCTGTCAACTGAAAATGCTGACCGGTTGACTCTTATAAAAATGAACAAGGCCTGGATTGCCCCTGACTTTTCTACTCCACCAGAGGAAAGCAGGTGAACATAAAGGCACTCTAAATGTGGCTTTTATGGTGTATTGAATACACTGTATTCCCATGCACCCCTTCCACCACTAAAAAGGTATATGTTTCAATCTCCCTTTTCTCGTCCTCCTCCTCCTCCATCATATCAACATGCTTTTTAGGCTGCCCTCGCTCCTAATGTTTTAGAGGGTCAGCTCAGCAGTGGGCCCTCACCAATTATGTTTTTGAGCGTCACCAGCAGGTCCTCAAGCATAATGTTTTAGAGGGTCAGCAGCAGACCCCCGCCCACAAATTCTTTTAGATGGTCAGCTCGGCAGCAGGCCCTCACCCCTAAAGTTTTAGATGATCAGTTCAGCAGCAGACCCTCATCTCTAATGTTTTAGATGGTCAGATCAGCAGCAGGCCCTCGCCCCTAATGTTTTAGAGGGTCAGTAGCAGGCCCTTGCTCCTAATGTTTGAGGGTCACCAGCAGGCCAGCAATCATAATTTTTCAAGGGTGTGTATGATGCCCTCCTTTATGTGTAATAAAGGGTGTATTGGAGTCCCGGTTCCTTGTAATTTGTGGCATCTCGAAGTGTTCTACTCGAGCACCCAAGCACTTTGGTGCTCGACCAACACTAGTTGTGACATCACAGGACTGACTGGCTGCTGACTGGCTGCATGCATGGCATTTTAGGAAAAAATTTGATTCGTTACCACGAAGCGTGAGGAAATTCGGATTCGGTGCGAATCAAATTTTTCCTGAAATTCCGATCGAATTCCACTTCGTGAACTTCGATTTGCTCATCTCTACTACCTATGTACACTTATACAATGCTGCCTTCTAATGATTGAGTAGGACCACCCTAAGCCCTTTAAATAAATAAATAAATGACAAGTTTTACTGAACCTTTTCGCATAAAACTATATATCAATTTTCTCCGCTCCTACTGCTCTAAAACATGTTAGCAATGGAAATAATTTGGTGAAAGTCACAGCTGCCACACAAAAACGGACTCCAAAGGAGGGCTTGAGAAGTTTATTGGTAACACAGTAACATGTTTTGGGGTCGGAACAACCCCTTCGTTATAGCAGTAATTTGCAGAAGGGGGTCATTCCGACCCCGAAATGTGTTGCTGTGTTACCAATAAACTTCTCAAGCCCTCTTTTAGAGTCCATTTTTGTATGGCAGCGCTGCTGTGACTTTCACCAATTTTTTCTTTCTCTCTACCTTGTCGACAGCCGTCCGGAAGGGTGTAGAAGCATGGAGAAGCCGGATCATCTCCTCACTTCAGCGCTACAGGCTGTTGTGCCTTTGCAGAACAGTACAAGGTAAGAAACTCTCCCTGTCAGGGGGCAACTTCCTAGTCCCACACACTCTGCTCTCCCTCTTTCAAACTCACTGCTCTAAGGCTACTTTCACACTACCCTGCCGTATCCAGCAAAAACGCTTCCGTTACTGATAATACAACCATCTGCATCCGTTATGAACGGATCCGGTTGCATTATCTTTAATATACCCAAGACGGATCCGTCATGATCTCCATTGAAAGACAATAGGTTACAGATCCGTTTTCTATTGTGTCAGATTGTGTCAGAGAAAACTGATCCGTCCCCATGGACTCCGCATCCCAGGAATGAAAGCTCTCCGGTATGGGAACGGAACGCATTTTGGAGCATTCCGTTCTGGTCAGTTACGTTTTGTCCCTATTGACAATGAATGGGGACAAAATCGAAGCGTCTTTTTCCGGTATTGAGACCCTATGACGGATCTCAATACCGGAAAATATGAACGCTAATGTGAAAGTAGCCTAACATGCTGCCTGCAGATAACAAGCATTTTCAATGAGTCAGGCTTATTTTAATTAGGGTGACCATATGCCCTCTTTGTTTCGGACATGGCCTCTTTTTGGGACCTAAAAAAATGTAGATTTATTAATAACTAGAAATGTCCGGGATCCTACAGGTAGGGGTGGTGGCGCCTTTGGGCAGGTATTATTACTAATAAGCTCTTCTACTGTGGAGCACTCATCAGCAGGGCCGGACTGGGGATAAAAACCAGCGCTGGAAAAAGTTGCATACCAGCCCCACAGCATTGCATCATTATTTACTTGTTTATAATAGGAGAAAGCATTATTTAACCACCTCAGCCCCTATAGCTTAAACACCCTTAAAGACCAGGCCACTTTTTACACTTCTGACCTACCCTACTTTCACCGTTTATTGCTCGGTCATGCAACTTACCACCCAAATGAATTTTACCTCCTTTTCTTCTCACTAATAGAGCTTTCATTTGGTGGTATTTGATTGCTGCTGACATTTTTACTTTTTTTGTTATTAATCGAAATTTAACGATTTTTTTGCAAAAAAATGACATTTTTCACTTTCAGTTGTAAAATTTTGCAAAAAAAACGACATCCATATATAAATTTTTCTCTAAATTTATTGTTCTATATGTCTGATAAAAAAAAAATGTTTGGGTAAAAAAAAAATGGTTTGGGTAAAAGTTATAGCGTTTACAAACTATGGTACAAAAATGTGAATTTCCGCTTTTTCAAGCAGCTCTGACTTTCTGAGCACCTGTCATGTTTCCTGAGGTTCTACAATGCCCAGACAGTACAAACACCCCACAAATGACCCCATTTCGGAAAGTAGACACCCTAAGGTATTCGCTGATGGGCATAGTGAGTTCATAGAACTTTTTATTTTTTGTCACAAGTTAGTGGAAAATGATGATTTTTTATTTATTTTTTTCTTACAAAGTCTCATATTCCACTAACTTGTGACAAAAAATAAAAACTTCTATGAACTCACTATGCCCATCAGCGAATACCTTGGGGTGTCTTCTTTCCAAAATGGGGTCACTTGTGGGGTAGTTATACTGCCCTGGCATTCTAGGGGCCCAAATGTGTGGTAAGTAGTTTAAAATCAAAATGTGTAAAAAATGACCGGTGAAATCTGAAAGGTGCTCTTTGGAATGTGGGCCCCTTTGCCCACCTAGGCTGCAAAAAAGTGCCACACATGTGGTATCGCCGTACTCAGGAGAAGTTGGGGAATGTGTTTTGTGGTGTCATTTTACATATACCCATGCTGGGTGAGATAAATATCTTTGTCAAATGCCAACTTTGTATAAAAAAATGGGAAAAGTTGTCTTTTGCCAAGATATTTCTCTCACCCAGCATGGGTATATGTAAAATGACACCCCAAAACATATTCCCCAACTTCTCCTGAGTACGGAGATACCACATGTGTGACACTTTTTTGCAGCCTAGGTGGGCAAAGGGGCCCATATTCCAAAGAGCACCTTTCGGATTTCACAGGTCATTTTTTACACATTTTGATTTCAAACTTCTTACCACACATTTGGGCCCCTAGAATGCCAGGGCAGTATAACTACCCCACAAGTGACCCCATTTTGGAAAGAAGACACCCCAAGGTATTTCGTGATGGGCATAGTGATTTCATGGAAGTTTTTATTTTTTGTCACAAGTTAGTGGAATATGAGACTTTGTAAGGAAAAAAAAAAAAAAAAATCATCATTTTCCGCTAACTTGTGACAAAAAATATAAAATTCTAGGAACTCGCCATGCCCCTCACAGAATACCTTAGGGTGTCTTCTTTCCAAAATGGGGTCACTTGTGGGGTAGTTATACTGCCCTGGCATTTTCCAGGGGCCCTAATGTGTGGTTTGTAGGTAAATGACCTGTGAAATCCGAAAGGTGCTCTTTGGAATGTGGGCCCCTTTGCCCACCTAGGCTGCAAAAAAGTGTCACACATGTGGTATCTCCATACTCAGGAGAAGTTGGGCAATGTGTTTTGGGGTGTCATTTTACATATACTAATGCTGGGTGAGATAAATATCTTGGTCAAACGCCAACTTTGTATAAAAAATGGGAAAAGTTGTCTTTTGCCAAGATATTTCTCTCACCCAGCATGGGTATATGTAAAATGACACCCCAAAACACATTGCCCAAGTTCTCCTGAGTACGGAGATACCAGATGTGTGACATTTTTTGCAGCCTAGGTGGGCAAAGGGGCCCACATTCCAAAGAGCACCTTTCGGATTTCACCGGCCATTTTTTACAGATTTTGATTTCAAACCACTTCTCACGCATTCGGCCCCTAAAATGCCAGGGCAGTATAACTACCCCACAAGTGACCCCATTTTGGAAAGAAGACACCCAAAGGTATTTCGTGATGGGCATAGTGAGTTCATGGAAGTTTTGATTTTTTGTCACAAGTTAGTGGAATATGAGACTTTGTAAGAAAAAAAAAAAATCATCATTTTCCGCTAACTTGTGACAAAAAATATAAAATTCTAGGAACTCGCCATGCCCCTCACGGAATACCTTGGGGTGTCTTCTTTCCAAAATGGGGTCACTTGTGGGGTAGTTATACTGCCCTGGCATTTTCCAGGGGCCCTAATGTGTGGTAAGTAGGTAAATGACCTGTGAAATCCTAAAGGTGCTCTTTGGAATGTGGGCCCCTTTGCCCACCTAGGCTGCAATAAAGTGTCACACATGTGGTCTCGCCGTATTCAGGAGAAGTTGGGCAATGTGTTTTGGGGTGTCTTTTTACATATACTCATGCTGGGTGAGAGAAATATCTCGGCAAAAGACAACTTTTCCCATTTTTTATACAAAGTTGGCATTTGACCAAGATATTTATCTCACCCAGCATGGGTATATGTAAAATGACACCACAAAATACATTGCCCAACTTCTCCTGAGTACGGCGATACCACATGTGTGACACTTTTTTGCAGCCTAGATGCGCAAAGGGGCCCACATTCATTTTATGAGGGCATTTTTAGACATTTGGATCCCAGACTTCTTCTCACGCTTTAGGGCCCCTAGAATGCAAGGGCAGTATAAATACCCCACATGTGACCCCATTTTGGAAAGAAGACACCCCAAGGTATTCAATGAGGGGCATGGCGAGTTCATAGAATTTTTTTTGGCACAAGTTAGCGGAAATTGATATATATATATTTTTTCTCACAAAGTCTCCCTTTCCGCTAACTTGGGACAAAAATTTCAATCTTTCATGGACTCAATATGCCCCTCACGGAATACCTTGGGGTGTCTTCTTTCCGAAATGGGGTCACATGTGGGGTATTTATACTGCCCTGGCATTCTAGGGGCCCTAAAGCGTGAGAAGAAGTCTGGAATATAAATGTCTAAAAAAAATTACGCATTTGGATTCCGTGAGGGGTATGGTGAGTTCATGTGAGATTTTATTTTTTGACACAAGTTAGTGGAATATGAGACTTTGTAAGAAAAAAATAAATAATTTCTGCTAACTTGGGCCAAAAAAATGTCTGAATGGAGCCTTACAGGGGGGTGATCAATGACAGGGGGGTGATCAGGGAGTCTATATGGGGTGATCACCCCCCCTGTCATTGATCACCCCCCTATAAGGCTCCATTCAGATGTCCGTATGTGTTTTGCGGATCCGATCCATGCATCAGTGGATCCGTAAAAATCATACGGACATCTGAATGCAGCCTGACAGGGGGGTGATCAATGACAGGGGGGTGATCAATGACAGGGGGGTGATCAATGACAGGGGGGTGATCAGGGAGTCTATATGGGGTGATCACCCCCTGTCATTGATCACCCCCCTGTAAGGCTCCATTCAGATGTCCGTATGTGTTTTGCGGATCCGATCCATGCATCAGTGGATCCGTAAAAATCATACAGACATCTGAATGCAGCCTGACAGGGGGGTGATCAATGACAGGGGGGTGATCAGGGAGTCTATATGGGGTGATCACCCCCCTGTCATTGATCACCCCCCTATAAGTCTCCATTCAGATGTCTGTATGTGTTTTGTGGATCCGATCCATGTATCAGTGGATCCGTAAAAATCATACGGACATCTGAATGCAGCCTTACAGGGGGGTGATCAGGGAGTCTATATGGGGTGATCACCCCCCTGTCATTGATCATCCCCCTATAAGGCTCCATTCAGATGTCCGTACGTGTTTTGCGGATCCGATCCATGTATCAGTGGATCCGTAAAAATCATACGGACATCTGAATGCAGCCTTACAGGGGGTGATCAATGACAGGGGGGTGATCAGGGAGTCTATATGGGGTGATCACCACCGTCATTGATCACGCCCCTGTAAGGCTCCATTCAGACATCCGTATGCGTTTTGCGGATCCGATCCATCTATCAGTGGATCCGTAAAAATCATGCGGACGTCTGAATGGAGCTTTACAGGGGGGTGATCAATGACAGGGGGGTAATCATTGACAGGGGGGTGATCAGGGAGTCTATATGGGGTGATCAGGGGTGATCAAGGGTGATCAAGGGTGAATAAGGGGTTGCTTGGTGCAACATATTACTGTATTATTGAGCTACCTGTGTCCTCTGGTGGTCGATCCAAACAAAGGGGACCACCAGAGGACCAGGTAACAGGTATATTAGACGCTGTTATCAAAACAGCGTCTAATATACCTGTTAGGGGTTAAAAAAATCACATCTCCAGCCTGCCGCTGGCAGGCTGGAGATCCACTCTCTTACCTTCCGTTCCTGTGAGCGCGCGCGCCTGTGTGCGCGCGTTCACAGGAAATCTCGGCTAACGCGAGATGACGCATATATGCGTGACTCTGCGCAGGGCTGCCACCTCCGGAACGCGAATCTGCGTTAGGCGGTCCGGAGGTGGTTAATGATTGTTGCATGCAACATTTTACTTGACCAGCTATTTTAGATATTCTACGGCAGTCCTGTTACAATCCCCCCTCCCCCCAATGAGCCTTTCGACCAAATAATAAAAATATTTATAAAATCTCACCCATATGCTACAAAAAAAATAAAAAATCTGCAATGTAAAATCGATAATTAAGATCAACTACAAACAAACATATTTCACATGAAAACTTACAATTACTTGGCTTGGCCCTTGGGGATCTCGGACACCACTTCACCACTTTGGCCGGGGGCTCGGCGGAGCTGATGTTGTGTTTTATCCTAATGAGAAAGATTTCATAATAAGGATGTGAAGAAGGGGCAGAGGAATATCCGAGCAGAGAGAGGCTGGTGCTGCTACTAGGGGGTCATACCATGGGGGAGTAATAAAGCCCACCATAATGCCCCCCCAGTAGTAATAATTCTCCTTATAATGTGCAAAACATACCCATTTGTAATGCCCCCAGTTGAGCTAATGTTCCCATAATGTGCCAATATAAAATACCCCTTCTCAGTGCCCCCATAGATGACCCCATAGTGCTCCCCCCCTTCCCCATAGTACCCACCATAATGTGTCCCAGTATGAAATGCCCCTATACAGAGCCCCCCATATAAAATACCCCTTCTTTTTAGCCTCAGTAGATGCCCCTATAGTGCCACCCAATAATCTGCCAGTAATAAGTGCCCCAATAGATGCCCCCAATCATGTGCCAGTAAGATGTGCCCCCATAGATGCCCCCCAATCATGTGCCAGTAAGATGTGCCCCCATAGATGCCCCCCAATCATGTGCCAGTAATAAGACCCCCCCACCATCATGTGCCAGCAGCCAGAGCCCCCCCATATCATGTGCCAGTAGCCAGAGTGCCACCCCTATCATGTGCCAGTAGCCCCCCTTATTATGTGTCAGTAGTCCCCCTTATGTGGCAGTAGCCGCCTTATCATGTGTCAATAGCCCCCCAATGTGCCAGCAGCCCCCCTTATGTGCCAGTAGCCCCCCTTATGTGCCAGTAGCCCCCATATCATGTGCCAATAGCCCCCTTATGTGCCAGTAGCCCCCTTATCATGTGCCAGTAGCCCCCCATGTGCCAGTAGCCCCCCTTATGTGCCAGTAGTCATCCTTATGTGCCAGTAGCCCCCCTTATCATGTTCCAGTAGCCCCCCATCATGTGCCAGTAGCCCCCCTTATGTGCCAGTAGCCCCCCCTTATCATGTTCCAATAGCCCCCCATCATGTGCCAGTAGCCCCCTTATGTGCCAGTAGTCATCCTTATGTGCCAGTAACCCCCCTTATCATGTTTCAGTAGCCCTCTTATGTGCCAGTAGCCCCCCTTATCATGTTCCAGTAGCCCCCTTATGTGCCAGTAGCCGCCCCTTATCATGTGCCAGTAGCCCCCCATGTGCCAGTAGCCCCCCTTATCATGTGCCAGTAGCCCCCCTTATCATGTGCCAGTAGCCCTCCATCATGTGCCAGTAGCCCCCCTTATGTGCCAGTAGCCCCCCCTTATCATGTTCCAGTAGCCCCCATCATGATCCAGTATTGTACCTATATAAAAATAAAAATAAAACACATACTTACCTCCAGCGATGCAGGCCTCTTCCGGCCTGTGTCCCTCGCTATAGGACTCAGGCGGCGCGATGACGTCATCGCGCCGCCTGCACCGGCCTCTGATAGGCTGCCGGCCAAGTGATGGCAGCCTATCAGAGGAACAGGAGGGGACACACCTCTCTCTCCCCTGCCGTAGCATAGACATCTGTATCGCCGTCCTCAGGACGGCGATACAGATGACTATGGAGATGAGCGCTTCCACAATGGAAGCGCTCATCTCCTGCTGTGCCCTGCCGCCAGCCACCCCCACTTGTCACCAGGGCCGCGGCCTTGCTGCACTCAGGCCTGCCGGCCTAACGGGAAATTTCCCGGTATCCCGGCAGGCCAGTCCGGCCCTGCTCATCAGTACAACATTTGCCCTATTCTGTTTGTGATGCAATAACTGTTCATCTGAAGAACACCGTGCGATTAAGGCCCTGAGAGATGACAAGGGCATAGTGCTAAAACCATCCGACAAGGGTGGAAACACAGTGATTATGAACCGACTAGGCTATCAGTCCATGTGTGAACAGATCTTGAAAGATAGGAACAGTTATCAGATGTTAACCTCGAATCCCACAGCACCCTATCTGATTGAGCTTAGGGATATTTTGTCTGTAGGTAGAGCTAAAAATCGTATTTCTCAAGAGGAATTAGATTTTTTTGTACCCTAGGCATCCAGTAACGGACACTTTTTATAGTCTCCCCAAGGTCCATAAAGGCCTTAGACCACTTAAAGGGAGACCCATCGTGGCCGGTATTGGAAGCATAGGACAGAACCTAGGAGTCTATATTGACCAGATATTGATGCCATTCGTTACCGCACTCCAGTCCTTTACCCGAGATACCATGGACCTTCTAAAGCGGGTAGATGGGATATGCATTGACTACAATTCTCTCCTAGCCAGTGAGGATGTTGAGGCTCTTTATTCCTCCATACCACACGAGGCAGGAATGAAGGCAGTGAGCTATTACCTGAGCATGTGTGGACAGCAGTTCATGGCCCATAATGAATTTGTTCTTCAATTGCTCAGGTTTTTGCTCACACAGAACTTTTTTATGTTTGACAATCGCCTTTACCACCAGCTCAGGGGCACGGCGATGGTTTGTTCCTGTGCGCCGTCTTACGCAAACCTGCTCCTGGGCTGGTGGGAGGCTACGACTGTCTTTGGCGAGGGTTATTCGATGACCGGGCCCATAACTCTATGGCCCCGGTACATCGATGACATTCTCATAATTTGGAATCTGCCTTCAAACTTTTTGTGGAATCTCTCAATGATAACACTATCGGCCTCTGTTTCACCTATGAGGTTGATGATAAATCACTCCCCTTCCTGGATGTATACATATCCAAGAAAGGTGGGGGGGAGCTGTCCACAAACATTTTTCGGAAAACAACAGCTACCAATTCGGTCCTTCACTGGCAAAGCAGTCATCCCTTGCCACTGAAGAGAGGAATTTCCTATGGGCAGTACCTACGCTTGCGGAGGAACTGCTCAGAGGAGCAAGAATTTAAAGATCAGGCTGCAGATCTCCGACAAAGGTTTCGGGCTAGGGGCTACCCAGATCAGGTTTTGAAAAAGGCTTTCCAGAAGGCTGCCAACACCCCTAGAGACACACTCTTGATCCCTAAAAAAATGCAGGAAGGAGACAGGAGGATACGCTTCATCACCACATTTGATGGCTCCACTAAAGAATCACAAGAGATTCTTGGGCGACACTGGCCTATTCTTTTGATGGACCCAGATGTTCGTGATGTTCTACACGAGTACCCACAGGTGACATTCAGGAGAGACAAGAGCCTCGAGGATTTATTAGTGCACAGTCACTTTTCTCCAGCTGTTACACTAAACACCTGGCTGAGTCGTCGCCTTTTGGGCTGTTTCAGATGCAGTGGCTGCGTGGCCTGTGACAGTGTCACCACAGGCAAGACTTTTTTCAGCAGTAATCTTAAACGCAGCTTCAGCATCAGAGATTTTATCTTGTGTAGGACTGTTGGTGTTATATACAAAATAACGTGTCTCTGCCAAAAGGAGTATATAGGAAAAACGAAACGGGAGCTCCGCAGGCGTGTAGGAGAACATCTCCTGGACATAGAGAAGCGACGAGACACGGCTGTGGCTCGTCATGTATGTGAATTTCACCAAGGAGATTCGAGGGTCATTAAAGTCATGGGCATTGAAGCAGTTAACCCCCCTAAACGTGGGAGAGACTGGGATAAGATCTTACTACAGCGTGATGCACGCTGGATCTTCCTTCTACGGACAGTTACACCGACAGGTCTCAATGAGCAACTGAACTGCAGTTGTTTCCTGTGAACTAGTAGTTGCCCCTGGATACTACCATCATGTATATAATTTGCCTGACTAGTTTTATCAGCCCCTCTATGCCCTGGTCTTTAACTTGCTACATATAGCTTAGGGGTGATACCCCTTTTTCTCTAGTATTAGTGAGCGTCCTTGCACTAATGAGTTACCTATCTCATTATTGTTTTTTGACAATTCTGCGCTGCCATTATTTGTGATTTGTTTATTTATTTATTTTTTCTTTGTGCCACAAACAATGGTTTTATTGATGGAAGACCTCCACAATATCTATTTGTTAATGCCACAGGCCGTTCTCTGCTGTTGGACCACTGTCCAGGTGTCTATTTTGTCTTGTATATGATAAACAGCCTCTAATACCTTTTCTAATATTGGGTCCGATTGTGGGCCGGAGTACTCCGGTGGTGATTTGAGGTCCGATCATCTCACCATCAATGAGTGCATAGGAGCAAGAGGTATAGTGTATTGCTTCTACTGCCGCTGTCATTACGGCCGGCTAGCGCAATCTCGCGAGACTGAGTAGAGATCGCGCATGCACAAGAGTGCTATGTTTCCTCAAGCACTTCCTTGCGCTCCATGCCTCGTTCTTGTTTTGTAATGAGCGCAAGCGCTGCGCCGACGTGCGGGCGCGCTCATTGGTCACCGATATCGTGGGTGGCGACAGCGGGAACCAGGTAACTATTTAAATGTGGTGGGAGCACTAGTGTAGTTGGCGTCCCATGTGCAGGCATACCTATCCATATACTGCACCACTCATTACCTCTTAACCTGGAGATTGCCCCTTGAGGATTCCACCATCTTGGTATACCTCTTTGCCAGCTGACTTATCGCGTCAAGCTCATGGTCTGGGATTAATCATTAATCTAAAGATTGATCCCTAATATTTCTCTCCATCTCCCCTGATGAACTGCTTTTTTTGTCCTGGCAGTGAAACATGCATGTAGGGAGTGTTTTGTGGATCTTTAGGGACATATAGCATTTTAGATCTTAGGGACAGGTTCCGGACGGGGTCGTCCTTGTTAGGACGAGTGCCCTGTGGGCTGCTACTTATAATCTAGTATCAGGGTTATACGGCTAGTCAGCCATAGGGCTTGAACAGGGACCCTGCACAGCCGTGTATCACTGCCAGAATTTTGGTCTATTTGAACATCATCTGTGGATAGGCATCCAACGAATACAGCTGGTGGTGAACGATCTGGTGTCCGTCCCATGGTACCGGTAGGACCTGCTGGTTACTAGTGCCGCCGCACACTTTATATATATATAATTTGTATGTTTTTCATTTGGGATAATTACCATTGCGTCAATTGGGGGTCCATCACCCTCTATCCCAATGTTTGTCTTTGCACACTATATTTAGGACTCTTTCATATTTTATCTGCATTATTATTAAATGTTATGTTTTAGGATTACCCCTTTCTGAATACTATTCTGTTTGTGTAAAAAAAAAAAAAAAAAAATACTCACTTCATACATTTGAAAGTGCTGCGGGGGAACATTCGTTCCTCACTGGATGCACAGGACAGGACCTGCGTTGTGTGCTACAAAATGAAGATCAGCAACTGCAGTTATGTCTATAACGCAATTTGTATCTTTTTTCAAGGCCTCTGCTACAGTTACGGCCTCCAGCAATGGCAGATTATAATAAGGGCATTTGGGACAGCAGCCATGACATCTGTGGGGCCCAACACCGCCCCAAACACCCACATTAGAGAATACATTCAGCAGCGCTGAGTGCTGCAGTGTCCCTCTAAGCTGCATGCATAAACAGCTTCTATTCCCGCTATTCTATAACCAGCTCAGGGCCGCTCTACAGACCAGCTCTCCGCTACAGTTCCCGCCTCATCCCTCTTGCCGAAGGTGGAGGGAGCGCCAGCTTTGAGCAGCCCAGACTGCACGTACCATCTATTTACATTATCTGTACTCAGGCAGTTATCACTGTGTTATCTGTGGTTTTACATAGGACTGCATGTACCATCTACTACATTATCTGTACTCAGAGAGTTATGCCTGTTATCTGTGGTGTTACATAGGACCGCAGGTGACATCCACTACGTTTTTTGTACTCATTTTCCCTGCAGTCCTGAGTAGCACCCCAGATAACACAGTGATAACTCTCTGAGTACAGATAATGTAGTAGATGGTACCTGCAGTCCTATGTAACACTACAGATAACATAAGATAAAGGGGTTCTCTGGGATTTACATATTGATGACCTATCCTCAGCCAATCAGCTGTTTGAGAAGACCGCGGTGCTCCAGTGAGCACTGTGGTCTTCCCGCAGTTCACTAAGCACAACGCTGTCCATTTGATATCGGCTATGCTTAGTATTGCAGCTCAGCCCCATTCACTTGGATAGGACTCAGCTGCTACTAGGCCACGTGACTGATGAATGTGATATAACATGGTCTAGGAAGAGGGATAAGCACTGACGGACTACCGCAGCCTCTTCATACAGAAAAATAAAAAAATAAGTATTGGGTGGCACACAGAAGAGGGGGATGTCAGGGGAAAATGGAGGGAGGGGGCCCAAGTTGGGTAGACAGCTTATGATGCACTTAATCCACCCCTGGCCTCAGACAGCATATAGGAGGAACTGAAGGAACAGCATATCCTACAGCCAGGTTGCGCTATTTCTTAGTCTTACCATATAGTACATGGTTATGGAAGAATTTGTCATGCAGCGTTCACAGCACCGGTTGTTTTCCGTTCTTCTGATCCGTCTGAAAAACAGGAAATAAAAAAAGATCCTTTATATTGAGCAACCATTGTGCTCACTTTGTATCCATTTGTTTCAGTTCCATCAAAATCCTGTTATTTTTGATGGGAGAAAAAGTCCTGCGAGGCTGATTCTTTTCTCCCGTCAAACATAATGGATCTCTGACGGAAGTGACACAAATGGATGCAAAATAAGCACAATGGATGCTCAAAACAGAGGATCCATTTTTTCCCCCCTGTTTTTCTGAGGGACCAGAACAGAAAAGGAGTGAGTGTGGTCTTAACAGTTTTTATCCCTACCCCATACACATTGACATAGTGCCACCAATTACTTTAAATTACAACCACCACCACTTTCCTCCAAGTGCAGGTGTCCATCTGCCCCATGCCACCATCCTCCTTTTTTAAACCAAAATATGGTCATGGTCACCGCATGGTTTCTGAATGCAGTTTTGTAAGGCAAAATAAGGAGTGGATCATAAAAGGGAAGTGTGCAGGACAGATACGTCTCTTCTTTTTTTAATTCACCCCTGGTTTTGGCTTCCAAAACTGCATCAAGAAACTTCAACATGTGGCAGCACTCTAAGGTCTCCAGACTTTTACAAGGCAAGCAATGTGTGTTGCAGATGTCAGTCACATTCAATCCTTATACCATGTAAGAATCTATTAAATATATACATTGTGACAGGGGGTGGATAACATTCAATGATCATGTTTTACTTGGTGCACTCTGTTGCAGCTTCGTGGCCTCTATACAAGCTTAGAAGAGCTGATCCTAACTGTGCACAGCTCCAGGCTCTCAGCGTCACAGTGTATCACTTCTGCTGCCAAGCCATGCAGCATTGGGATGACAGTGAAACTAGCCGCTTATGCTCAAGTTTACACTCTAAAGGTTCTGCCCAAACTAATCCCTGCAAGGAGAAAGTCATTAAGGCCAAATCTTTGACATTTTTTGTTGCCTGGTATGTCACTTAGGATCTACACACTGGTTCTGGCTGCTGATTTACGTAGGAATAATAAAGTGACATACTATGCAGAAGCAATATATCCTGTCCGCTGACACACTGTAGTTTGTGAGAACTCATAATAAGCATACTATGAGGGTTATTCACAAGAGGAGAAGATGTGTCCGTTCTTTATAGTTTCTCAGCTTTTATGATCCACTCCTGATTTTGGCTTCCAAAGATGAATTAATAAACCTGGAGAGAAAAAAAAACAACTGAAAAACAGATTAATTCAATTGGCTTTTTTTCAGGTTTCTTGGTTAAGATTTGGAAGCCAAAGTCAGGAGTGGATCATAAAAGTCGAGAAACTATAAAGGACGGACATAACTTCTCTTTTGGGAATTCACTTCTGGTTTTGGCTTCCAAAACGACATCAAGAAACTTAAACATGTGATAAATATACCCAAAAATATGGCTAGACCACAGTACAATCAACAGTGTTTATTCTACATTTATATAAATAAAAAACAAACAAACATTCATATATGCCCATATACATACAAAGAACAAAATCATAAAATCCATGTCCTTATAATTGAATAGTTGTTGCAATCTCAGTGTTTGTGGCGGCTAGTACAAACCGGATTCCAAAAAATTTGGGACACTAAACAAATTGTGAATAAAAACTGAATGCAATGATGTGGAGATGGGAAATGTCAATATTTTATTTGTAATAGAACGTAGATGACAGATCAAACGTTTAATCCGAGTAAATGTATCATTTTAAGGAAAAATACGTTGATTCCAATTTTCACGGTGTCAACAAATCCCCAAAAAGTTGGGACAAGTAGCAATAAGAGGCTGGAAAAAGTAAATTTGAGCATAACGAAGAGCTGGAAGACCAATTAACATTAATTAGGTCAATTGGCAACATGATTGGGTATAAAAAGAGCTTCTCAGAGTGGCAGTGTCTCTCAGAAGCCAAGATGGGTAGAGGATCACCAATTCCCACAATGTTGCGCAGAAAGATAGTGGAGCAATATCAGAAAGGTGTTACCCAGCGAAAAATTGCAAAGACTTTGCATCTATCATCATCAACTGTGCATAACATCATCCGAAGATTCAGAGAATCTGGAACAATCTCTGTGTGTAAGGGTCAAGGCCGTAAAACCATAGAAACATAGAAACATAGAATGTGTGTCGGCAGATAAGAACCATTTGGCCCATCTAGTCTGCCCAATATATCTGAATCCTATGAATAGTCCCTGGCCCTATCTTATATGAAGGATAGCCTTATGCCTATCCCATGCATGCTTAAACTCCTTCACTGTATTTGCAGCTACCACTTCTGCAGGAAGGCTATTTCATGCATCCACTACTCTCTCAGTAAAGTAATACTTCCTTATATTACTTTTAAACCTTTGTGTCCTCTTGTGGTAGTTTTTCTTCTTTTAAATATGCTCTCCTCCTTTACCGAGTTGATTCCCTTTATGTATTTAAAAGTTTCTATCATATCCCCTCTGTCTCTTCTTTCTTCCAAGCTATACATATTAAGGTCCTTTAACCTTTCCTGGTAAAGGATCTCCGGGCCCTTAAATGACACTGCACCACAAACAGGAATGCTACTGTAAAGGAAATCACAGAATGGGCTCAGGAATACTTCCAGAAACCATTGTCAGTGAACACAATCCACCGTGCCATCCGCCGTTGCCAGCTGAAACTCTACAGTGCAAAGAAGAAGCCATTTCTAAGCAAGATCCACAAGCTCAGGTGTTTTCACTGGGCCAGGGATCATTTAAAATGGAGTGTGGCAAAATGGAAGACTGTTCTGTGGTCAGACGAGTCACGATTCAAAGTTCTTTTTGGAAATCTGGGACGCCATGTCGTCCGGACCAAACAGGACAAGGACAACCCAAGTTGTTATCAACGCTCAGTTCAGAAGCCTGCATCTCTGATGGTATGGGGTTGCATGAGTGCGTGTGGCATGGGCAGCTTGCATGTCTGGAAAGGCACCATCAATGCAGAAAAATATATTCAGGTTCTAGAACAACATATGCTCCCATCCAGACGTCATCTCTTTCAGGGAAGACCCTGCATTTTTCAACAAGATAATGCCAGACCACATTCTGCATCAATCACAACATCATGGCTGCGTAGGAGAAGGATCCGGGTACTGAAATGGCCAGTCTGCAGTCCAGATCTTTCACCTATAGAGAACATTTGGCGCATCATAAAGAGGAAGGTGCAACAAAGAAGGCCCAAGACGATTGAACAGTTAGAGGCCTGTATTAGACAAGAATGGGAGAGCATTCCTATTTCTAAACTTGAGAAACTGGTCTCCTCGGTCCCCAGACGTCTGTTGAGTGTTGTAAGAAGAAGGGGAGATGCCACACAGTGGTGAAAATGGCCTTGTCCCAACTTTTTGGGCATTTGTTGACACCATGAAATTCTGATTCAACATGTTTTTCCCTTAAAATGGTACATTTTCTCAGTTTAAGCTTTTGTTCCGTGATTTATGTTCTATTCTGAATAAAATATTAGAAGTTGGCACCTCCACATCATTGCATTCAGTTTTTATTCACGATTTGTATAGTGTCCCAACTTTTTTGGAATCCGGTTTGTATATTGGATCACTTTATAATAGAATTTCTAATATAATATTCTTATTACAGTTGTCCAAATACTGCCATCTACGCCAGCCAGATGCGTTTCGGAAATAACTTTCCTTCCTCAGTGGCAGTGGTATAATTTTTGCCACTGAAGAAGGAAAGTTATTTCCGAAACGCGTCTGGCTGGCTTGGACGGCAGTATTTGGACAACTGTAATAATAATATCAAAGACACTGAACAAGATTACAACACCAACACATTGAAACAAGTCCGGCGTGGGAAGTAATCAAGTGCGCATGCGCGAAACCACGAGAGCCGGCAACAGAACACGAGTAAGCGAAAGGACTGGTGAGATACCGCTATCCATTAACTAGCGCTCAAACATTACTATAAGGCTTAAGCCAAAGGACTTTAACAATTGTGTCACTGTCTACAAGAACTTACTTACTGCAGTTAACCCGATCAGGGTATAATCAAGTATTTTCTGCTACTTTCTATTGCCATTTTCCATCGCAAATAAGTCCTGGTTAGTGTGGCGATTCAAAAGCTCACACCAGACCATTACAAGGAACAGGCTTGAAAGTGCAGACAAACATCACTATTTTACTGATATGAAGAGAACTATCAATAGTAATTCTAATATAAAGTGATCCAATATATTAGCACTACAAACACTGATTGCATGTGAGAGCTCCACATGCAAAATAATAGGACCAAGATTGCAACAACTAATGAATTATAAGGACATTGATTTTATTCTTTGTATGTATATGGACATATATGAATGTTTTATTTTTATTTATATAAATGTAAAATAAAAACTGTTCATTGTACTTTGAGCTAGCCATATTTTTGGGTATATTTACTGATACACTGATCAAACACATCCCCTATACTGTTGGTAGGGGATATGTTGTTATAATGGGACAATCCCTTTAAAGGCATTCTGCCACCAGGATATGCCTATAGAGGCATTTATATGTGCAGTTAGGTTTCCTTCAGCATATTTAAAATATACTTGTGTTACTGCCATCAATGATTTCGTTTTTATCAAAAATGTATTTTATTCATATGCTAATTACCTTCCTAAGGAGCCCAAGGGGCTGCCCCTATTGGTTGGAGCCCAGCCGCATCCCCTCTCCCGGAGTCCAGCACCACCCAACATCCAAAAATGCCCTCCTTCTATCTCCGACATCACTGCCCATAAGCGCCATAATCCCGCACATGCGCACAGATGCGGCACGTAAGCTTCCCCGTGGTCTTCTTTCCCTGTGCTGTCAGCAGCCTCAGGGAATGCACGTGTCCGTGTGCATGCGCAAGATTGCGGTGCTTCTGGGCAGTGACGTTGGGGCTGGAAGGAGGGCATTTTCGGATGCGGGGTTTAAAAAAAGAAAAAATGTCCCAAATGCTCTGAAGATATTTCCCCCCGATTTTCAGCATGGGTACCCTGTAACAATGTGCTATGCCAGGATTAACTGAGCGGAACGGTTCCTGCCTGTGCTTGTGCCTGCTTTTAGCATGTCAGCTTTTAGCTTAGAGAAGCAGGTACAGGCAGGAGCCACTCCGCTCATCTTGTTACAGGGTACCCATGTGCTATGCCAGCATATAGCCAACCTCGGGGGGCACAGGCAGGAGCAGACATTACTCCATTCTCTGACATTCTCTGCGTCCCCATTGATACAATGCAGAGTCTGTACTCCGTACACCGCTGAAAAGTCAACAATGTGCCAGAAGAGTGAATTTAAAGTGTGCTGGGTCAGGGCTTTAAGGGCAAATATCTTTAGTAAAAAGTCAAAATAAACAAATAAAGTATATTAGAAAAAATATTTGTAGGGCAATTTGGACTTTTTTTTTTAAATAAAAGTTTAGTTACTCTTTATGGGAGGTGGAATACTTTTTTTTATGTAACTTTTTTATGTTTTTTTTTCATGCTTTGACAAATAGAGCAATAAAATAGTAATCAATAAAAAAAAAATGTATGCCTATGGCCAGCAAACATACACGTGCATTGTGTAGCTGGAAGAAAGTAAAAAGGTTATTGGAGGTAATTTAATTTTTTTTAAATTTACCCACCTGAAATTTTTGTTTCCTGTAGTCCTTAGGCAGCACGAATACATATGGGTTGTATTCCCCTAGGTACAACTAGAAGAGACAGGTAAACAAGCTTAATTAAAAAACTAAATTAATCAACCAATCACATGCCAGGTCCACCCTTAAAACCCTGACACCAGTGAAGCCTCCTTGTATTATAATGAAGCAAAAAATTTCATTATTATGGGAGGGAAAGTTGTGCTGCCTAAGGACTACAGGAAATGAAAATTTCAGGTGGCTAAATTTTCACTTTCCTGGATGTCCTACGGCAGCACAAATACATATGGGATTTCAAAAGCAAAAAATTAATAAGGGTGTATAGTATATGCTTACTCAAGCACTCTTTTGCCAAAAGTCAAGCCCTCTGCCTGCATCAGATCCAGTTGATAATGTTTCATGAAGGTGGAATTCAAGGAACAGGTTGCCGCCAAGCAGATCTGGTGGAGGGACACCTGCGCTAGTTCTGCCCATGAAGTTGCCGTTGATCTGGTTGAGTGACCTTAATGTTAAGGCGACACCGAACTTCCTTTCATCTTTCTACTGTACTGTGTATCCATCTGGTAGGAGTGGCCTTGCTCGCTCTGTTACTCTTATTTGGACTATGATGCTGTATGAACAGATTCTCTGCTGATCTAAACTCTTCTGTCTTCTGTAGATAACACAAGATAGCTCTTCTTACATCTAACAGATGAAGTGATGCCTGTTCTTCTCCAACAGGATCTGGACATAGCACAGGTGACGTCTTGATTTATTATTATTATTACTGGAAGCCACCTTTGGAAGGGATCCAGGCATTGTTCGAAGAACCAGACAGTGACCCAGGTCTCTGAGATATGGGTCCCGGATAGACAGAGTTTGGAGCTCACTTATTCTTCTGGCTGATGTTACGGCCACAAGAAAGAATGTCTTTAAGATCATCAAGTGCAGAGATGCTTGCTGTAAAAGCTCAAATGGCGAGTTGGAGAACACCAACAAAACCAGAAAGTTCCTAGGAAGGAAGCAGAGGATAAACCGCTGGATTAGCGATCTTTAGGGCTCTGAAGAACGACTTTAACAGGCAGTTATTGGAGAATAATCCCTAAAGCTGAGTGTTTATGGCTGTAAACTGTAACTTCAGAGTGTTGAATTTGAGGCCTTTACTGACACCCTCTTGCAAGAACTGGAGAATGGTGGTTAGAGCTTTAGGATCCCAAGATTGCCTGGTACACCATGACTTGAAGATCTTCCAGACTCTCTTATAGGTTTTAATGGTTGCAGGTCTTCTGGAGGCTAGAATTGTGCTGACAACCTCAGAGGAGAAGCCTAACTAATAAGGGTTGCAGCTTAGCTTCCAGGCCGTTAGATAGAGCATCTTCAGATTGGGATGAAGGATTCCTCTCTGGGATAGAAGATTGGGCTGCAGTGGGAGTTTCCAGAATATCCCTCTCGACATCATCAATGCCAGAGAAAACCACGTTCTGCATGGCCAGAATGGGAGTACTGTTATTGCTTCTGTCTTTTCTTCTAATATATTCCTCAGGACCTTGGGGATTAGAGGAAGAGGAGGGAAACATATCAGTTTTCCCATCCAGCAGATAGATAGACCATCTGCAGCCAATGCTTGCTTCTCTCGATGGAGAGAGCAGAACTGTTGTTGCTTTGCATACTCTGTTGATGCCATGGCATCCAAGTCTAGCATTTCCATCTTCTGGACAGATTGATTGAAGACCTCAGAGTTCAGACTACATTCCCCGGGAGGCTTTTTGCATTCCAATGACAGTAGGGGACTCCCAGTACCCCCCTGTTTGTTTATATAGAAGACAGTTGTAAGGGTGTCTGATTGAACTTGAACATGATTCCCCTGCAAGTACTGCTCTTAACTTCATCTTTGAGGATAAGGGCTTATTTGCGATGCTCTTTACCAAACGATTGCCAACATGGGCACTCTAACCCCATGATGAGGTATCCTTGGTGAGGAGAGTCCAGGCCTGAGAAAACAGACAATGACACCCCTGGAGATGAGACAGAATCAACCACCACTGAAGGTCTTAACAGGTCGTGGAATGAATAGACACAATATTGTCCAGGTCTTTGTGAGCACCATTCCATGATGCCAAAATGTTGCTCTGGAGCTTATCTCATGTGAGCCTTGGCCCATGGGACTGCATCGATTGATGATATAAGGATCCATAGCACTCTCATTGCTTTTCTGATGGAGATCGTGTGGCATGTGGTGAGGTGAGTGATTTCTCGTACAATCTTCCATCTCCTTTCTACTGAAAGTTTCACAGACATATTGTGAGAGTTCTGCATGAAGCCCAAAAACCTTGATGTTCTGTGTTGGGATCAGGTGTGATTTCTTGAAATCTATCAGAAAACCGTGTTCTTGTAAAACTTGTATTGTTATCTGCAGATCCTTCAACAGTAGAGTTGCAGAAGATGCTCTCAATAACCAATCGTCTAGGTAGGGAGCCACAGTAACATCTCTCAATCTCAGGACTGCTGATAGAGTCACCACTCTTGGTAAATACTCTTGGGGCTACCACAATCTCAAAAGGCAGACATATGAATTGCAGATGTTGCAGACCTGTTCTTGAGTGTAGAGCTATCTGAAGATATTTGAGAGGCTTGGGAAGTATTGGTATGTGTAGATACGCCTCCATTAGGTGTATTGTTGCAATATATTCTCCATTGTATAATAGAAGCATCCCTGAACTGATTGTCTCCATCCTTAACTTTCGTCTGACCAGAAATCTGTTCTGGTTGTTAAGATCTAATATGAGCCTCCATTTGCTTACACGTTTGGGCACTAGGAACACCTTGAAGTCTACTCCTTTTCCTCTTTCTGATGGCAAAACTTTCTCTAAGGCTGACTTTTGAATGCATTGTGAGATTAGTCTGGGCACCACTGGTGATTTAACGCTTGTCCTGAGGAGGAGAAATAAACTCTAGTGCATAGCTTTCTTGTAGTGTGGAAACCACCTAGGTGTCTGAGGAGGTGGCTGCCCACTGGCACCAGATTTTTTGTAGACAGCGCCTACAGGAGGCCCTGGAGAATTGGCCTCATAGATCAGAAGATTTTTGATTGCTGCCCCTTCTCTTGAATGGTGAGCCTTTTCTTTTGGATCTAAATCTTCTTTGTTGTTGGAAAATCAAAAAAACTTTTAAATCTGGAAATTTAGCTCCTTTTCTCCCATTCAGGGCTTCCAATATCTTGTCTAACTGTAGACCGAACATATGCCCTGGATGAAAGAGCAGGTTACAGAAATGATTTTTTTAATTTATTTTTTATTATAAAATATCCCAAGGCCATTGTTTGATCCATAAAGAACATCAGAGTTGGACAGGGCCACAGCCCTGGAGCAGAACATTCTAAAAGGGGCATCACAGAGGATTTCTGAAGCTGCCTTGAGTAGGAGAATTTTTTTTTCCTAGAAGAGCTTCTCCAGGTACTCCATCTTTAATGTCTTGGCCTAGTTGACAAAGCCTACCCACCGAAACCGAGGAAAGAGCGATTTTAGATTTTTCTGATAATCTGGCCACTGTCAACTTTAGGACATGAATCCAAATCTTCAGAGAACTTTTCTTGCAGTTTATATGTAGACCTATATGTAAATCTAGCGCCAAGATCTGTTCTTTTCTCTGGCTTATCCCAGTCTTTTCTCAGCCACTCAACAAGGACTGGGTGACCAGGCAATGACCAAACCTTGATAGGAGGAAGGAGAAACAACTCCTCTGGGTCATCTTTCTAAGTCATCAGATTATTCAGATGCAGAGAGACCTCAGAGGAAAATGGCTGCGGAGATGGATCACGAGACTCTTTCCTGCAGGTTGAATTTCCTCAAACACAGAATTTAGTTTGTTTTTAAACCAAGAAAACCTGGAGCAGAACAGACAGAGGAGACCTTGTCAGGAGACTGACACTGCAGGCCTGGTTTTACTTCTCCTTTTCCTGCTGAGAGGAAGGCATCTATAGGAAAGAGAAAATATCATCAGTATGTGTTCTAGCAGCTAGAACCCTTAGGACACAAAGGGTTAATCAATGCTGAGTACTGTGCTACTGCAGATAAACACATATACAGCACTAAAAGAGATAAACAAGCATGGAAGGAGTTAATCGTTCAAAGATATGTAGTAGTTAAGTCTGCATATACCTTAAGGCCTCCTGCACACAGCCTTGGTGCTTGTGCTCTATAAGCAGACATATAATACCGGACAGGAAGGAGTTAATCGTTCAGTAAGGTAGAACCCTGCAAACAGCCTTTGTGTTTGAGCTCTATAAGCAGACATATAATACTGACAGGAAGGAGTTAATTCTTCAGATATAACTCTGCAAACAGCAATGGTGCTTGTGCTCTATAAGCAGACATATAATACTGACAGGACCGACAGATCCTTCAATTCAGCAGAAAGGCTCAGAATGGAGGCAGATAACAGCACATTGCAAAGGGTTAACCTCTGTGAAGTACGGTACCTGAAAGCTCCAGCAGACAGTCAGGACAGACGGGCAATAAGACTTGAGATAAGCCATCACAGGCCGGCAAGCCATACTTACTCTGACAGGCAGAGGGTTGAGCAGTCTGGCTGAGCGCATCTGCAGCTTCAATCTGCCGGTGTTCTGCCAGATCTCTATAGATTGCCGAAAGTCTATAGCGGAAGTCACGTGGACGCGTTGGAATCAGCTGGAAGAGGGGGTGTGCGCGCTGCGCAAGCGCATTCGGCTAAAGTATGTTAATCTGGCAGAACGCCCCTGCATTTTCCTAGCCCTCCATTTCTTTACTATCCATCTATTTCTTTACTATCCATCTATTTCTTTACCATCCATCTCTTTCTTTACCATCCATCTTTCTTTACCAACCATTTCTTTCTTTACTATCAATGGCGGCATACAGTGAGTTTTATCAAATGCCGAGCGCAGCGAGGCCGAGCCCAATGCGTGGCGAGCGAAGCGAACCCGCAAGGCTACAAATTAATGTAGATTACGGGTTTGCGGCGTTCTGCCAGATTACTATACTTTAGCCGAATGCGCTTGCCACGTGACTTCCGCTATAGACTTTCTGCAATCTATAGAGATCTGGCAGAACACCGGGAAGATTTACTTCACACTTCCTGTCACATGACCGCTGGGCTTCCATGCATGCTCTATTAGTCCGGGCTCCCCACAGCCAAACAGCGCATGCACCAGCGTCCCTGCACTTGCTGGGTAATGCCCGCTCTCAGTCTGGCATGTGCCCAAACTATGGCGCCTCATACACCGAGGAGGAGGTTAGTGATAGCGCAGTGCGGCAAGGGACATGCACTGTGTAAAAGATGTCCGGTGGATTACCACCCAGGGGAAAGGTGCCATCTTAGTACACCTTCAAGCTGAGGGGCAGAGAACGCTCCCTGTATACAGCTTGGAAATTTCTATATTCCTCCAGGATACGACATCTGTCTCTTCTGAACCTAAGGCTACATGCACATGAACGTTAGGGCTCCGTGCCTGTGCTGCGGACCGCAAATTGCGGAGCACAATGCACCGGCACAGACCGTGGAACAGCCACATGTGGATCGCGGACCCATTCACTTTAATGGGGTCCGCACTGCAAAAAAGTAGTACATGCGCTACTTTTATGCGGTGCGGAGGCACGGCCAGAAACACCACGGAAGCACTCCGTAGTGCTTCCGTTGGGTTCCGATCCGTGCCTCCGTTCCGCATCTCCGTGTGTCCCCCGTGGCTGTATTGCGCCCGCATACACCGGGTCCGCAATACACGGGCACCAGCTGTGTGCATTCCCCATAATGGATCGCGGACCCATTCACTTGAAAGGGGCCGCGATCCGTTATGCGGAATGCACACGGCTGGTGCCCGTGTATTGTGGACCCACTGTATGCGGCCGCAATACGGCCACGAGGGACACACGGTCGTGTGCATGTAGCCAAAGAAAAACTACAAGGAGGCTTCACTAGTGTCAGGGCTTTATGGGTGGACCTGGCATGTGATTGGTTGATTAATTTAGTTTTTTAATTAAGCTTGTTTACCTGTCTCTTCTAGTTGTACCTAGGGGAATAAAACCCATATGTATTTGTGCTGCTGTAGGACGTCCAGGAAATGGGTTATATGATTCAGCACAATTTGTGCACATAGAGCAACGTTAGTAAATTAAGCATTCTGAATATTTAATGCACAAGTGACATGTCTTCATTTCTAGAATAGATTAATAATAGTGACAGGGTTTTTCCCCAGGCAACAACCAGACTGTACAATAATTTGCTTAATGCAACCAACAATCCAGACACTAGAGGGCGATCAACAATCAGGATCCTGCCATGAACTGCACTGGTAGTTGTCAGTGTCACCTGCACTGAAGTTCTGTAGGCTCTATGAATCTATACACTTTTTAGAATTTCTTTGGAAATGGAAAATTTTTACCAAATTGAATCGAGTGTTGTAATAATTTATATGTGATCACTTCATTTATATGTGATCACACTGATGCTGCATTTATGGGGTTGTCCCATTAAGACAAACATCCGCAGGATAGGGGATAAGTGTCTGATTGGTGGGGGTCTGACCACTGGGGTCCCTATGGATCATGAAAATTAGAGCATTCAATTCTATGAGATTGCTAGAGACAGCTGAGTACAAGAGCTTGTCTATCTCAGGCAGCCCCATAAAGCTGGATGGAGCGCAGGTCAGACACCTGCTGATCAAATAATTATCCCTTATCCTGGATAGGGGATATATTGTCTTAATGAGACAACCCATTTAATGCCATTTTACAGCAAGTTATGATGGATCTTCAATGGAGTTTTCACAAGTTGAACTTTTCCATTTAGTTTTAATGTTTCACTTGTAAAATGACCAATGACCATATTGAAAACCAGGGGTAAGGGTGGTTTCTTTTTCCGTTGTTTTCCATTTTTTCCCCGACTTTTTGTTTCTTTCTAAAAATGCCACATGTCAAATGCATAGATGCAGAATAACAATTTTCCAGCCACAAAATAGCAGCATGTCGCATGTTTAAATTATGTGCATCTAATCTAACCCTATAGATTAACATTAGCCTGCTATTATAGACAGACGAAATACAGAGAAAAAATATGCACATATGAGAACAACTTAAATGAACAAGTCAGTTTAATGCTAACAAAACACTTTTTAATAGAAATATTTTGGTAGTAGTATTATTTATTATACGCAATTATATAGCGCTTCTATATTGTGCAGTGCTTTACAGACATTAGCATCCAACTGTCCCCAATGGGGCTCACAATCTAAGGTCCCCATAAGTATGTCTGGAGTGTGGGAGGAAACCAGAGTACCCGGAGGAAACCCACACAAACATGGGGAGAACATACAAACTCCATGCAGATGTTGTCCTTGGTCGGATTCAAACCTAGGACCCCAGTGCTGCAAGGCACCAGTGGTAACCACCAAGCCACCATGCTGCCCCTTATGAATTGGGTTTTTTGGAAAAGAAAAGGCCATAGCTATTCTGTAAGGAACAGTAGACTAAAATCATTCTAAACCAATGGGCCAGATTTACTGTACACTTAAGATAGGCAATTTAAAGATCCATTCAATTTATCAAAGTTGCCCATGCTGGATGATAAATTTGGTTCAGGGATAGACACTTTTTTCTAACTTCATACCACCTGTTAGGGTACTTTAACACCTGTGTTGTTAATTCCAGTATTGAGATCTGCAGAGGATCTCAATACCAGAAATAAACGGATCCGTTTTGATTTTGCACATCAGAATGTATCCGTTCCGTTAGGATGCAGTTGTGTGAAATCAAAACAGAAAAAAAACTGATCCGTCACTAAATACATTGTAAGTCAAAAAGGTTCCTAAAAGAACGGATCTGTCACCACTGACTTACATTGTTTTCAGTTCCGGATCAGTTTTTTCCATTTTTATGTCACAAAATGGAATGCTGCCGTAACGGTAGACATCCGGAACGGATCTCTTTCAATTCAGAATGCATGAGGACTAAACAGAAATGTTTTTTTCCGGTATTGAGATCCTCTGCCAGATCTCAATACCGGAAAACAACAACGCAAGCGTGAAAGTAGCCTTACTTTACGACAGAATAAAGTTCCAAAATTTTGGTGCAAAATGTTGCACTTTATGGCACCCCTTTTTCCCACTAAGCCACACCCCCTCTGTGGGAGAGGCACAGTGGATTATTCTTTTTGGCATACTAGCTTTATAAATATTTTATGCCAGAATGCTTGAATAAGGCAGAATTGAGGTGCGGCCACAATAGTAATTTATGTAGGCCAATGTGTATGTGATCAGTTACTCTGTACGTTTATGCAACGTCACTGCTGAAAAGGAAAGCACTTATTACTGAAAACATAAGCCTATTACACACATTTTCCAGTAAAGAAATATGGATATAAATGTAAATTATGTCTCTAGATTGTACATGCAGAGCGTTCACTCATGACTCATGACCTGCTTTTATCAATCCTATTTATTCTGTGGTCTACTCCCAAATGTAACACTAACTATAACTGAACAAGCCTAAACTAAAATAATGCATTAGTTTATTACCACAAATTATTTTTTACCTGGAGTCGAATAAGCTTCATGCAAACACTTGAGAAATAACATATAATCAACAAATTTTTAAAATGTATTGCTATGAAATTTAAAGAACTCATAACACACATTCACCTTAAAAGTCTTTGCCAGGTAAATTACGGTTTACAGTAAGGACACAATTTCCCACGATTATAATATGCAAATGTTATGGATCAGCGAGTGTAAAACTACTTACTGGTTTGGTGTAGAGTTAACCCGGTTATTCTGGTGCTTCCACGGTATTCACACTTTAATCCCTGTACATGGATCTGGATTTCACTGCAGGTGATCAACCAGACCACTACCTCCTAGGATAGTCCTGGTGTAGTTGGCAAGTGAATCACTGAGGTTAGGGACTCCAGTTCAAGCACTGGAACTCTGGATATGGAAAACACACCAAGAAATGCGATAAAATTGCAGGTACTGTCTGAACAGGCACCAAGGCTTGAATGCTGGTTTTAGTGATCCAGGCAGCGCATAGTTAATGTTGACACAGAAATAACTTGTTGGGTGGGATAGTGGTGAGGCACACACAAGGCTGGGATCAGAGAAGACAGACTGGGTTAACTTAAATACAAACTGAACTGAACTTGGACTTGAAAGTGCAGGATGGAAACAGAACTTGGAGCATGGCAGGAACACAGGCAGGAAAAAACGCAGGATAAACACAGGTAAATCACAATAGTGACAGACTATAAAACACTTTTTCTGGTCACCAGGGAACCTAAAGCACAGGCACTTTCTGTCTGGTGAGGTTGCCTAAAATACCCATGGACCTTCAGCCATTGGCTGGGAAAGGATTTGGGAATGTGCACATTGGCCCTTTAAGAGGCTGCAGGTGAGCATGCACCCTAAGTGGGCATCAGGCAGGAGTATGGAGGCAGCAGCATGAAGAGAACACCAACGACCGGGGTACCGGATGGCATGGTGAGTAGCACAGCGGCCACACTTGCGGAGGATAGCAGGAGGGCGACAGGCAGCGACCGCAGACCTAACAGCAAATCCTACTATTGGAAAGTTGTTACCAGACATAGCCACTGGTGACTATACAAGGGAGAAGACCATTGCAGAACCATTGCTATAAGTCTCAGGTTCTGTTCTGTAAAAAATGCTAGGCACTGGTAAAAGCTACTGTAGCCCTAAGGTCTCATTTACATGCTGAATTTTGGGCGCAAATTTCTATGCTGAAAATTAAGTAGAAAAGAGCTCTCATCATTGTCAATGGGTTGATCATGCATGGATTTCCTGACTGTCCATTCTTGGTGCTGTTTCTACGTGGAAACGGCCAGAAGGTCCGGTGAGTGTCTGCTCATGGATTAGACCCATTGATGCCGCATTCCAAATGTAAAACTGTAGCAGAAGCCTGAAGATCAGGGTGAAAAATCTGCTATTAGAGCTTACCCCTAGTTTAAAACGTACCTGAGATTTGAAAAAAAAAGTTGCATAATGACTGTGCTTCTTTGTACAATCATAACTGTGAAAGGGAAACCTATATATAGCCCAAAATCAAAGTTTAGGACCCACACCTAACTATATCATGAAAACCAACCAAAGATAATGGGTCAATTAAGTACAAAAACACATATAAGACTAAAGTAATCACAAAATAGCATAATTTTATTGAAAATCACATAAAGACATAATTAGCACAAGCCACAAAAAACAATTAACACAGGCCACAATACATTTAAAATATTAAAAACCAAGAGGACCGATGGTGGGCTGTCGGTATATATTAAAAAGTGCAAGTGCAATAGTCATGATTGGTCACTAGAAACAAGGTTGGTTCAACCAAACCACTATGGCTCAAAAATACATGATAGCAAAAATTAATCTACACATATGTACAACAAATGCTTAACCAAAATGTAATAGGCACCTAGCAAATACTGACCAACCAAACTGGTATACCGCACGCGACCACCACCAGTCCACTCCCCAAAGCACGTTTCGCGACCTGTGTTAATTGTTTTTTGTGACTTGTGCTAATTATGTCTTTATGTGATTTTCAATAAAATTATGCTATTTTGTGATTACTTTAGTCTTATATGTGTTTTTGTACTTAATTGACCCATTATCTTTGGTTGGTTTTCATAACTATGAAAGAGCAGTTATGTTTGCACTTCCCTAAAGTTTTTTCAGCCATATTATTCCGTTTCAGCTGCATAGCTAGACGCATTTTACTCAGAAGCAGCGTGTGTTTCCCTTCTGCCAGCACTGTACTACTGTAATATCCTTTCCCTTACTTCCCACTATGTTTGTTTTCAGCTAAGGAGCTCACAGAACACATATGGAGGGATAAATCACACTTACAGAAAGGCAGGAAACTCCTGTCATGTTCAGAAGCAGTGTAGAAGCAGTTGTTTAATCAGGCTGAGGATCTCAGTTAGCTCTGACATGCCCCCACTTCTTCTTTGCTGTGTTCTGAGTACCAGGGACGGACCTTGTCTGACAACAGGCAGTGGACTGAGACCCCTAGTGGCCATGACTTTACAATTTTTTTTACAGGTGGATGCATGCAGATTTTTTTAATGAAGTGATTTAGACATTTGCTAGTTTCACCATTCTCTATTAAATTAAATTGTGGGAAAGTACAGTGACTCTTTAAGAGTTGATAAGCTTTTTTCTAGAAGGACCTAAAAGTCACAGTGTCAGTTAGGGCAACACATAGAGAAATTATCTGTTTTTCTCCCTGTGACGAATACCAGACCTCGTGCCCGCTTGACGTCACCTACGTTGAGCTCACGAGACGCAATATGGTCACTTGTTACTAAAGCGTGACGTTACGCCCTCCAGAGGAGCAGGTAAGGTCAGCTTGGTACAGTTACACAGACACCTCCTGTCCACGCGGGCACAGAGAGGCAACAAGCTGAGAGAGCCTTTTCACTGCCACAATGAAACAGCGCTTTCTCAGCTCTGAAAATCTGCCACCAGCTTCTCGTTTGATATAAGCCCAGTCCGCTAAAGGGATTATATAGGGTGAGAAACCAACCCGCGGTAGCTTATAACGAGGCCGAAACACGGACGTGGGGATTCGTGATCGAGATACAAGCTAGCACAAGATTAAATTATATATTTAATCGCCTTAAGGGCACACTAGATAACACAATATACACAGAGAATATATACAGTGGTCTGAGGTTATGGATACAGGTGATATAGGTAGAACAGGGTTAAGCAAAGCAAAAGTCAGTTACCGGGTAGATAAAAGTTCCTTTGGGTTATGAGGGTGGAATAGTCCTTGGCTGAAGTCACGTGGGGGCAGTGATGTCAGCTGGTTCCCAGTCTCTCCAAATACATTGTCACGATGTTACCCCCTTCAGAAAAGACACCGCCAGCTGGCTTGCATGGGCTTATAACCTGTAGCCGGCCGCTCCCATCCCTGCCTATGGGTAGGGTCCACTCCTCCTTCTCTGGTGCTGGCTGAAAATGACCCATAAAACCCCTTAGGGCTCATAGCCCCAGACC